>NC_133664.1:43096550-43404859 GCF_037893015.1 Macrotis lagotis
AATGTAGAAAATAGGGGCCCAGCAAGGGCTGATCAGACTGAGCCTTACTCATCTTTAAGGATACACATGCTCTTCTGTACTGGACATAAGCCAGAATGAAGAGAACTGGGGATTTATGTCCCCACCTCCTCTCTCATGGAGATTTAAAATGCCATATTTTAAGTTGTCCAAGAGGTTTGTGTTCACCAGTGATCAAGCTGGTGAAAGAACATAGGAGATACTAGATATGCATTTGGAGAGAGTGATGGATAATTTTAGAAACTGAATAACGACAAGAAGGGACAGTAACTACACAGTGGTTCACAGATTTAAAAAAGAATTTAAGGGTTGATGATTTGGGATGAATTGACTAGGAGCCCTGAAAACCAAGTCAAACCAAAAATGATAGCTTTTTGTTTTAGAAACCAAATGATTCAAGTAACTGGAGTAGTAAATGGGAATATATATCATATGTAATATAATAAATATAATAAATATAATAAATATAATATAATATAATATAATGTAATGTAATGTAATGTAATATAATATAATATAATATAATGTAATGTAATGTAATATAATGTAATGTAATATAATGTAATGTAATATAATATAATATAATATAATATAATATAATGTAATATAATGTAATATAATGTAATATAATGTAATATAATGTAATATAATATAATGTAATATAATATAATGTAATATAATGTAATGTAATGTAATATAATGTAATATAATATAATGTAATGTAATATAATATAATATAATATAATATAATATAATATAATATAATATAATATAATATATAAATGTATGTGTATATGTATCTCCAGAGAGAAAGAGAGAGACAGACAGAGAGAGAGACAGAGAGAAGGGGAGGGCAAAGAAAGAGAGGAGAGGTAGAGATGCAGTAAGAAAGAGGTAAAGGGTGGTAAAGAACAACAAAGAACACACAGAAAGATGGAGACAGAGACAAAGACAAAGATGGAGAGGAGAGAGGCAGAGATGCACACAAACAATGAGGGACAGAGTACTCGATCCCCCCTTCTTGGGGGTCTTCAAGCAGAGACAGTTCGACCACTCGTTGGCCATGTGAACCACGGACTGGATCAGAAACTTGCTGAGGTCCCCTCCAAACCTCCAATTACATGATAGAGAGACAGAAATAGGCATAGAAACACATGCAGAAGAGTCAAAAGCAGAGAGGAGACACATACTCAAAGGAAAACAGAGACAGAGAAATTTATTCAGAGGAAGAGAGAAAGAGTGAGATAGAGACACCAGAGCAAGGCAAAACTGACCCAGAGAGAAAAACGAGAGAAGGAAACATTAGTTAAGACAGTCATACATGCATAGACAAAGAGAGACAGAGAAGTGAGGGAGGGAGGGAGACCTAAAGACAGAGAGCTAGTGAGACACAGTTAGAAAGTCAGAGAGAAGGGAGGCAGGGAGGGAACCAGCCCTCTTTGCTGGTCCTGGAATGCTCCAGTCAGATCTGGAGGGTTGGATTCAACAGAGGCCTTATTTCTGCACAGTTTTGTAGAACTCTGTCTCCCCAAGATTAGCTGACTTATTGCTCAGGTGACTGCCAGGGAGAGGTGGTCCATGGGCTGGGCTCCAAGTGGCTGCCACAGTGTCCTGGAAGGGAAGGATGTCCCCAGAGTCTCATGGGGGTCTTTGGACTCCAAGCTGCCCTGGGGTTCAGAAGCTCAGCTCTCAGGTCAGAGGAGACAAGGGATTAAGAGGCATGGGCTGGGGCTGAGATTTGGGGTAGTTGAAGGGTTGGATAGAGGATGGGGAATACAAAGACAGGAACTGTTCCCTTCCCTGTTCAATATTCAGTGGCAGAGAATTTTGAGCTGGAAGGGGTCTTAGAGATAGTAGACATCAGCTTTGGGAAGAGTTAGCTACATTTTACAGATGGGGAAACTGAGGCCTGGGAGGCTAAGTGATTTGTCCAAAGGTACAAGGCTACAGAATCCTGGACATTGTCTCCTGAACTGGATGCATTTTTCCCGGCTGGTGGTGATTCTTCCAGTCCTATGAGTGAATCCTGACAGTGATCTAGGGTCATTGCTGGCTTTGGGAGGGGGGTCACTTGCTTTCTCTGAACTTTTCTTTCAAGATGAAACAGGTTTGCATGAACAGCAAACTGGGAGAGCTGGAGAGCTGGGTTCTAGTCCCAGTTCTGCCTCTGGATCTGTGTGGCCTGGCTATCTGCCCTACCTACCCCAGAAGGCTGTTTGAAGTAAGAAAAAGCCTAGTGGAAAGTGCCTAAAAGTCCTTAATATGGTCTGTGTTCTTTCAAAGGTTGTGATATCATTGAAGTCTGACCTGAAGGCGGGAGAAGGGTGGACTGGCTGAAAACATCCTTCCCAGCCATAACCAGGACTAACTTTCAGCAAATCCCACCCCCTTTTCCTCCCTTCATTATCCCTCCTTGGTTGCCTAGGAAGGACCTCCCACAACAGGGACTTCCCTCCCAGGCCACCCCTCCCTCTTTCTGTGCTACCCTCTTTCCTCAGCCATCTCCCCATCTTCTTTCTTTGTATCATCAAATTTGACTTCTGTAGGGCCTCCTTTTGGGTGTGGTATTAGAGGCTGGATCTGTGACTTCACAGGGACAGGGGACTCCTGGAGAACAAACTCCCTCCACAAACACAAAAGGGGCCCTTCTCCACTTAAGAGTCTTAGAAAGTTGCCGAGAACTCTGATTTGCAGTCAGCATTTGTCAGAGGTGAACTTGGGACTTCCTGGCTCCAAGCCAGTCTTCTAGTCTCAAATCATCTTTGTCTTTCTTAGCTGAGATAGTAATATCTGATATAGCATTTTATGGTGGTTTGAGGTCCTGCCCTGAGTCAGGAAGACCTGAATTCAAATCCAGCCTCAGACACTTACTAGCTGTATGACCCTGGGCAAGTCACCTAACTTCTGCCTCAGCAGGGTTGAATCAGTTCGCAGCTCCAACAACAATGCATCAGTGCCCCAATTTTTTCCATATCCATTCCAACATTTATCATTTTCCTTTTCTGTCTTGACACAATCTGGTAGTTGTGACGTGGTACTACTTCAGAGTTTTTTTTTAATATGCATTTATAAAATCAATAGTGATTTAGGGCCTTTTTTTCATTTATTATAGATAGCTTTGATTTCTTCATCTGAAACCTGCCTGTTCATACCTTTTGATCATTTATCAATTGGGAAATGGCTCTTATTTTTATAAATCTGGCTCAAATCTCTATATATTTAAGAAGTGAAGCCTTTTTCAGAGAAACTCCCAAGTATTTTATATTGTCTGTAGTTATTTTAAATGCAATTTATTTTTTTTCACTTCCTGCTGGACTTTGTTGATAATGTATAGTAATACTCATGATTTATGTGGGTTTGTTTCTACATCCTGCAACTTTTCTGGTTCTTATTTCAACTAAAATTTCTTTTTTTTTAATAGATAGCATTTCTAACATAGCTTTGAAAAATAGTGGTAATACTGGGCATCCTTGAATCATTGGGAAAGTTTCTACTTTACTCCCATTATAGATAATACTTGCTAATAATGATTTTAGATCAATACTACTAATCATTTTTTAAAAAATATTTATTTACTTAAGGCAATAGAGTTAAATGACTTGGCCAAGGTCACACAGCTAGGTAATTATTAAGTGTCTGAGGCTGGATTTGAACTCAGGTCCTCCAAACTCCAGGGCCAGTGCTCTATCTATTGTACCATCTAGCTGTCCCCTATACTATTAACCATTTTCATTAATCCATTCATTTCCATGTTTTTTTAGAATTTTTAATAGGAATGAATATTGTTAATTGGCCAAAAAACATTTTCTGCACCTATTGAAATAATCATGGTTTTTGTTTTTGTTATTGATATTACCCATTGATATATACTCATAGTTTTCTTAATATTGAATCAGTCCTGCATTCCAGGGACAAATTCCATTGATAAAAATGAATGAATGATGTTTGTGACATATTGCTGAAATCTCCTTACTAGTATCTTATTTAAAATTTTTGCATCAATATATAATTAGGGAAATTGGTCTGTTTTTGTTCTTCCTGGTTTAGTATGGGTCCCATCTTTGCGTCATAAAAAGAATATAGTAGGACTCCTCCTTTGACTATTTTTCCAAATAGTTTATAATATTAGAATTGTTTTTTATATGTTGGTAAATTCACTTGTGAATATATCTGGTGCTGGGAATTTTTTCTTAGGAAGCTAATTTATGGCTTATTTAATTTCTTCATTTTTTTAAAGTCAGGTTATTTAAGTCTTCTATTTCCTCTCTGCTAATCTGAATAATTCATATTTTTGTAGATATTCATTCACTTCACTTAGATTGTTAGATTTATTGCCATACGATTGGGTAAAATAGCTCCTAATAATTGTTTAATTTCAGGTTCATTTGTGAGTTATTGTTTTCATTTTTGATATTGATAAAATTTTTTAAAAGCCAAATTAATCAATGCTTTTATTTATTTTATTGGGTTTTTCATGAAACCAGATCTTATTCTCAATGGTTTTCTTAGTTTCAATTTTATTAATCTCTTCTTTGATTTTTAGGATTTCCAATTTAATGTTAAATTGGGGGATTAAAATTTGTTCCTTTTTTAGTGATTTAAAAAAAATTCTGGTCCAATTCATTGATCTGCTCTTTCTCTATTTGATTGATCTAAGTGTTTAGAGAGATAAATTTTCCCCTAAGCACTGCTTTGATTGCATTCAATTATTATTGGCATGTTGTTTCATTGTTGCCAATCTCTTTAATGAAATTATTTATTGCTTTCTATGATTTGTTCTTTGAGACATTCCTTTTTTAGGTTTAGTTTTGTTTCCAGTTAATTTTTTTTTTTTTAGGTTTTTGCTAGGCAATGGGGTTAAGTGGCTTGCCCAAGGCCACACAGCTAGGTAATTATTAAATGTCTGAGACCGGATTTGAACCCAGGTACTCCTGACTCCAGGGCCGGTGCTTTATCCACTGCACCACCTAGCCACCCCTCCAATTAATTTTTAATCTGTTTCATTGACCCTTTATTGAATAGAAACGTTTTGCATTGTGATCTAAATAGGGTGCCTTTACTATTCCTTCTCTGAGAATTTTGGTTGTGAGGTTTTTATGTACATGGTGCCATATATAGCTGTGAAAAAAGGATATTACATTCTATTTCCATTTAATTTTCTTTAGAGGTCTATCATATCCAACTTTTCTAAAACTTTAACATTTTCTTGTTAATTTTATGGTTAAATTATCTAGTTATGAAAGGTGAAAGCTGAGATCCCCCACTAGTATAGCTTACCTTATTTCCTACTCTAATTTATGTTTTTTTCTTTTTTTATTTTTATTAAAGATATTATTTGAGTTTTACAATTTTCCCCCAGTCTTGCTTCCCTCCCCCCACCCCCACCCCAAAGATAGCACTCCGTCAGTCTTTACTTTGTTTCCATGTTGTACCTTGATCCAAATTGGGTGTGATGAGAGAGAAATCATATCCTTAAAGAGAACAGAATTCTCAGAGGTAACAAGATCAGACATTAAGATATCTGTTTTTTTTCCAAATTAAAGGGAACAGTCCTTGTACTTTGCTCAAACTCCACAGCTCCTTATCTGGATCCAGATGGCACTCTCCTTTGCAGACAGCCCAAAATTTTTCCCGATTGTTGCACTGATGGAATGAGCAAGTCCTTCAAGGTTGAACATCACTCCCATGTTGCTGTTAGGGTGTACAGTGTTTTTCTGGTTCTGCTCATCTCACTCAGCATCAGTTCATGCAAATCCCTCTAGGTTTCCCTGAAATCCCATCCCTCCTGGTTTCTAATAGAACAATAGTGTTCCATGACATACATATAACACAGTTTGCTAAGCCATTCCCCAGTTGAAGGACATTTACTGGATTTCTAATTCTTTGCCACCACAAACAGGGCTGCTATAAATATTTTTGTACAAGTAATGTTTTTACCCTTTTTCCTCATCTCTTCAGGGTATAGACCCAGTAGTGGTATTGCTAGGTCAAAGGGTATGCACATTTTTGTTGCCCTTTGGGCATAGTTCCAAATAGCTCTCCAGAAGGGTTGGATGAGTTCACAACTCCACCAACAGTGTAATAATGTCCCAGATTTCCCATAACCCCTTCCAACAATGATCATTATCCTTCCTGGTCATACTGGCCAATCTGAGAGATGTGAGGTGGTACCTCAGAGAAGCTTTAATTTGCATTTTTCTAATAATTAATAATTTAGAGCATTTTTTTATATGGCTATGGATTGCTTTGATCTCCTCATCTGTAAATTGCCTTTGCATATCCTTTGACCATTTGTCAATTGAGGAATGGCTTTTTGTTTTAAAAATATGACTCAGTTCTCTGTATATTTTAGAAATGAGTCCTTTGTCAGAATCATTAGTTGTAAAGATTGTTTCCCAATTTACTACTTTTTTTTTGATCTTGATTACATTGGTTTTATCTGTGCAAAAGCTTAATTTAATGTAATCGAAATCATCTAATTGGTTTTTAGTGATGTTCTCCAACTCTTCCTTAGTTAATTTATGTTTTCAATGAAATATTTCACATTTTTTTCTTTTTTTTTTCCTTTTGACTTTGCTTTTTAGTTTGTGTCTCATGGAGTCATTAGTTTCCATTGGGCAATTCTAGTTTTTGAGTATTTATTTTCTTCAGTGAGATTTGTTAATTCTTTTTTATTTGGTCATTTAAGAAATTCTTTCCTTCACTGAATTTTTGTATGTCTTTTTTTCCAATTGGTCAATTATGCTTTTTAAGTAATTTTTATCTTCAGTGCATTTTTGTGCCTTTTACCAAGTTGTTGACTCTCTAGTTGTTGACTCTCTTTTTAAAATTTTCTTATATTACTCCCATTTCCTCAATTTTTCTGCTATGTCTCATTTGATTTTGCAAATTCTTTTTTGAAAATTTCTAGGAATTCTTATTGGGCTTGTGTTCAATTCAGATTTTCTTTGAGGATTTGCTTATAGCCATTTTGACATCACTTATCTTTTTTTAGAGCTTGTATCTTGATCTTTTCTATCTCTGTATTAAATTTTCATGGTCAGCTTCTTTTTTGTAGTTGTTTCTTGTTCATTTTGCCAGGCTATTTCTTGACTTTTAACTTTATGTTCAAGTTGGGCTCTGTTCCCTGGGCAATTCCCCAAGCTTCAGATTTTTTGGTGCTATTTTCAGAGCTAGTTATGCAAGAGGGGGAGGATTCTATAAGGGTTTAGTTTTTCAAAGGTAGTATGATCTAAGGAGAAGTATTATCACTGTTCCCTGAGAAAGTTCTTTCCTGTAGTGACAGGTCCTAGCACTCCTCTTGACCCTGGAACTAAGTTCAGTTCCCTTGTTCTCCTACAATCACAAGTGCTTTCACTTCTTTTTCCCTTGGGCCCCAGACCAGGGTCTCCACTCCCCTGATTGCCCATAAGCATTCTTCTCCTCCATGGAACTACCAATAGGGTCACTGCTACTCTGTAGCCTCAAGTGCTAGTTGCTAGTGCTCCTCATCACTTTGGAACTACATATGCGTAATGCAATAGGGTCTTATATGCAATGCAAGTCAAAAGTTCCTCTGTAATATCTTTTGACCAGCTTTCCAATATCCCACACCATATGTGGACTGAGAATTCTCAAAACAGCTGCTGCTACCAATTTAGCTGGCTCAAGATCTACCCTGTGCTCCAGAGCCAAACACCATACCAATGAGAATGACCTTTCCTGATGACCTCCGAAGTTGTTCTGGGCTGGGAAATTGCTTCACTCCATCCTTCTGTTGGTTCTACTGCTCCAGAACTCAATTTGAGGAATTATTTTAAAGTTTTTGGAGGGAAATTGGGAGAGTTTGGGTGAATTCCTGCTTCTGCGCTGCCATCTCTTCTCATTCCCCCTTTATTGTTTTTATAGCTACTCCATTACAATTATATACCACAACTTGTTCAGCCATTCTACAATTGATGGGCATTCTCTTAATTTCTAATTCTTGGCCACCATAAAAGGAGCTGCTATAAATAGAAGTCCTTTTCTCTCTTTCTTTGATATCTTTGGACTCCTATTTTCTTTTTCTTTCTTTTTTAAACACCTAAGGTCACATAGCTATTTTTAAATTTCTTTTCAATTATATATATAATTTTCAACATTCATTTTTTGTAAGATTTTGAGTTCTACATTTTTCTGAGTCACTCTCTCCTCCCCATGACAAGAAGTAATCTGATATAGGTTATATATGTCCAATAACTTTCAATATATTTCCATAATAGTCACATTGTGAAAGAAGTATTACAACAAACAGGCAAAAAAACCCATGAAGAAAAAAAAGAAATTGTAAAACCAACTTTAAAAAATGAAATAGTATGCTTTGGTCTGTAATGAGACCTCATCGTTTTTTCTCTGGATGTGGATAGTATTTTCCATCACAAATCTTTTGGAATTATTGTTGATCACTGAGCTGCTGAAAAGAGTGATGTCTATCATTGTTGATCATCACAATGAATGTTCTCCTGGTTCTGCTCACTTCACTCAGTATTAGTTTATGTAAGTCTTTCCAGGTTTTTTTTTTTAGGTTTTTGCAAGGCAAATGGGTTTAAGTGGCTTGCCCAAGGCCACACAACTAGGTAATTATTAAGTGTCTGAGATCGGATTTGAACCCAGCTACTCCTGACTTGAAGGTCAGTGCTTTAACAACTACGCCACCTAGCTGCCCCTCATTTCCAGGTTTTTCTAAAATCTACCTGCTTGTGATTTCTTACAGAACAATAGAATCCCATCATATTCATATGTCATAACTTATTTAGCTATTCCTCAATTAATGAGTAACCCTTTGATTTTCAGTTCTTTGCTACTAAAAAAAAAGAGCTGCTATAAATATTTTGCACAGGTAGATTTTCCCATTTATATGATCTCTTTGAGATACAGCCCTAATATTGGTATTGCTGGATCAAAGGGTCTTGGTTTCCAGAATGGTGGGCTAAGTTCATAACTCCACCAGAAGTACATTAGTGTCCCAGTTTTCCCACATCCCCTCCAACACTGATCATTTTCCTTTCATATTAACCAATCTGATAGGTGTGAGGTGGTACCTCAGAACTGTTTTGATTTACATTTCTCTCATCAATGATAATTTGGTGCATTTTTTATGACTATAAATAGCTCTAATTCATTCATCTAAAAACTGCTTTTTGACCATTTATCAGTTGGGGAATGACTTGTATTCTTATAAATTCGATTAATTTTTCTATATATTTTAGAAATGGGGCTCCCTCTATTTTCAAGTCATTTATTTCTGCCTTGGGAAAAAGTCTTATTTCTACAGTTGATATAATAGCAATATACTGAAATCAATAATAAATCTATAGCCAGAGGACCTGGGTTCAAATCCTGATTCTACCACTTGCTACCTATATAACACTCTTTTGGTCTCAGTTTTCTTCATCTCTAAAATGAAGGGATTAGACCAGGTGATTTCTAAGATTACTTCCATCTCTAAGCCCTATGATTTTTTTTTTACCCATAAAACATTTTTGTTCTTCAAGAAAACTTCTCAATTCAGTCTTTTTTTCCAGGTAACTTCTTCATTGTGTTTCAGTTTCCTTTTAAATAACATGCTTTTCTCTTGGAAATACTTCTCTGCAGGCTTCTTCAATACACAGGTATATTTTCTGCATCACCAATAAATAAAATTGAAGATGAGAGAGAGAGAAAGAGAGAGAGAGAGAGAGAGAGAGAGAGAGAGAGAGAGAGAGAGAGAGAGAGAGAAGAGAGAGAGAGAGAAGCCTTTCATTGTTCTTTAAAAATCCTGAAGTTGGTGCTTCAGACCAATCTGGGAAATCTCAATAGTCTTTTAAAGTGATCAACCAAGATAAACCTAAGGGGGGGAAAGTCTATATCCTATTGCCTGAAATGTAAAACACAAACCTCCCACTTAGCATCTAAAGCCCTTCATGGTCTGGCCCCTGCCTCCCTTTCTGATTTTTCTTTACATTATCCCCCCTCCCCCCTTCATGTCCAGGACATTCCAGGACATTCTTGTTTTTGAACATTCTTCTTCTGTTTTCATGCTCTTGTACTCTTCCCCAGAACTGGAATGCACTCCTTTATCTTTACCTTTTAGTAGCCTAATCTTAATCTTTAGGATTCATCTCAGGGGGACACCCTTTTTTCAAATGATCTTATTTACTCATCTGTGTAGCTCCTGGGGGTACCCACTCTCCTGCAAAGTGAGTAGTCACATAAAGCTATTACAAGTTTAAGGTAAGGGGTGGCTAGGTGGTGCAGTAGCTAAAGCACTGGCCTTGGAGTCAGGAGTACCTGGGTTCAAATCCAACCTCAGACACTTAATTACCTAGCTGTGTGGCCTTGGGCAAGCCACTTAACCCTGTTGCCTTGAAAAATCTTAAAAAACCCCAACAAGTTTAAGGTATACTTTGGGTCTTGTAACTCCTTAAACTCATGGCTCATGAGCCCCCACTGATGGATTTACTTTTAGTAGTCAGAAGACACAGCTCAAAGCAAAGGCATTTTATATAGTAAGAAAAATTGAAGTGGAATCTTCTCTACCTCATCTCTCCCCAGTAAACCTAGGACACATTCATCTATAGATACACAACCCACCCAGAGTGGGATGAATGGACACAGGTAGAGAGGAGCATGCATAAAGAACCTGTATGCTTGGGGACACCCACTTTCCTACCCTTCCCTCAGAACACAGACAGTTCCTCCTACAATGAATGAATGAATGGAAACAAAAAAAAAAACTTAAGTGCTGACTTTGAAATATATTAAATCTAGGGATACAAATATAAAGACTAGACAGTGTTTACTCTATAGTAGCTTATGTTCTAAAGGAGACCTATAGGGAATGGAGAATGGGGAATAAATATAGGGAAACATATAGGGAAAATAATGGCATACATGTAGGGAACATATATGGATGAGTCTTACATGTGGTGGGACAATTCACAATCTGATGCTGTGGGGCCACCCATGATACCAAGTGAACTTCTCCTACCTGGCCCATTTCTCTCTAGTCTCCTTCAAATATTCTAACTTTGTTGGATCCACAGTCTACACTGGATAGTATTCTACTGGAATAAGCCCTGCCCATGGCTACAGGCTTCCCTCTGTTTCCCACTTTTGGCTAGAGCTAAAGCCCTGGGCTGGAACATTCTCTATTCCTTTTTCTTTTTTTTTTTTTTCTTTTTTAGATTTTGCAAGGCAGTGGGGTTAAGTGGCTTGCCCAAGGCCACACGACTAGGTAATTATTAAGTGTCTGAGGCCGGATTTGAACTCAGGTACTCCTGACTCCAAGGCCAGTGCTCTATCCACTGCACCACCTAGCTGCCCCCACTGCACCACTTAGCTGCCCCTACATTCTCTATTCCTCAGGAGGAGAGGGTACAACCATGTTCTTTCAGTTCAAAATCATGAAACTTTCCATCTCTTTGAAAAAGAAGCAGCTCTAGCCATAGACCAGTTAGATCCTTCCCTACAGGCCAGAAGCTAAGACAAGGATTCTTACCTACCCCAAGCTGTTCAATCATCTAGGTTAAGTCAATCAGAAGAAAACAAAAAGTGACCATCGGGGAAGCATTTGTATTCAACAAAGGAGCAAATATTTCTTTGAAGAAAGACCTTTTTTCCTCTTTCTCTATTAAATTTCCCTTTCTTCATATACTTAATCAAGTTTCAATATCCTTAGAGAAAAGGCACCACTGTGTCATGGCCTTATGCCATTTTGGGCCTTCACACCATTTCTGGTATGTCTCTAGACCTTCTGTCTCCACTCAAACCATCACTTCCTTTCTGGCTATCACCTCCACTCTCTTCCTAAAAGAAAACTGGATTCTATTCCTGAAGCCATCCTGGGTTTTGATAGGCCAGCTTTACTCTATCCTGTTTGGTTCCAGGGCTTCTCCATACTTTTAAATCATCTCAAGCCATGCCACTATGAGTAATCCCTTTACAGTTCCCCTTTATGTCTTGTCTTTCCCCATTAGATTGTAAATTCCTTGGGAACAGGGACTGTTTAACAAGCATTTATATGCTTCATCAATGCATTCAGCATTTAGTAAACATTTAATAGATGCTCTTTTTTACTCTTGAGGTAGCTTGGTTTGTGTAGTGTATACAGTGCTGGACCTTCTGAAGTCTGGAAGACTTGAGTTCAAATTTGACCTCAGACACTTACCAGCTGCATGACCCTGGACAAGTCACTTAATCCTGTTTGTCTCAGTTTCCTCAGCTGTAAAATAAGCTGGAGAAGGAAATGGCAAACCAATCCAGTTTCTTTGCTGGGAAAACTCCAAATGGAATCACAAAGATTCAAATAACTGAACACCAACATTTATTTATTTAGCCATCTATCACCACACAGAAAGTGAATCAATAGCCATCTTCTGGTTTACCCAATCAATGCAGATAGCCAGTAGAGATGATAGAAACCCCAAAGTGGGCCTCAAAGGTCAAGAATTTAGGACTGGCAGAAGTCGTAAAGGTCATCTAGTCTTGCCTTTTTTTATTTTACAGTTGAAAAATGGAGTCCAAGAGAGGTTGCGTATATGCTGAGTCACACAGCTAAGAAGGGCCAGAGCCAGAACTTGAACCAAGAGTTTCTGAAGGCATATGCCATCATTCTCTGCCAAACATCCTTTATGGTTAAAGGAACATAAGAGGTGCCCCCTTTCCCAGACATGGATGACACATGTAATTTGTGGCAGAGAGAAGTCGAAACTCTGAATTCTTGACTTTAAGACTAGGATCTATGAGAAGGAGAAAGTATGTGAATCAATTAAGATACAATTAAGATCCTCCTCAGCAGACTCCCTTTTATCTCCCCTCATCCTCATTATCTCAGGTCCCTTTCTCCTGGCTGCAAGAAGGATGGTGGTAGTGAATGCTGATGAGTTCATATGGGCCCCAACCTTAGGACCAGCAAAATCTGAGTAATTAATTTTGATCTCGACTGCTCTAGCCCAGCCCTTGATTTGCCTGTGATCCAGAAGATTGCAGGGACTTGATTTCTCTCAGGTATTTGGGGGCATTTTGAGGTCAGCCATCATTTGGTGCTTGTCTATCTAAAGTCTGTCATAAAGCAAATTTTGAAAAATGTATGAAAATATTGAGCTATTCCAATAGATTGAGGCCACTGCGGGGATACTTGCCATTGCTGTGATGTTTCTCTTTTTCATTGAAGGGAACTGGCTACAAAGACATGTCTTCTCTTATTCTCATTCTAATATAATAATCACTTAACATCTACTTTAATGGTATGAGTTGCCCACAGAAATAAGGTGAATTAGGAAAACTAAAAATAGAATTTTGCAGGGTAATTTAGGAAACATTGGCTTACAGTGTTTCAGGTATGTTCTCACCTCCTTGCCTTTCCTTTTCTATTCTTCCTACCTACCCTTCAAGGCTCAGCTTTCTCTGAACACTGCCCACCCCATCTAGAAGCTATTTCCCCCTTCTCTGAATTTCTGTAGCAATAACTATCTGGGCTATTCATTTGAAACAAAGCCCATTTGGCCTTCTATTGTTAATTGTAATATTCTCATCTCTGCTTCTTAGAAGCTATGGTTTTTTCAAAACTCAGCTCAATTGTTACTGTTCTTATTAAGCCTTTTCTGATGCTCCCCCATTATTCTATATTTACTTTGTGTAGTTTTATATAGGAGGTTCCAAGTCTTAATTCAGTTTTTAGTATCATGATTGTCTCCTCTGATAGAACCAATGTTTTCTAAAAGAGAGAAGTGTTTATTGTTTTTCTTTGTAACCCCATTGCCTAACATAGTGCCTGGTTCATAAGACTGTCAATTGATTTGATTAAATTGTTAAGAATTAGGTAGAGGTAGCATGGATAGTGAATAGAATAGAGAAGGATTGAGTTCAAATGCTGCCTTGGTCTGGAAAGTAACAGAGATGGTGTGTAGAGCAATAAGGAAGTCCACCTATATCCAACAGCAATGTTTGTTTATTTTGCAGACAGCTTGATGGAGAGAGAGAGAGAGAGAGAGAGAGAGAGAGAGAGAGAGAGAGTAAGAGGTTAAAGATGTCTAAGGTGACTGAGCAGAAAATAAATAACCAAGGTGGAACTCAAGAACTTAGAGGTAATAGTTTAGAAGGTTGAGTGAAACAGCAGTTAGTTGGTGAAGTAAGTTTCTACTCAGGGAGTTCCCTATGACAATGGCAATAGCCCTTGCCTACTGTACATTCCCTTTGCCCTGTGGATGTTTTGTCTAACTAGAAACCACGTTTTCCACTCCTTTGTCTCTCCCATATTTCCAAGCATGATGTCTTGCTCAATAAACATTTCTTAATTATTTGATAGTGCCTGGTTCATAAGACTGTCAATTGATTTGATTAAATTGTTAAGAATTAGGTAGAGGTAGCATGGATAGTGAATAGAATAGAGAAGGATTGAGTTCAAATGCTGCCTTGGTCTGGAAAGTAACAGAGATGGTGTGTAGAGCAATAAGGAAGTCCACCTATATCCAACAGCAATGTTTGTTTATTTTGCAGACAGCTTGATGGAGAGAGAGAGAGAGAGAGAGAGAGAGAGAAGGAGAGAGTAAGAGGTTAAAGATGTCTAAGGTGACTGAGCAGAAAATAAATAACCAAGGTGAAACTCAAGAACTTAGAGGTAATAGTTTAGAAGGTTGAGTGAAACAGCAGTTAGTTGGTGAAGTAAGTTTCTACTCAGGGAGTTCCCTATGACAATGGCAATAGCCCTTGCCTATTGTACATTCCCTTTGCCCTGTGGATGTTTTGTCTAACTAGAAACCACGTTTTCCACTCCTTTGTCTCTCCCATATTTCCAAGCATGATGTCTTGCTCAATAAACATTTCTTAATTATTTGATAGTGATTGGAAATCAAGATCCCCACCCAAACTTTTCCTGTTTTGGTGGCCACTTGGTAGAAAGGACAGAAATTGGGGGGGGGGGTGGAGACTGTTCAGAGAATGCAATATTCTTCTGCAATAGCTTAGTCCAACGTGGCTGACTTCAAGTGAAGGGAAGATAAAATGGCTGCTTTTTTTGACCTGGGCAAGAATCTAGATAAAGAAAGGAGAAAGCTCATAAATCAAGCCAGAAACAATAATATCTCACATTCCTGTGTTGCTTTAAGGTTAATTAAAAGTGCTTTTCTGATGATGGCCCTGAGATAGGACACAGATTACCATTCCTACCCCCGCTATTTCACAGGTGAAAAACAGGTTCTGGTGATTATTTTATAGTATGGTAATACTGACTGATAGGATAATTTAAGTGATGTTAATTGATTGATATTGATATTATTTTTATAACTATATTTCAGTATAATTGATTTTTTTTGAAATCTTATGTATTTCATTTTATTCATTTAGAAATGCTATTCTTTTTATTTTTTTTAGGTTTTTTTGCAAGGCAAATGGGGTTAAGTGGCTTGCCCAAGGCCACACAGCTAGGTAATTATTAAGTGTCTGAGACTGGATTTGAACCCAGGTACTCCTGACTCCAGGGCCGGTGCTTTATCCACTATGCCACCCAGCTGCCCCCCCAGAAATGCTATTCTTAAAAAAAAAAGTCCATAAACTTCACTGGACTGCCCAAGTAGGGGGGGCAGGGCACAAAAAAAGTGTTTTTCTAAAGGAAACCAAGATATAGAAGCAATAAATCCCCTGGCCTCAGGTACCAGAGTCTGTAGACAGGGGATGAATCAATGGAAATTGTCATTGTTTGCGCCAGCAGTGGTTTGCCCCCCCCCCCCCCAGAAGCCATGACTGAGGTCCCTGGGAAAAAGCTATTCTCCTGTATGTCAACCTCTCTATGCCTACAGTCAGAGAGCATGGGGGTGGGGGGGGGAGAGAAGGGAGAGACAGAGAGGCAAATAGAGAAAAGAGAAAAAAGACAGCAAAGAGAGAGAGGAGGGAAAAGGGCAGCAGAAAAAAGGAGAGAAACAAAAAGAGAAAAGAGGAGGAAGATAACAGAGAAAACAGGAGAGAAATGGGGGAGAGAGAGGGAAAGAGGAAAGAGAGAGAGAGAAGAAATGTAGAGAGAGGAGAAACAGAGAGAAACAGAAAAACAGAGAGAGACAGGCTGAGAGAAAAGAGACAGAAACACAGGGAGAGAGAGAGAGAGAAAGGGAGGGAGGGAGAGAGAGAGAGAGGCAGACAGAAACACACAGAGAGAGACACAGACAGACAGAGAGAGACAGAGAGAGAGAGAGAGAGAGAGAGAGACAGAGACAGACAGAGTGAGAGAGACAGAGAGGGAGGCAGACAGAAACAGAGAGAGAGAGAGAGAGAGAGACAGAGAGAGAGGGAGAGAGGCAGACAGAAACACAGAGAGAGAGACAGAGACAGACAGACAGACAGAGACAGAGAGAGAGAGAGACAGAGACAGACAGAGAGAGAGACAGAGACAGACAGACAGAGAGAGAGAGAGAGAGAGAGAGAGACAGAGAGAGAGACAGAGAGAGAGACAGAGAGGGAGGCAGACAGAAACAGAGAGAGAGAGACAGAGAGGGAGGCAGACAGAAACAGAGAGAGAGAGACAGAGAGGGGGAGATGGACAGACAGACAGACAGGAAGAACCCAGAGAAACAGAGGGACACAGAGGGAGGCAGAGAGAGAGAGAGAGAGAGAGAGAAGGAGGGAGACACACACACACACACACACACACACACACACACACACACACACACACACACACACTCACACAGGGACAGACAAGAGACAGAAAAAAGAGGCCGAGAAGGGAAGTAGGCGAGGGAGCGAGGGCCCTCAGCCCCTTCCCCTGCCCCCACCTCCCCTTTTCATCCTTCCCTTCCCCCAGACTTCTCGCATCCACCACAAAGGTCAGAAAAACAAATCAATGAGGAGAGGGACCCAGTAATCCTCTAGCCCTAACTCAGGGAAGTGGGGGGAAGGGGAGGAGGAGGCCGAGAGAGCTCCAGCAAATGAAAGAGAATTGCAAAATTCCCCGAACAAGGCGCAGCAGGGGGTCGGGATCAAATAGGGGGCTGCCGCTTCAGAGGCCCAGGGCTGCGGCTCAGAGGCAGGGAGACAGACGGGCCTTTGTGAGGCTCCTTGCCAGCCCAGACATGAAACGCTCGCCCTCCCCCCGCCGGCCCGCTCACCCCAACACCTTCCTTCTGGGGAGGCCCCCTCTCCAGACAGAGAACAATGATGAGGGATTTCAGGGGCGACGTGGGGGCCGGGGAAGGGAAGCTGGGTCTCCGGGGGAGCTGGCAACCCGAGCGCTGGAGAAAATCCAGTGTCCTGGCCGGGCAGCCTGCCCTGCCCCGGCCAGAGGCCTGCTCCTGACCTTCCTCACCGTGGCCCTGAACCTGAGCAAGGGAAAGGCCCTTCTAGTCGTCTTTCATCCGCCACGTTCACCCATTGCTGAATTAAGCGACGCCCACTTGGTTTTCTCTTCTTTGTGGCTTCAAAAAAGAAAAAAAGATTGCCACAAATATTTCCGTCTATGTGGGGCCTTTCTGTCCCTCCCCTCCTTGGGGCCTGCACCCCACAGTGGGAGCTTTGGGGCAGCTCAGATGAACAGTTCAGCCATTTTTGCCCCCTCACATCATGCCAAATTGTTTCCCCCAAAGGGTTGAAGCAAGTCACAGAAATAGGTGCTACTGCCAGTAAGTGCCAGTGAAACAGAGTAATGTCTTTTAATTTTTTTTTACTAGTATGCCTATTTTTCTATAGCTTTTCCTAAAAGTACTAATTTCTCCCTTTTCTGGTTATTCCTCTCCTTCGCTCCTTCTTCCCCCCTCTTCCTCCTCTCCCTGCCAGATTGGTTTGGTTTGGAGGTAAAATTTTACTCTTGTTTTAATTTGTATTTCTCTTATTATCAGAGAATTGGAGCAATATCTCATATGCTTGTTAAAAGTTTGTCATTTTACAAAAAAAAAATTTGTTTTATATACTTGGATTATCTATTAAGGATTAATGTCTTCATGACCAGACTTTGATGAAGCCATATTCTTGATCACTTTGTCTCATTTCAAAGGAAACACGAATCATCCCCTTTTATTATAATGTTCTAGATTTTTTCCAAGAACCAAATTCAAGTTCATGGGTCGTAGACCCTAATATGGAGATGGCAGACTCTGCCAACTTGTCTTTTTTGGAAACAAAAGCATCTGTTCAGTCTCTGAAAGTCCAAACCTTCCCTGTTCTCCAACTTTAAGAGATGACTGAGGCTGGTTCACAAACTACATTCCCCTGGGGTCTAGATTCCCCAGGTCTGGTGACCTGAATTCATTCTCTTGGCATCTTCCCACTTATGTGGGGTTTCAACTCTGCCCATTGATCATTTCTGTTCTCTCCCTCCTAATAGGAAGAGCAGCTTCATTGGTAGAGAAAAGGCAAGAAATTTGATATTTAAAGAAATTTAAAAATTAAGTGGCCTTCCCTTCTACCATCCTTTATCATCACTCTGTCTAGCCTGAACAGCTATTCCATCTCTCTGATCATCTTCTTTTCCCTAATATGGCTAAAACCCCTTAGCTTTCATGGTCTGGCTCATAGTAGGGACTTAAAGACTTGTCAATGGATTGGCTCAGATTGAGCTTTGTCTTGTTCAGTCATTTTTCAGTTATGTCTGACTCTTCATGTTCCCAATTGGGGTTTTTGTGGCAATGGTAATGGAGTGGCTTGCCAATACCTTCTTATCTTATTTTATAGAAGAGGAAACTGAGGCAAACAGCACTAAGTGACTTGTCAGTTAGTCAATGACTAAAGCCAGATTTGAACTCAGCTCTTCCTGACTTCGGGGCCACTTCCCTGTCCAGAAGACTGAGTTTGTGGTTCACTAAAACTTACAACTGCAATCCAGAGCAGGTACTTAAGGAAGGTTTACTGATTGGTTGATCAATAGTTTTCACGTTGCTCCCTAAGCCACACTTCTACCATGTATGTTGAAGTTTATTGTTTGAACCTAAGAATAAGACATTTATTCACATTTATCCCTATTAAATTTCATCTTGAAATTTCAGCTTGAAATTCTAGCCTTAATGAATGCTGAGATTAAGGGGAAAAAAAATCCAAACAAACAGAATTTCTATGTCCAAATTGAGGCATCCAAATAGTCACACTGGGAAGTGTATATACCTGTCCTTATTCCTCTAATAATAGTAGCACCTTGAAGTTTGCCACATGCTTTATATAGGTTATCTCATTTAATCCTCATTATTACTCCCATTTTAGGGAAGGGGAAACCAAGACAGAGAAGTTAAATGATTTGTGCCTGGTCATATAGCATGAATGCCACTTTTCAAGTCAGTTTTAAAAGAAACTTAACTTTTGTTCGAAAAAGACCTTTAGAGCCTGAGGGATAGTGTTTCCATGTCCTCAATGTCAACCTGTCTTCATCCACTGAGGATGGATTTTATTTTTGGAAAATAGCCAGAAGCTATTTGGTGCCAACTCAGATGGATAAGGTACCTATTAAGCTGAGTAATGCTCCTTTTGATTTTTTTTTTAAATGAGGTGTGACTACTATGAAATAATAGGATTCCTTTCCTTGTGTGGTTTTCAATCCTGCTCTGAAGGCCATCCCCAAAGAGGCATTCCTGTATTATTTTAAGTAGGGAATGACAGCATCACTGGAATAAACAAATAGCCCTTGCTCCTCCAAGGTCCCAACTAATTTGAGTAGTGCTCACTTGCAGTATTGGGGGTGAAGTGGAAAAAACTAGTCTTGGGGAGTCAAAAGACCAGAATCTGAAACCTTGCTTTGAATTTTGGGAAAATGACAACCTCTCTGAGTCTCACTTGGTAATGGTAATGGAGGTTGAGAGGATGATATTTTGTTACACTACTGTGCAACATGAATATCAGTAATTGTTATTTTTTATATTACATTAGAATAGCTATGTTGACTGAAGATTATTTTCTATATAATAATGGGAGAGAGATGTAGGGAGGAAAGAGAGGAAGGGGAAAAGAGAGAGAGGGTGAGGGGAAGGAAGAGAAAAAGAAAGACAAGAGAGAGAGGGAGGAAGGGGAAAAGAGAGGAAGAGGGGAAGGGAGAGAAAGAGAAAAAGAAAGGAGAGAAGGAAAGAGAGAAAGGAAGGGAAAAGAGGGAGAGGAGAAAGAAAGAAAGGGAGGAAAGAGAGAGAGAGAAAGGAGAGAAAAGAGGGGAGAGGGAGAGAAGAGAGAAAGAGGGAGAGAAGAGAGAAAGGGAGCGAGGGAGGAAAAAAAGGGAAGAGAAAAAAATAGAGAGAGAGAGAGAGAGAGAGAGAGAGAGAGAGACAGAGAAACAGAGAGAGACAGAGAGAGGAGAAAGGGGGAGAAAGATTGAGAATAGTGGCTTGTTCAGATAACCCATTGTTATCTGGACCGAGGCTACTTTCTGTGGGCTGAATATTCTAATCCCTTTTATGGGAAGTTTTCCAGTTCAGCAAATCAGGATTACCCTGATCACCCTACTGCATATACATACATGTAGGAAGTCATGTACATGTATGCACAGTAACATCTCATCTATCTAGATCTGTTATCTGGCAATCACACCTCTACACTAGGAAATAAACATAAAGACTTCAGAGCAACCAAAATATTTCTCATAAAAGAATCCCTCAGATTTCTCACAAAGAACCAGCTTGCTATTATTTTATGCATTACTCTAGTAAGCTTGTTTATCTGGTTTCCAAGCCTAAAGCAGATTAGAAGCATCAAATTAGCCTGGTGAAGAGGGGCTGCAAGAGGGGAGGCACAGTGAAAGCGGGGAGAAGTGACTGCAGACAGCCTAAGAGCAAGGGAGGAGACAGGAAAACACACCAAAGAAGAGAAAGCAGACACCAAAATTCAAAGGTATAGCTTTTAATGATTAAATTATTTAAATTTAAATTCAGAATTAAATGAATAATTAAATTTAAAGTATTTAATTTTAAATTGTTATTTAAATAATTTTAAAAACTCAGTTCAATAACGTTCACTATTAAGCACCTGAAACAGACAAAAACCTTCCAAGAAGCTTCTAACAGACCATTTTACTGGGCAGTGGGAAATGGGACATAGAGCACGTACACAGATAATAAAGATAATTAGAGAATGGAAAAGAATTAAGGTGTGGATTCTTAACTAGGGTGAGGGGAAGGGAACCCTGAGGCTTCTGTGGCTAGATTTCAGAGGATTCATAAACGTGGAAGGGAAAAAATTACATCTTGGTTTCAATAGAACTGGTTTCATTTGTAATACTATGTATTTTATTTTATACATTTAAAAACATTATTTTGAGAAGGAGCCTGTCTGCAGGTTTTATCACATTGCTAAATAATAGAAATTGCCAAACCAGTAATCAAAGGTTAAGAACCTTGAAACTGGAACCAGGAGGGCATTCCAGAAGTGGTCCCTGAGCTGAGCCTTGAAGGAAGAGAACGATTCTGAGCTATTCAAGAGAGTAACTTTGAAATTCTTTACTTCTAAGTCAATGAAACAGTGGCATTGCATGTGGTGACAGGAATGTTGTATCTGAATGATTAGCAGCTTTAGGAAGCTGTCTGTACATTCCCATTATGTTTGTCTTCTTTCCATGCCTACTGAGTTAGCTGTGATATCAAAACTCTGATTTCTCTATACATTTTTTTGAACATTTATGACATTTCTCACTATTCCTCTCAATAGAATCCTCCCTTGTAATAGAGTGATCCAGCTAAACTGAACAAACCTACATCCCGAGTCCACCACTTCTCTGCCAAGAGGGGAAGCAAATGTTTTATTATCAGTCCTTCAGGATTGAAACTGCTTGCTACATTGCAAGTTAAGACATTTTCAGGTACCTCTGACTCTCCATGACCCAGGTGGGGTTTTTGGGCAAAGATGCTGAAGAGGTTTGCCCTTTCCTTCTCCAGCTCATTTTACAGATGAAGAAATGGGGGCAATACCCTCGTAAGCACTGCAAAGTAAGGCTTAATAAATAAATGACCTTTGGCTGACTGAATTCTGACATCTTTGACTGTTACTACATTATTGAGGCTGCTGTCCACATTGGTCTCTTGCTGCTTGCTGCTCACTTTGCAAGTCCTCCTATGTTTCTCTGCATTCCTTTCTCTTTGTTTCTCATGGTATAATGGTAGTCCATAAGAATATATGAACATATCAATAACAAAACCAAGAAAAATCCTAAGATTATCACAATTGATATAGAAATTTTTTTTGATAAAACATAACTGATTCTTATTAAAAACATTTGAAAACATAGGAGTAAGTGAAGCTTTCCTTAAAATGAGAAATAGTATTTAAAATCTGCAACAAGCATTATCTCTAATAGGGATAAGCTAAAAGCTTTCCTAGTATGATGACTGAGGATGTCCATGATCACCACAACTATTCAATATCGTACTAGAAAAAGAAATTGAAAGAATAAAAATAGGCAATGAGAAAACAATCACTCTTTGCAGATGATATGATGGTATACTTGGAGAAACCTAGAGAATCAACTGAAAACTAGATGAAATAATTAACAACTTTAGAGCACCAGCCCTGGAGTCAGGAGCACCTGAGTTCAAATGCGGCCTCAGACACTTAATGATTACCTAGCTGTGTGGCCTTGGACAAGCCACTTAACCCCATTGCCTTGCAAAAAAAAAAAGAAAGAAATAATTAACAACTTTAGCAAAGTTGTAGAATAAAAAATAAACCTACACAAATCATCAACATTTATATATATATTATCAATAGAGATAGGAAGAGAAATTCCATTTAAAATAACTATAGAAACTATAAACTATTTTGAAGTCTACAATACAAACCCAGGAACTATATGAACATAATGTCAGAATACTGTTCACACTAATAAGGTCAGATCTGAATAATTATAAAAATGATTGCTCATTTACTCATTTATGAGCAAGCCAACATAATAAAATGACAATTCTATCTAAATTAATCTACTTATTCAATGTCATGTTAATCAAGCTCCCAAAATTATTTGTATAACTAGAAAAAACAATAAAATTTATCTGAAATAATAAAAGATCAAGAATATCAAGGGAATTAATAGAAAAAATTAATGGAAAAAAAGGAAGGTAGCTTACCCATATCAGATCTCAGTGGAATAGATTATATACACAATAGTAATTGACCATGACAATCTAGTGTTTGATTAACATAAAACCCAAGCTTTTGGGACAAGAACTCACTATTTGACAAAAAATACTGGGAAAACTGGCAAACTATGGCAGAAGTCAGATATAGACCAACATCTAAAAACTGTATAAAACAACTCAAAGATAGCCACATTATTTAGATATGAAGGGTGGTACCATAAATAAATTGGGGTATCATGGAATGGCTTACCTGTCAGATCTACAGATAAGACGAACATTTATGACCAAACAAGAGAAATGAGATGTAAAATGGGATAATTTTAAGTATATGACGTTAAAGATTTTTGAACAAATAAAACAAATTTGACCAAGATCAGAAGGAAAATAGAAATATGAGAAATTTTTTTCTCTGATAAAGGCTTCATTTCTCAAATATGTAGATATCCCAAGTCCAATTTGTAAGAGTTTCCTAATTGATAAATGATCAAAGGATATGAACAGGTTACAAGGGTAGGGCAACTGGGGCTTTGCCTTGGATCACCAAATTTAGTGGGAGCTGATAGCTTTTGAAGTCTACACAGCAGCATAGAACAAAGTTTATGTAGCTAAGAGAAAGTTACCAGATTATAGGGTGAATTAAATTCTTCTTTATATACCCTTGGCCTAGTCATCTGCCTTATAGTAGCCTTCCCATCTACCCTGTAGCTGCATTCTTTTATTAATATTGTCTCAAAGTGTATAAGCTCCCTGACTTTTTCTATTTCTAATACTTTAAATTCCATCTAGTCTGACCCCTTCACTTTTTTTTGTTTTGCTCCCCTGCACCCCCAAGGTAACTCCTTCATTTTAGGGGTGACCTTTCTTGAGTTCAAGATAAAGAGGAAGAGATGAAATGGCCTATCCCAAGTCACAAGTAATAAATGGAGGGTCTTAATCCTTGGTCCTCTGACTCCAGACCACTGTTCTTTTCTCTAGATTATATCACCTTCTCTCTGGAAGGGACAGTCAAATACTTCAAACATTACCTGGTTCTTCATGGATGTTTACTGTATTGTGTCACTGCCAGTGTATGAGGAGGAAGGAAGAAGAGAGGAGAAGATTGGGATGGGGGGGAGGGAGCATTTGAACAACAAAAAGCCTACTATTTTCCTCCCAAGTAATTACTTTTTGCTTTATGACACTGCTAAAATTGGCCCATTAAAATCCTTTCAGGAATAAAGGTTGCTATGTTACTTGGAGGCGGAGGTTGCTCCTGAAAGAGGCTACAGCTTAGAGTCTCTATGGGTCCCAGATACTCAAGGCCAGAAGCTGACTTGCCAACCTTTGTTTCTTTGAAATCCTATCTGTAACTGTTCTCTTTGGCCAGGACAACACAGGGGATACTCAGTCCTGTGGTGGGGGCTGGGAAACTCTCAGATTTGCTGTTTAGATGTTATTTGTCGGCCAATCCTGGGCTCAGGAACTTCACAGAGCAGACAATGTATGTGACTTACTTTTGGAGATGTCAGCTTATTTCAGTGGCTATAGCTTGACCTCCTGTGCCACTTTGGCTCTCCCATCACCCAGTAGAAGAATTGGGGGAAGGAGAGATGCAAAGCTCCAACATGCGCTGCTCATCTCTTTCTCTTTCACCTCTCCACCAGCTGCTTTTTAACTGCATCCTTTCTAACCTACCTTTATTAAAATATAAGTAAATATAAGTATATATAATAAATATAATATATAATATAATATAAAATAATATATATAATATAAATATAAGTAAAATTCTTAAGAGATGGGATTAATTTTGTTTTAAATTTGTATTTCAAGCACTTAGTAAATAAATAAATACTATCTATACCTAATAATTTCTATCTATTCATCTACCAATCTATCCATTTGTCTTCTATCTAGCCATCCATCTATCCATTAAGTTAAAACCAATGCAACCAAGATTAGAAAGAAAATTAAAAAGTTGGAATCTTTTTTTACAGCAAATGTCTCTGATAAAGTTCTCAGTTCTCAAATTTATAGATATTGGATGAAAATTCCCTAATTGATAAATGGTCAAAGGATAGGAACAAGTTATCTTTCTACTTAACCATACATCTATTTATCTATCCATCCATCCATCCTTTCATATATCTATCTATCAGTTTATCCTATCCATTCATCTATATATCTATACAGGGTCTCCCACTGTATCCAGGGTCATCTCCAGTCGTCCTGATTCATATCGGTCACTGGGCCCAGGTGGCTCTGAGGAGAAAGTGAGGCTGGTGACTTGGCACAGCTCCCCTCAGTCAAATCCAATTCACTTGCAAAGTCACGGCATCACCTCCCTGAAGTTATGGTTCTTTCTGAGAACAAAGGATAAATAATCTCTATCCACATATCCACCCAACCATGCAAACAGCTATCCATCTTCTTTTGATCTTATTCCTGAGAAACTCTTTCTTGAGTTGGAGAAAATGTAGGAACCTCGACCAGGAGAACAGAGAGGGAAGAACTGGACCTTGAGAGAAAGGAGGACCTGATATGGAATCAGAAGACTTGGGTTCAAATCCTAACCCTACTAACTTCTTTGAAATGGTTTCCTGATATCCCTTGGATCTCAGCTCTGAAGTTATGCTCTTGTGACCTATCTCCTGCATACATTTGATATCACCAGGTCCTAGTTTCTAAAGTTCATCTTCTAAAAGATGGGATATGTAATGATTGGGGCTCATGAGAATGATTGGGATTCTGCTCATACTTTCAGACCTGGCTGCTCTACACGGGGCTGCTATATATGTGGACATACTTTAAACAGGAACCTAGATCCTAGAGCCAAAAGTTCCAAAACCTTTATTTTGCAGAAAAGAAAAACAGAGAGGGAGTGTGGCCAGTCCAAGGTCACACAAGTACTAAGAGGCAGAAATAGAACCCAGATTTCCTGACTTCCAAACCACCTCAGGTACACTTTCTTGGGACAAAGTACTGTAAGGCCAGTACTGGCTTTTTCACAGAGGATTTTTTTTCCTTCCAGAATTATTTGTTTTACTCAAACCTTTTTTAGGTCTATTTCTTCTCTGGCTTAATTGACTATTCTTTTAATCATCTGTAAATTTACCATAAAGTTCTCAAGGTTACTGGAAAAGCTCTTCTATCTGAGTACTTTCCAGAGGATCTGCTAAGTCCAAATTTATCCTTTTGGTGAGGCAATGGGGTTAAGTGACTTGCCCAAGGTCACACTGCTAGTATTAAGTGAATGAGCCCAATTTGAACACAGATCCTCCTTGACTCCATGGCCAGTGCTCTATCCATTGTGCCACCTAGCCGCCCCTCAAATTTATCCTCTTTAAGGAAATTGGCTTTATTTTTTCCCCTCTTATTGGTAGAATAATAGAGAGGTTCATGGATCTTGAGCTGAAAGGAATGTCCAAGGCCATCTAGCCTGAAGTGGAAACTGAGGCTCAGAGAGGCTTGTAGATCTGCAAATTAAGATGATCTGAGTCTTTTCAGTCTAACCCCTTCCTTTGATAGGGAAACAGGTCTCAGAGCAAGCAGGCATGCTCCTTGGGGGCAAGGACTGCCTCCCCTTTGTGTCTGATTTCTTGTCTAGCACACAGTAAAGGCTTAATAAGCTTGTTGATCAATCCATCAATTGATTGATTATGTCCCATTAGCTAGTGTTTTTGAGGGGGCTGAGCCATGGGATGAAATGGCCACACTGCAGGTAGCTCAGGCCTTTTGAGACAGAGCCTGTCTTAGCTGCCCATCAATGTCTTTCCCATCAAACTCCTTCCCTGTTATCTTCTTCCCCAGATGAATCAGCTGCTGCCAGCTCTGGCCTAAAGAAAGGACTTAGGAGGAAGCAGTTAGCAGTTTGACAGGTCCACACGCAACTTTTGATTGGTCAGCTCTACATGGATAGGATTCACTCCTGAAAGGCCTGGCAATTAAATTCTGTAAGTTGCAAGACAGGTCCACATCAGGAGATACTGGCATGGGGGCCCACACTCCACTGCCCACTTAAACCATGGCAAATATGAACCACTGACCTGAACCAAGGCTGACGATGGCCTCTGCTCAATTAGATTAGTGGATTAGCCAGGCAGCATTTGATTTCCAAAGCAGACAAAGAAAGTGGGCAATAATAATTAACAATCACTTTGAACCATTTCCTCTGTCCCGTCTACCAGTCCAGGAAGCAGGGAGGTGGCTGAAACCTTATCTTACAAAGGTGGAAGAGGGAACAGGTGTGTGTGGGGGGAATGTGGCCTAGAGAAAGGAAGCTGAGTTTCCCAAGGTTTCAGGCTGCGTCAGAGGACGACCTAAGAATAGCATCTGGGAGTGATCAGACCATGTGTCCTTTTGTCAAAAGGGAGAGGCCACATGTGACGAGATTGGTCTCATAGCAACTGACCACACGCTGTGGTCTGGGATTTTTCTGATTCCAGCTACAGATATGTTGACTCTTTTTTTCTAGCATTTTCTGTCAGTTCATATTATTCCTGCTTTCCTGTCCTTTACCCAACAATAATGATGATGGTGAGAAATGGTGACCTGTGAGTCCAGGGAACCAAAACCATGTTCAGTCCTCTGAAAGCAGAGAGTCTGGAGTGATGAAGGCAATGGAGTTTCAAAGAATCATTTGTAGATTAATCTTTCCTCAAGGGCTAGGGTTAATTTTTATTTTTGTGTCTCTAGGGCTTACCCTAACTTGGTCAGTTTATTTGAACTGAGTTGTCAAATTGAAGTTCCAGCTCTTCCCTTTTTCTCTTTGTTAAATGAGGAAAACAGGATAGATAGATGATAAGTAGATAGACAGTAAGAAAGATGGATGGATGGATGGATTAAGCAATTTAATAGGCATTTTTTAAAGTTCTAGGGATAAAAGATGGTGATTCCTATTATTAATATATATGAATGGGGACAGGGAGGGATGAGGTGGATTGCTGATTCTGAGAGTGAAGTGATCATGGCTAATGGGCCTCATAAAATGATGGTCTAAACCAAAGACAAGCCAATCAGAAGAGGGCATCTCCAGTACTGGAGGCATCTCCAGGTGAGCCAGGCTGCTGGTACAGAGGTGGAGTCATATTGAGAGGGAGCCAGTATGAGGAAGAATTTCTAAGCTCTTTTCTGACTCAAAGTATATGAAATAATGAAATATGGTAGCTATTTAACATGAAGGCCAGCCTTCTCATTTTACAGAAGAATATACAGAAATAAGGAGGTAAATTGACTTGTCCATAGTCTAATGGTTCACCAGTAGAAGAATGAGGGTCAGAGCCCTTCTTGATTCTGGCTATAGTGTCCTTTCCATTAGAACAACATTTTCTTGACAATAGTCATTAGTCTCATCATTCAACAAGCATTTATCAAGCTACAAGGTAGAGATAAAAAGATAATTAATAATGGCACCTGCTCTGAGCCAAGCTGTGCTGAAAACTTTACAAATATCTTATTTGAGCTTTACAACCACCTTGGGAGGTAAAGCTTTCATTATGCCCCATTTTACAATCAAGGGAACTGAGATAAACAAGATAAAGGGACTTGCTAATGCATCTAGGAAATATCTGAGGCTGGATTTGAACTCAGGTTTATCCCAACTCTAGGTCCAGCTCTCTGTCCATTGGACCACCCAGCTGACTCAGGCCTTGCCTAATGGAGCTGAAGAGCTCATGTTCTAATTAGGAAGACAAGTAAACAACTAAGTGCTTACAAGCTCTATACATAACAGATGGAAAATTATCTCAGAGTCATGGCACTGCCAACGAGTCGAGAGGAAGATGAGGGAAAGAAGACATTGGGAAAATGCCCTTTCAAATGAGCTCACAGGGGTATGGATCCCAGAAAAAATAGATCAGAAGACTGGTAAGTTCTGATGAAGGTGAGGGCTAAGAGAATAAATATAGTAATGAATTTGGTAGTTGTGGTTGGATGAAGTGGGGAACTGATTTTTTTCCAAAGAGAAGAGTTTAAGGTAATCAGGTCTTAGAGTGGGGGGAGATAGGAAGAGGTGGGGAGATGGTTACTGAAAAGGAGTACAGAGGTGGGGGCAGAGACAAACCCTAATTTTGCCACAATTTCTAGGAGGGCAACTTGGAATAGAGCCCTAGGCCTGGAGTCAAGAAGACCTAAGTTCAAATCCACTTTCAGATACTTCCCAGCTGTGTCCCTGGGCAAGTCATTTAACTTCAGTTTGCCTCAGTTTCCCCATCTGTAAAATGAGGATTAAAATAGCTCCTATCTTGCATGGTTCTTAGGAAGATCAAATGAGAGAATATATAAATGTTAACTAGTATTACTATCCCCCTATAAAATGAGGAATTTGAAAGAGATTATATCCAGTTTCTACTCTATGATTCTGGATACTGGAAGGCACCCCAGAATCAGAGCATCTCGTGACTGAGAGGGTTCTTGGAGTCCATTTATCACCGCTCCCTTTTTATACAGAAAAGGAAACTGAAACCCAGGGATGGACAATGTCATGCAGGTGGTTAAGGTTAGGGGCAGTACGAAGAGGAGCCCAGATGCACTGACTCCCAGGCTAGTTCTTTCTGCCTTCCCCTTCAATTTCCAACTAGTTACCTAGCCTTAGATTTGTAAAATCATTGGTCCTAAACTGAGTCTCAGGGAGGTGAAGTGACTTGTCAAAGGTCACACTGGTAGTAAATGTAGAGACAGGATTTGGATTCAAGTCCTGTGAGTCAAGTTCATGCTCTTTCCATTGACCTCATCAGTCCAGTCTCCCAGCAGGAAGAAGTAAGCTTGGAAATGCCTGCCCAGTTGAGCATCCTTCCTGTCCTCAGTGATCCCCAGAGTGGGAGATTCCACAGCCTTCCCTCTGATGCCAGGGACCTCTTTCTCAGACTCAGTCTCCGAGCCAAGCTGCTTTTTTTCAGAGCAGTTCCTCACTTCCTGTCTTCTGGGGAGATGGAGGACATCTGGTCCTGTACTTCACATGCTATTGACCCTTCAGACACTTACAAGTCATCAAAATGCTGCTCTCTCAGTCCTTGCCCTCCCTGCTGGGCACTCTTGGGACTCCATAGTGCCGGAAGAGAATTCTAGACTTGGCCAGGTGGACATGCTCTTGGTCTCACTTAGAAATCTCTTGGCCTCGAGAAACTGAAAAAAAAAAAAGCAAGGGAATGTTCTAGAGAGAAATGAACCCCAAAGGGCCCTGAGACCACATCCAGTAAAGCCAAGCCCCTTTGCCTTTCTACCATACCATTCCCCAGTGGAACACTGGCAAATAAGTTAACTTTTTCTTTAAAACAAGACATGTAATGTCATCACCAAGACATGCTCTATTCAGTTGAACACTATGTATCTTAATTTTAAAATAGTTAAAAAGGAAGGTTAAAAAAAAGAAACACAACAATTGGCATTTATTTTCCTGGAATGCCCTCAAGAATGAATGATAGTAATCACAAAAAGTCCATAGTGAGTTTGATTAGGGGCATGTGATACAAATCTTCTAGGGGAGCTATGCTGATTTCAGTCCAGCTTCCCCATTGGGAGTCTGGGTCCCTGAGAAGTCGCTTGTCCAAGGATGGTTCAAATGTCTGAGGATTCTTTTTCTGTTATTGTTGTTTATCCTACTTTCTGGAAGACCATGACATCAGGGAGGTGAGGCCATGACAGGCACATGAATTGAATTTGAGTGGGGGTGGGGGGTGGGCTGTGCGAAATCACCAGCCTCACTTTCTCCTCCAGAGCCATCTGGGTCCAGTGGCCAGATATGCATCAGGATGACTGGAGGTTAAGTGGCTTGCCCAAGGCCACACAGCTAGTGAGTATCAAGTGTCTGAGGCTGGATTTGAATTCAGGTCCTCCTGACTCCAGGGCTGGTGCTCTATCCACTGTGCCACCTAGTTGAATATAAAATGCCATCACAATGCAGGATATTGCACTCAGTTCCCTGTCATCTGACATGATTTATTTTAACCTCTTCATATCAGAATTGCCTACAATTTTGGCACCAATGATAAGTGCATATACATGCCCAACAAACCTAGCTACCATCTATCTATTCATCCATTTATAATAATAGCTCACATTTATATGCTTATTATTATATGTTAAACATCATGCCAGATCTTTTGCAAACATTATCTCATTTGATCCTTACAACTGTGGAAGAGAATTCCTAGTTTATCTTTCCTAATTAACAGATGAGGAACCTGAAGTTGAGAGACTTGTCCAGGGTCAAACTACTAGAAAGCATCTGAAGATGAATTTAAAACTCAGGTCTTCCTGACACCAGGTCCAGTGCTGTGTCCACTGTACCACTTAGCTGCCCCCACTCTCTCTCTCTCTCTCTCTCTCTCTCTCTCTCTCTCTCTCTCTCTCCTTTTCTCAATCTCTTTCTCCTTCCCCTCCTCTTCCTTTCTAAATCTCTTTCTCTGTCCTCTGTCTGGCTTTCTCTCTCCCTCCCTTCTCTTTCTCAATCTCTCTGCACCCCCCCTCCTTTCCCCTTCTCACTCTCTTTCTGTTACTGTCTCTCTCCAGGAAGGTTAGAAAAAGGGCAATTACCTGCATCTGGAGAAAGAAATATCCATAGAGATGAAATCACCTACATTTCCAAGTATCGAAAGTAGGTGTGTGTGGTTTTAAGAGGTAATTTGGACTAAAGTCTATAAACAGAGAACAACTATTAGCTTGTTCATTAATTTCGTCTCATTTTTCTAAACTGAAATCTCCTACTGCCTTTTTATTAAGAGATAAGTGTTTTAATTGCATAAACATGTGTGGACTGCTCCCTCTTGCAGGTTCTAGAAAGAACCCACCATCTGTCATGATGTTGGTGAATGGCAGTTCTCCTTGCATGCCACAGAAGATTGAATTTACATCAATGCCCTTCCAACATGGTGACCTCAGTCCTTGCAAATAAATGTGTAACCTCCTAGAATCCTTGAACCTGTTTGGGTTCACCATGTATTCAGCTACTGCTCATGAGCCCCCACATTTTACTTTATAAACCCCACCCCTATCAGCCAAGGATGAATCACAATAATATAAAAGGACGTTGATTTAAAACACAAATGCAAAATGAACAAGAAACAACAGCAACCCTCTTATCACCTATTTTCTAAAGCTACCCTTCCCACACCTGTACTCCCACTTCTCATCAACCTAAGGTGGTTCGGTGCTGATGTAATCACTTGACCATCTGAGCATTTTACAAGCCTCAGGGTCTGGGAAGTGCATCCCACTCAATATCTTAGCCTTGGAACTGTGAAGCACTGTCATCTGGCCAGCTTGGTTTCTCTGTCTGGGAACCACAGCTGGGAGAAAGCCCTATCCTGAAGCCGTGGCTTCCTGGTCCCAAAAATGATGCCAACCTAAAAATTCAAAAGGCTCCACTGCCTCAGGGTCCTCAAGGCAGACACCAGCCTGCAAACTGCTTAAGAAACAGCCAGATACTGCTGCCAGTTGTCGGATGCAGCCCAGGCAGGCAGCTTTCCCGGTCTATTTTTTCCTCTCTCTTCTTGTCTTGCTCCTCTGCTTCTGTCTTCCCCCTCTCTTCCGAAGTCCCTTGGTCTAGCCATGTTGACGTGGGAGGTTTTCATTGCTCATCATGATCCCCCCCCCCCCCCCCCATGGCTCCTTGGCTGATGCTGCTGGCTGCAGAGTCACACAGAATACCTGAATGAGTCTGTCCAGGGCTATGGACCCACCAATTGATTACTTTGAGGAAGACCAAATCTGATCATCAAGAGTGATCCATTTAAAGGAAAGCCTGGCTTAAGGTAACAAGGACTCAAACCAGTTATAGAGAAGTCAAACTGTTCATCGCAGTTTCAACACTGGCTGGAGGCTTATGCAGAGACACCTGGATGTTAACTGTGGGACTCTATCTGCTCTGGGCAGGGAGGTTGTACAGTGGATGGTGTCAGCCGTGGAGTCAGAAAGACTCTTCTTGAGTTCAAATCTGGCCTCAGATACTTCCTAGTTGTGTGACCCTGTACAAGTCACTTGACCTTGTTTGACTCAGTTTTCTCATCTGAAAATGAGTTAGGGGAATGGTAAACCACTCCAGTATCTTTGTTTAGGAAAACCAAATGAGGTAAAATGAGTTGGAGAAGGGAATGGAAAACCACTTCAGTATCTCTGCCAAGAGAACCCTAAATGTAGACATGACTACAAAAAAATCACTGAATGACTGTCCACTAAGATTAAATCAGGACAAATGAGAGAAACTTCATGGGGATGGAGAGGCAAAGGCAAGGAAGGTCAAGGCTTAATCGAGGACCTGCTAGTGTCCAAATTAAGGTCCAAATATCCAGCATGAGTCCTAGCTTAGACACTTAGATTCTGTGGGAGCTTGGTCATGTCATTTCCCCACCCCAAAGCACTTTGCATGTTATCAAGAAGCATTTTCTTTTGGAAGAAAACTCTGCTACTTCAACTTCTGGGATGAAGCAGGGAGTTAGTGATGTAGAGGGATCACTGGGCCTGGAGTCAGGAAGCCCTGAGTTTGAATCCTACTTTAGTCAGTTCCTAGCTACATTATTCCACACAAATCATTTAACCTGCCTCAGTTTCCTCAACTATAAAATGGTGATGAAAATAATAACACCCACCTCCCAAGTTTGTTGTAAGGATCAAATGAGATAATAAAAAGCACTTGAGCATACTACCCAAAACATCACTGGCCACAATAAATAAATGCTTATTCTTCCTCCCCCCATCTCTCTGAACCTCAGGTTCCTTAACTGAAAATAGCTATTTTGAGTAAAGTACTCTGTAAACTATAAATGGGAATATTTTATGGCAAAGAACATCCAGAGACATGGGAAAGAAAAAAGATTTGGAACAAGAGGAGTATCTTAGTGAGAATCGAGCTATAATTGCTATATTGTGATAGTGGCAAATAATACAAAGCCTTGGGAGGGATGACTTTTGAGCTTTCTTCCAGTTATAAACCGATGACCCTCTTAAGTAACTTATCTCAGTTCCTAGGTTTGAAAAAGCAGAGGGGAAAGTTGAAAAGTTACTGGTGTCTTAAGGGTTAAGCCTGGTCTTCCGGCTAATGTATAGGTCTCTCTGGGGGTCTCCCTGCTCTTCCCTCCAGGCTCCTGCATCACTTCTTCCAGAACTCAGCTCCAGATGCTGCTTTGCAGGAAAGTTTCTCACCCCAGGGAGAGAATTGGAATTCTCTCCTCCCCTGGCAAAGAGAAGTCCCTTCCTCCTTCATTCAATGCCTAAACCCAATGGAAGCCCCTTGGCAGTGACCATAGCAGGTAGGTGGATCCAAGAAGGTCCAAGCAGGATTCCTTCACAGCCAGGACATGGTCTAGACGGTCTGTTCCCAGGGTGATCATCTTTCTCCTTCAGGCAGGAAGGCCTCCTTAGGTCATTTCCCCACACAATATATTTTGCAATTGCATCAGAACTAGAGGAAAAGGAAGAAAAATGAAGGTTTGCTCATTAGTGGGGAGAGAAAAGCAGGAAGATGGAACTTTGAGTATTAATAGAGAAAAATTCTCTAAGGTCAGCCAGATGTGATTGCTTGCCACTGGACAGCAGACCTGGGAGAGGCTTTTGAGATTATCTAGTAAAAATAACAATAGTTAGCACTGTACAGTTACTTTGAATTTTGCAAATATTATCTCATTTGATCCTCAACAGTTCCAATCCTGAGAGGTTAGGGTTATAATAACCTTTTTTTAAAAAAAAATAGATTTGGGAACAAAGTCAGACTGTGACTTGCTCAGGGTCACACAGCTAGTATGTGAGGTTAGATATGAACTCAGAATTCCCTGACTCCAAGTCCAGTGCCCTAGTCATTGTACTACCTTGTATAATTCCTTAATTTTATTTATGAAGGAAATGAAACCCAAAAGGGCAAAAAGTTTTGCCCCAGGTCACACAGCAATGCAACATCTCCCTGAGATATTCATGTGAGCATCGAGAGAGTATTTAAAAAAGTTAGATTCAGGACTCTGTGTTTAAAGATCTGCTGATACTTTTCCCATAATCTTCCCACTTTATTAAACAGAGATTATTAACCTGGGGTCCATAAGACCTTTAAAAGTTTTTTGGGTATAACTATTTTAGTATAATTGTATCCCTCTGTATTTCTCTGTAATTTATTTTACACATTTAAAAACATCATTCCAGGGCGGGGTCTATAGGTTTCAGCAGATGCCCAAACACTGTGACACCATGGAAAATTAGGAATCCTTTATCTAAAATTAATAAACAGACCAGAGTTGTGATAAAGGCAAAATGGAGCCATCTGGGTTTGTGATAGGGTGAAGGGGAGGTGGTATGTATCTGAAGCGAATCAATCCAATCCCTACTATTCCTTAATGTTATAGAATAGCCTAGGGATAGAGATGGACAAGGGCAGGGATCTCATTAGTAGTTTCTGGTCCTAAGCCCCATTTACACTGGCAGGTTGGCTCTCTAGAGTATTATCTGGCTATTTCTTCTCTAAGGGCTATGGGGTAATCCTGGGGGGGGGGAGAGTGAAGCACCCTTTTAAAGCTACTGCTCATGAGCCCCTACCAGTATGTTCTCCATATTGATTGTCAGTTGTTATAAGCTATCCAGAGAGACTTAATTAACTTTTAGAAAATGTAATTTAATAACATAGTATTGTAAGACCTGTGGGTTCAGAGTATCTTCTCCCAAAGGCTAGGCACAGTCTACCACAAGTACATGTAATGTCCAGGGGAAAGTAGAGAACATGTGGCAGAGAAGGTAATGAATAGCTTCTAGTTTCTAGAAGTATCTTTCCTTCATGGGGTACTCATGAAATTCCCCACAGCTATGTATCCTTTTCTTCTTGACTTTTTTTTAAAGTTTTTTGCAAAGCAATGAGGATAAGTGGCTTGCCCAAGGCCACACAGCTGTGTCTGAGGCCGGATTTGAATTCAGGTACTCCTGACTTCAGGGCTGGTGCTCTAACCATTGTGACACCTAGCCGCCCCATCTTCTTGACTTCTTGAAGAAGCTTGCCTCAAGGTGTCCACTTTGTCTTCAAGGTATCCCTATGCCATTGCTGCCATCAGTTATTACAGTTCAGGGACATTCTTCCTCTCTCTAATGGGAATTCCCAGACCGTTACATCTTTGGAACCTTGCAAGATCTTTCTCTGGCCATGGAGAGGGTGGGAGGAGCAAGGCTTCTTTCCTCTTCCAAAGAAATTTTCTCCATCAGTGGGTGGAACTGCCACTGGGATATCAGAGTCTGAACTAAATTTTCTGTTTAAATTCAAATTCCACAGAGTACAACTAATCTTTATATTCTTCTTGTGCAGCATCTTCTCATTTTGTCCAATGGCTTTCACCCCTTCCACAACAATTATATTGCATGTTTGCATGTGTCTGTGTGTGTTTGCATGCACAAAGTTTACAAATAAATCAAGTGGAAAACTGTGGAAAAGCCATCAAATTTGGAATTACAGAGTCTGAATTTGGACCATTTACTAATTCTATGACTATGAATTTAACTTTGCTGTAAAATGGGGAGATGATAGACCAAGCTACCTTCACATATACTTCTATCTCTTTAGCTATATAAATATAAAGAATTTTTTTCCCCTTGAGCAAATTCACCTTCCTGAGTCTCCTCATATGTAAAATGGAGCGAATGCAAGATTTATGCTAAGGAAAGGGCTTTATTGTATTATTGGAATTATTCAGATTTGATTTTCATATTTGTTTTTCTTAGGGGCTGGACAGGTGAGGATGGGGGTGGGGCTGAAATTCGATCACCCCTTCTAATGGCCCCTAATCTCTCTCCTTAACAATAGCTCATTTCTTAACACTGTTGTTTTGCAGGTAAGGTTGTATGACAGTGAGTCCTGGGATGTTACATTCTCTGAAAGTCAATATGGTAAAAAGAATTCTGGATTTGGATTCTACTCCTCTATGATCTTGGTCAAGACAAATCAACTCACTGGGCCTCATTTTCCTCATCTGAAAAAATAAAGGTGTGGGCTAAAGTTCCTCTCAATTCTACATCTGTAGTTCTATACTAACTCAATGGGCAATGGAGTGGCAGGGGAGTCTGGGGAGACATACAGACCAGCATGGAATTACCCAGGAGATGCACATATAGAAAGGTATGCATCAAATAAATGGATGGTGAAGTAAGCTAGGCAAGTCTTTTAGGGAGAATGCCCATGGACAACCTGCATATATCCCTGGTATGCTCAAGGTATCTAGAGAATTTCAGGAGTGCCTCTGGCACCTTGGATGGACCTATTGGGGTGAACATCTGAAAAACTATAGACCTACAAACACAGAAGAAAGGCAGGCATGATGGACAGGTGGAGATTTGCATCATAAGAGTAAGGACTAGCCTCCTGACTGAGATTACAGACTCACTGGAAGACCTCCATCATAGAGGCCCATAGTTAGCATTTCACTACCAGGTCTTCATGACAGTAATTCCTCATGAGGCAGAGGGCAGCATGGGAATCCAAGAGGAGTTTCTCTTGATTTCTTGGCCTCTTCCTCCCCTTTGTCCACCTGGATCCTTACTCCCACATCCTTCTACTTTTCACTAGGATTTGCCTTTATGGACCACTGTCATCGTGGCCTCCACCCAACCCCATCCCAAGGAGCTCCCTGGACACTGGAGCCCTGGCATTTTCTTATCACGCCATTCCCATCATTCTGTTTGGTACATCGGCCACTTATCGGCCTCCTGTTCCGTCATCTGCCATGGAAATGCAGTTATCAACCATCCCACACAACAGAGGCCCAAACTATACACAACCAGCCTTCTCTGCCATTAAAATGAGACATAATTAACCTCTCAAAAGACCCTATGCAACCTTTATGAATCAATTAAAACTTGGCCAATCTAGGCAGACGTTACTGGTTTTCCTTGGACTCCCCCACCCCCTCCAAATGATGCTGAGGCTTCACCAGGCAGCGGCCTCCCTCAAGTTGCTTAGAAACTGCTGCCCGTCAGCAGGTTCAGCCAGCCGCTGCAGTTCGCCATGTGCAGGCAGGGTGATAAGCTCAATTTATATGTTTTTTAAATACAGAAAATGTAATTAAAGAGAATGTGTGTGATGCCTGCAAACTCAGACTGGCAACAAACAACCAGTTTGGCTGTGCCTAGAGGTGGTTAGGGCAGAGGGACCACTTAGAGAAAATACTAGAGAGGGTCCTCTTTCCTAAGGTCAAAGGCCAAAAAAGGTGGTCAGCCAGAGCAGAGACACTTGACAACAGATAAAGAGAATTAAAAACTCTATCTTCACAAATGTTTATTCCCCAGGAGATACAGGAAGGGAGTAAAGGAAACAGTAGTATTCTAATTTATTCATATTATTATAGATTTAGAGCTAGATGCTATTTTGTCCAGCCCACTCATTTTACAGACAAGGAAACCGAGGCAGGTCCAGAGAGGTTAGAATTCCTCCAATTTAAAGGAATGAACAGTCATTTCTTCTTATGAAAAGTACCTCTTGAAGACCTATCATGGAGCATGGCAAGAAGTAGGGTATAATGGAAAGGGTGAAGGATCTGGAACTGTATTACATGGTTTCCAAACCAAGGGTATGCACATGTCTATCTGTGTGACCATCTTGATAGATCTACAATTCCTCATCTGGAAAATAAGGGGGTTGGGCTGTTTTCCTAGTGATATTTAGCTCTAAATCTCTGATTCTATGATGATAAATGGCAATCAGTCAATTAAAATTTTATTAAGTGCCTACTATGTGCAAGAATAAAAAGGAAGCAAAAGACAGTCCCTGCCATCAAGAAATTAACAATTCATTGGCACAAAGAAATATAAAATAGCATTAGAGATTTAGATCTGGAAAGGCCCTTAGAAGATATTCAGAGAAACCACTCATTTTATCGATGACAAGGCTAAGCCCCAGAAAATCAGTGACTTGTCCAAGGTGATACTGAGTCTAAGTGGCAAAGTTGAGATTTGGATTCTGGTCTTCTGATTCCCAAATCTAGTGCTCTCTCCATTGTGCCATATTCTCTTTTCAGGGCTGTCTTTCCAGAATTTTAGAGGGAGAAGAGATCTGAGAGACAATATAGTAGATGGGGAAAGGATGCTGGTTTTAGTATTATATATTTAAAGAGCCTTAATTTGAATCCCTACTTTGCCATGTGTGACCCTGGGCAACATTCGGTGATGTTGAATATCTTTTCTACCTCTTTATTATCTTGTGATCTATTGTCCCCCCTCTAAGTTCATGATAACTGAAATGGAGATCTCTCTCTCTCTCTCTCTCTCTCTCTCTCTCTCTCTCTCTCTCTCTCTCTCTCTCTCCTTTACATATTCACAAGGCAGTGTGGCATGAATTGTCAGTATATTATTATACAGTCCAATTCTGGAGAGGAAGACCCTAGACAAATTGTTTAATATTCCCAAAACTGTTTCATCACCTGTAAAATGGCAGAAATAACACCTGTGGAACCTATCTCATAGATCTGACTTATTGTAAGGATAAAATGAGACCATGTAATTGGTCATATTAACCTTGTTGAGCTCTCTAAATATCAGTGATTCATATCATCATTTTGGAGCCATGGTTGCACCATTGCTTAACGTTGCTATATGGGTTATTTTGAATTCAGCATGAATTGATGTTTTATATTTTCTGCTTTTTATTCATCTGCCACATGCAATGAGTGTTTTATTCATGTTCTCAATTATTCATTAATTAATTTCATGCCCCTGTTTGTGAGTGGGCATTAGCCTCATGTATCCCTGGCTCCTTCTTTCCTTCTCTGTCTTCTTTTCTTTTTATTTCTTCTCCTCCTCCTCCCCTTTTTATTGTTATTGAGTTGATGCATTCATTGTCTGATTCTATGATCCCTTTGACCATACTGTCCATGGGGTTTTCTTGGCAAAGATATGGAGTGCTTTGCCATTTCCTTCTCCCTTCTTTGCTTCTTTAAAGTCTGAATTGGCTGAGAAGTGGGAGGGTTGTTGGGTGGGTGGGCAGACAACCATTTCAGGTCTTGTCTCAAGCCAGAAACATTAGAAAACAAGAGGAAAAAGGTTGAAATGACAACAGGAGGAACACAGGGTAGGTACCAGGTAGAACAAGCAGGAGCTATTAAACAGTGGACTAGGTTACCAAGGCAACATGGAGACTCTTTTTCCCGGAGGTCTTTTAAAATAGGTCACATCTTTATTTCTCTGGGATGGTTCAGGAGTCCTGCCTGAGACAAATGAATTCACTAGGTGACCTCTTCAGGCCTTGTGTTTTACAGAAAGAAAAATCTTTCACAGTATTGGAGGCCAAATTCACGCAAATTGTGGCGAAGAGGGAGACATTTTTAAAGGGGCTATGGCTCTTGGCTCAGCTGTGGTGTTCTTCTAGGATAGGCCTGGATGTGATATCTACTTGATAACTTTAAGGCTATAAAGAAATGTCATAGGGGGTCATGCCTATGGTCAGTACAGCTCAGGGACATTAAAAAATAAGAGAAGGAAAAAAGGGTATTTATGCTTTCCAAAATATTCATAGCAGGTTTTGTGGTAGTTTCAAACTGAAACCAAAGTGGGTGCCCCTTGATTATGAAATGGCTGGATAAATGGTGCCACATGAATGTAACAGAATATTGTGGAGTGTAAGAAATAGAGTCTCTGAATTCTCTATCAGTCTTTTAACAAATCTTTATTAAGTATCTGCTAGGTGGTAAGGCACTGGAGATTCATCTCCAAAAGTGAGATACCCTCTTCTCTCAAGGACCTTACATTCTGTTAAATGAGAGAAACATAGGAAGACTTGTAAGAATTGGTGCAGGATAAACAAGTATTTATTTAGCTCCCACTGTGGACTTTTATTATTATATTAAAGTTATAAATAATGATGATGATAAATATTGCATATTATTTATAAAGTCAGAGGATACAAAGTAAAAACAATAGCCAAAATAATGGGAATGTGAACAGCATGAATAGATACCATAATTCAGATTTAATCCAATAACAATCCTAGCTCCAAAAGATGCTTAATGAAACATGCTTCCTTCCTTAATCTACATAGGGAAATGCTAGCCAATGGGTGAAGAATGTTGCACACTGTGTGATCTTTCATTCTGGTAGCTTGGTTCTAATTCTTTTCCTGGGAGAGGCAATCTAACTACTCAGGAAACCTGGGTTCAAATTCTACATTCATACCTTTCTGAGTCTCAGTGTTTTCATCTGTAAAATAAGAACATTGGGCTAGATAATATTTTTTTTAGGTTTTTTTTTTTGCAAGGCAAATGGGGTTAAGTGGCTTGCCCAAGGCCACACAGCTAGGTAATTATTAAGTGTCTGAGACCGGATTTGAACCCAGGTACTCCCGATTCCAGGGCCGGTGCTTTATCCACTGAGCCACCTAGCTGCCCCAGATAATCTTTGAGGTTCTTTTCCCTTTGTTTGTGATCTTTTTGTAACAAAGGATGGTTTGGGTTTAGGTGTTGTTGGAAATATAGTTAATACATATTCTATTTAATCTACAATATATATTAATGTTAGAGTGGAAAAATTTTTTTTAGAAACCATAAACCATTTAAAAAAAAAGCAAAGTAAATGGCAAGAGAAGAAACACATGAGCTCAGACATCCCTAGATTGCCTTATTACTCTTAGGGAAACTGTAGAATTGCTCCAAATTGCATTTTAACTTTTTCTTAAACTTACTTATAGTACTCCTGGGGGTAATGAACTCTAGAAACTTACTAACTTTTGCATGAAATTATGCTTCCTTATAGATGTCTTAAAAGCACCTTCTTTGAAAACTATATTCTTTCCCCATCTTTCTTCTTCTCTTTCTATTTTATGGAATAGCTCAGATCAGCTATTTCTGGTTCTCAAACAAAGCTATTTCATTTCAAAATTACCCCCAATTTTCTTCTCTCGCTGAGCCTTTTTACTCTCTCCCTAGCTCATGGTTCTAGCCAGGTTTTCTGCAATTGGCACCATAATTCTGCCTCTTCATCCAAGATCACTGAATGGCACAAAGCAAGAGGGCATGCCTTTCTTGGAGAGCTGCTCTCCCAGCTTCCTAATTGTAGCCTCTCTCTGTGGTTACCAGCTTGGAAGTTGAGTCAGAGAGAGCAGACCTGTTCCTGCCCTTGCCCCACCAAAATAAGAGATAAGAAATCTATAAACTCTGGGAAACAGCAGAGGGAAGCTCTGGAGCATAGGCTAGGATTTATTTTTCCAATTGATATTTTATTTTATTTTTCCATTTACAGATAGGAAAGTTTTTCAACATTTATCCACATATATATATGCATATTTTGAAGTTACCTAATTTCCTTCCTCTCTCCCTTCCCACCCCCCCTCCCCTCAGCAGTGAATATTGTACTTACATATTTGTGTTAAACATGTTTATCATTTTTGATATGATTAAGAAAGAAAACCATAATATGGGCAAGAAATACATAAGAGAAAATTTTAAAAACTGGATGTTGTGTTCATTCAGATTCTGTAGGTTTCTGTTTTGTTTTGTTTTTCTTCCTCTGGCTATGGATAGCCTTGTTATAGCAGGTCTCCCAAGGTTGACCTATCTCTCTGAACTTAGACTAGGAAATCTTTAGTCAATTAACAGGAGATTTTTGCAGCAAGCTGTCAATTCCAAACCTATGTTAGATTGAACAGAGGATTTAGACAGGGACTGTGGCGATGCTGGTACAATATATTACAGACAGTGTTGGAAATGGAGTTTGAGCTTGTCTGTGTTCCTTACTCTTTGTAACCTTGAGCACATCACTTTATTCATCCTCATTTCCTCTTCTTTGGAGATTCATCTACCTTCACACCTGGTAGTATCCCCTTTGGGCTTCCTCCCCTTGGTGACTCCCTCCTGAGGCTTCCATTTGAAGGGAGGGGCTCAGGCTGGTCTTTCATTCTTCTCCTGGCTCTGCTTAACTACACATCACCACCAATCAGTTATCTGGATGGCACATATGTTCCAGCATAAGTAAAGAGTATATATGGATTATGTCTACCTAGATGTACATGTGTCTGCAAATATGTTAAAAATCATTTCTATTTAATAGACAATACATACACATATACAAATATACATATATATATATGTACATGGAGAGAGAGAGAGAGAGAGAGAGAATGTAGCTGCTAAGATTACAATTGTTGAACACAGGGCAAGGATCCATGATTCAAGATGAGACCTAATCACCATTACAGTTAACGGACTGCCAGTCTCCCTCTGTTTCTATCTCTTCTTCATCAGTCCAAGGACTCTCACTCTCCTAGTCCCTTATCCTGTGATATATTTCCAAATGCAGAGTCAGCCTGGGGTTGTTGAGCAAGTAATTAAGACAAGCTCTGTTGAAGTCTATATCCTATCTTGTATAACCTTGGTTTTGTGGTTTTTTCCTGTTCCTGCCTAGTTCAATTTACACTATGTCTGCTGTATGTATTCATCTACAGCAAAAGGGCCTCAGTGGGGTATTGAAACAGGTCTGATCAAAGAATAAGAGCTGTGTGACCCTGGGTAAGTCACTTTACCCTGTCTGCCTCAGTTTTACCCTCTGTAAAATGAGCTGAAGAAAATGACCAGCCACTCCAGCATCTTTGCTAAGAAAACCCCCAAGAGTCAGACATAACTGAATAACATCTGACTGCAAACATGGTCCTCTTTCCATTATGCCACAATGGTATATAACCTTCCTGGGCCTCAGTTTCCTCATATGTAAAATGAGGGGGTTGGATTAGTGGGGTGGTCTTTGGGGTCCCTCCATTCTGGAGCTATGTATGATTCATAATTAAGCATGCAGGACATTGGCTCCTCCAACACTCTGGCTGATTGCCATCTTTCATCAAGACCCCGAGATGTAAGTGAGCTACAGGAGGGTTTCCAGGCAGTCCCCTTGTCGATCAGGAGATTATATAATAATGACCCCCAGGTCATTGTGGTCATTCAACTTCAAAGGCTCAATAAGTTTTGCTAATTTTTGTGACATCCTCACCATGTGGAACATCACTCTTCTCATCCTCAAGAGGAGAAAACCACCTTGTTAAGTTAAATGATTTCCCATAAGCCACCAACAAACCCCCAGGAATGTCCTTTTGTTTCCTGTTCTGACCACTAATCAATGTCCCCTTTTTACAGAATAGCAAGTTAACAACACTGGCTTGCTTTAAATCAAAGTTTTTGTGGCAGATATCTCACAGTTCAGCCTAGGGTAGAATGAGAGGAGGAATTCAGATCCAAAATATTCTTCTGAAAATAACACAGTGGACTGTGATGACTTTGCTGGATCAATCCATATCACACAGAAATTTGGAATTTTTAAAATTAATAATAATAATTACATTTATATAGTACTTTTGAGATCTACAAAATCCACTTATACATTCTGTGAATAAATGTATAAATTTATACATTTGTTCTTCATAACATCATCCTGTAAGGTGGGTGCAAATATTATTTCCACTTTAAAAATAGAGAAATTGAGGCTCACAGAACTTGTGATAGCCTGAAAATCACTTGACTATCTGAGGCAGGATTTGAAGTTGGGTCTTCCTAATTACAGATTCAACATTTCTATCATGCTTCCTGGATTCCAATTGTCTAACTTTCTTGACCAATTTAGACAGATGACCCAAATAAAACTGGACTCCGAAGATTCTTTCTTAAATTTCATTCAGTGAAAATCTATTAACCGTCACCTCGAGGCAAAGCAATGAAAAGACAAAAAGGCAATTATTAGTCATCTGTTTTGTCCTCAGGGACATTACACACTAGACCTCACTAGACTAACACTGGATTTACCCAGGAGAGCCATTGGCATAGGACTCATCAGCAGAGAGAATGTTTATTATTAATGATCCCCTGAACGAAAGAGGAATGGACTGGTGAGAGTTTGGGAGAAGAGAGATTCTCCTTCTGGCTTTCAGAAGAGAATTATCTTTTTCAGAAGACTGTTATTTCTGGCTTTCTAGTGAGGACCACATGGTACCGGATTTTCTTTAGAGAGAGACTTTGGGAAGAAGCCAATATGTAGAGGAATTGGGCTTTTTGAGTACACTGCTAGTTCTAGTTTGTTATACTAAGGACTTTGGGGAATTTCTCCAAGAATTAGATTGGGTAGTCGCTCCCTTTTGGTGGAGATATCTCCTTCCCCTTGGGAAACTACATTTACTTTGAAGTATTTTCTGGTATATTCTCATTTGCTTTGCTCACTCTTGGCTTGAATCAATGAGTTTCTTTACATTTTGTTAGTTTGTGTTGGTCTTTGTTAATAACTGCTCTTTGGTGGGGAGGCAAAGCTACAGATTTGGCTTGAGAAGGACTTTTTACTCTTCAAAAGTAAGTAATTTGAGATTAAAAAGTAATTTCTTCTAGACTATCAATATTTATGATGGCAGAGATATAATTCAGATGTGGCATCTCTTCTCAGAGGAGGGAGGACAGGCCAATGCAATCTCCTTTTCCCCATCCTCAAGGAATCAAAGACTCCTTTGGAGAACAGTGGATAAGACTTCTGAAATCTGCTTTTACTCCTCCTTAGGTGATGCACTTTGATAAGTTCAGGCTAACTCTAGAGTCAATGATTCCTCTCCAATCTGCCACCTCACTCAATCCCTCTTAATCTCAAAGTATTCAGGCTATGGACACAATGAACCTCCATGGTCAAACTCACCCAGAACACTTCAAGAGACATTTCCCAGTTTAGATTGTTCTTCCATTGTCACTGTGTTGGTCAGTGAGTTTGGGAAGATTTAGTGAAAACCTCATTTCCCCTTGACTCAAGAGTTTTAGAAATTACAAATGCCTCATCTCTTATACTTTATTTTTTCTTCCTTAAGGATATGATTTCTCTCTCATTATATTCTGATTAGATCAATGTATACCATGGAAACAATGTAAAGACTAACAGACTGTCTTCTATGGGGGGGCGGGAAGCAAGAATAGAGGAAAAATTGTAAAATTCAAAATAAATTAATTAAAAATTAAATTAAATTAAAAAAGAAATTACAGATGCCTCCTTCCCTTGTTCTATCTTACCTTTGACCCTTGAATATGGGCATGATCCAACAGTTAAGGGCAGCATATTCTCCCTTTAAGGAGTAAATCACACTACCTATTAAGAGAAAGAGTAACATTCTGACTCCTTCCCTCTACTGCTTAGCTGTCCATTACTAAGTGAATTTTTAATATCAGGAGCACATCTGTGACATATATGGAATCATAAAGGATATGTCTTTGGAGTTTCACTGATGATTTCGAGCTTTTCAACTTTGTCCGTGAGGATTTTGGACTTGAAAATAGCTTCTTGTAAATATAATAAAGGTTGGGGCGGCTAGGTGGTACAGTGAATAGAGCACCAGCCTTGGAGTCAGGAGTACCTGGGTTCAAATCTGGCCTCAGACACTTAATAATTACCTAAGCTGTGTGGCCTTGGGCACACCACTTAACCCCATTGCCTTGAAAAGTCTAAATAAATAAAATAAAAGTGATGGGTCAGCTTCCCAATCCCAGAGAGTGCAAACATAGACCAAGTGATTTCAGAAAGGAATGGGAAGAGAATGTGAGCACCTGGGGGGGGACCTAATCCCCCAAAAGACTGAAGGGAGGATGGGGAGCAGTCCATTGTAGTGTGGGAAGAACACCGTGCCTATAGGTTAGATGATCGCCTTAAATGGAACACTTTGAAAGTAAGTCTACAAAAATAAGTTTCTCCATACCTAACTTTTTTCCTAAAATTCTGGTTGTATAAATTCTGAAACACCAACTAAAATGAACACTTCTCTATTCATAGTAGAAAAGAAAAAGGAATATATATGAAACAGTAAATCTCTAAAATGGCCTGAACTCAGGCAGGCTGAGTTTGGGCAAAGTAGTTGATAGAAGACATGGGAAGCTTCAGAGGGTCACAGAGACAACCCATGACCACAGGTCTCGGCCCCTTCCCCAAGAATTATCTTAAATCCTCAATTCTCTCTGGGTAAGGGGAAATAATCACCAGGAGGCAGGCAGACTGAAAAGTTTTTCCTGAATGAAAGATGATTTTAATTTGCACAATATGCACATTTATAATAATAATGGCTACATAAGACATTCAATAATAAGTCCCTAATGCTAACCTGGGGCAAAATATCTAATACAAATTAAATTGGCTCTGTTCCTGGGAATTTTTACTATATTGCATTGCAGAGTTTTGGTCCAAACTATACAGTGAATCATTGATTAATATTCTAATTAAAATCAGAATGGACTCTGGGAAATGGTTGGTTTTCCCCAATAATGAATAAATAAATGCTTTCCGATTAAAAGATGGGCCCCCAACTGAACATTTGGAATTGACTATCATCTGTCTTCCCTGGGAATCAGATTAAATTTTGGGAGTAGAAAAGGTTATGGGGGACAATGGTTTGAAGGAATCCAAAATAATTTCCATGATTGCATCACTCACAACCTCTATTGACTTTGCAAATGTGTGAATTAGAACTGAGCAGCTTCCCCACCAGTGGACTGGGGGTTCAATAAACTCTTCAATGTCCCCATCCCCTTTGCCACATCCCTCTGTTGAGTGTGGGCTCCTTTAAGATGTGTATAGGGATAGTACTGGCTGAACATTTAATCCACCTTTTTCTAGAGTTCTCTCAGGCTCAGTTTCCTCAACTATAAAGATAGACATAATAATTCTGATCCCGTTTATGACCTTCTTCCCCCCCCTCAGACCTTAGAGAAGTGTTTTTAGGATAAACAATCCTAACAATGGATGGTTGCGGGGGGGGGGAATCTCTGGAGACATTACAGTGCTCTAATATGTAGATCTGAGCTGTTATCATCTGAACTGATTATATAACTCATAAACTTGGGGGCAGCCAGGTGGTGAAATAGATAGAACACCAGCCCTGGAGTCAGGAGGACCTGAGTTCTAATCACCTAACTGGGTGATCCCTGGACAAGTCACTTAACCGTATTACCTTGCAACAACTAAAAAAAATGATAAAAAACTCATCAGCTTAAGCAAATCTCTTAGAGCACACAGATCCAAATTCAATCATACCTATTAATGATAAGGAGTGGATGCATTGCCTTTAGTTTGTAGGCAGAGACATGGGTGCAGCATCCATTAGAAGCTTGCCAGGGAACATAAGATCTGTTTGTAGGGATGAATTAACCATATATGGTGGGAAGCCACCAAGGGTCTTGCTCTGATGTACCCGAATCTCTGGGTGTTGGCAGCAACACTTAGCAGGCCACTGAGGAACAGAGCTCTAGTGAGCCTACACTATTGATGCCTTGGGAAGTAAACAAACTTTTGGGAGGCAAATGTAGGTTTCCCTCCTTCTAAAAACAGAGTCAATATATTTGAAAGCAGTCAGAAAGTACCAAAAAAAGTGGGCAGAGAGAAGTTAGGTCATGTAGGATTATAGATTTAAGACTGGAAGCCCTTGGAGGCCATTCATTTTACAGATGAGGAAATAAGAATCTCAGGAAGAAAAAAATTACAAGAATTTATTAAACACTTGCTACATACCAGACACTACATTAAGCATATTACAAATATTATCTAATTTGATCTTTATAATGTTGAGTCCAGGGACAGAGGTGCTATTATTCTTCTGACCATTTTACAGTTGAGGAAACTGAGGCAAGGAGAAGTTAAGTGACTTGCCCTGCATCAACAGCTAGTAAGTGTCAGATGCTAGATTTGAACTTGGATCTTCCTGACTCCAGACTCAATGTTCTATCCACTGAGCCACTAAGTAACAAGATCACCCAAGTAATAGATGACAGAAGCAGGGTTTGAACTAGTTTCTCTAAACTGAAATCAAACCTTTCTTCACCACTGGGGGACTAGCCCAAGACCACCCTGCTACCAGATGATGAACTCAGCTTTCCAATTCAAGTCTTCATGCTGGGTCAGGGGCCATTCCACTACATCATCATTTAAAAAAAAATTCAAGTGCATCCAGGTTATTTGAGGCCCCCTCTCTCGTAAAATTCATCTAGGCTATAAAACAAAATGAAGACAAGGCTGTGAATGCCAGAGCAGAAAGATCAAGGAGCTGGGGCCAAGTTTTGAGATCAGAAATATGTTTTATTGAGAAAAAAAACCCCAAATTCCATTTAGATTTTTTATCCCCGATAGCAAACCTTTAGGAGGTTCCAAGCGTCGCTGTGCAAACTTGTAAAATTAGGCCTTATACTAAAGTCCTGTTGTTTATGACCTTCCCTCACCAGGACCCCATCCCTGCCTCTTTGAGCCTCTGATCCTAGTGATCGGCAAGTCTCCATGCTCCCGCAGGCCTCCAGTGCTGGGGCTCCATGTTCACCAGTCTGGCTGGAGAATTTTCACTCGTTATATCAAGAGCCCCATATGGCCATGATTCTGGCAGAATTCCTGAGAAGCAAGTTTCCTGTTATCGGCAGGGTCCTATTGCCTTGATTGGCATCATTGCCCCGGTTCTCGTGCTTCATGCAGTTCAGTTGTAGATTTCATTTAGAAGCCACAGCAAGAGAAGAAAAAAGGAGATTGACTGAGAAAAACAGGTTGAAGCTGGAATGCAAAGATTTTTAAATGCCAAACAGAGTTGTTTTATTTTATGAGCCCAAGAAGACTACAAAAGATAGCAGATGGTTGTGAAATGGTCCTGGAGTAAACTGGAGTTGATGAGGTGATAAACGCTATTGCGGGGTTGGTACCCAATAGAGAAGTTGGACTTGGAACATGGGGCAGGTCTCTGGATGAGAGACAGTGTTGTCTAGTGGATTGGTCTTGGATATCAGAAAGGCCTGGATTCAAATCCTACCTTTACCTTTTACCAGGAGGCAGGACATTCAAGGCAAGCAAGAACTGGGGGATCAACAGGAATTAATGGGGTGGAGAGGGAGGAGCAGGATAAACATAACAGATGCAAAACGCCAGTAATTAAAAAAAAGTCTTGATACTAAAGTAACTTTCCAATCCACAAAACATCTAAAGACACTCTCCCTCTAGGGAACAACATATTGGGAAGAACATTCATTCATTCATTCATGAAAAAGAACACTGGAATTTAACAATACTTTAAAAGACCAAACGACGTCAATTGACAATGTAATTTTTTTTTATCCCTTAAAACAAAGAAAACAGAGAGGGTAGAATGAAAATTTTTCTCTCAAAGTTAAATAATAGTATCTGCTTGTGATTTCTATTCAAAATCTTTTTAATACAGATAGAAGAAAGAAAATATTTATTATCAAATTATTTCCTTGTCAATAAATACACCAATCTTTCTAGTATTAAGCTCCTTCTATATGTTGGTCATTGTCTTAGATCTTGGGGATAAAAATACAAAAGGGAGACACAACCCCATTCTTGATGAGTTATATGCTAATGGTAAAAAAAAAAAATCAGATGATCTTCTCCAGTCCTGATGCATTGATCTATTAATTTGGAAGACAGAGAAGATGCCTGCTGACTTCTAGGATTCTGCCCCTAGCTCTTTCCATAGTCTTCTCTCTCTCATTACATCTCTTCTCCTCTTCCTCCTCATTCTCCTCCTCAGGTTCACACAGCTAGTAAGTGTCAAGTGTCTGAGGCCAGGTATGAACTTTGGTCCTCCTGAGCCATTGAGCCACCTTGCTGCCCCATAGCACTCTCCAAAACCCCAAGGCTGGGCAGCCCCAAGGAAGGGAAGCTTGATGGAAGTGCTACGTAAAAAAGATTGAGCATAGGGCACACTGTTGTTACTAGTTATGCCATCATAGAGACCTTTATCAGCCTTCACTTCTGCAGGTCTCCCATCAATTAATGTTCATTCAGATGACCCTGAAGTCCTGCAAAATCCATATCCAACTAAAAAATGTTTAATTATTCTGGATGTAGTTTTAATGTTTGGTGTATTTTAATGTGGTCTAATGCTTGGTGTATTCTTAGAAATGTGCTCAACCAAGAATAATGTCCTAACCTGTTCCTGATTGTAGATTTAGAGATTGAAAAGTTCCCAGAGAAAGAGTTCAACTCTTCCATCTTGAAGTTGAGGAATGGAAACCACTTGCCCAGTGTTTTGCAGGTAATAAGAGGCAAAGCAGGTGTCTAAAGGCAGGTCCTCTGTCTTGTCAGGAGACTAGGACCACACTGAGTTGGGAAGCAGCCGTTCGCCAAATGAGGAGGATTTTCCTTCAGCTCCTTTCTTCCTGTAGGACCAGTTGTGACATTATACTTGTTACCATTCCACCGAGGGGCCAACCAGTTCCTGGGATACCAATGTCATGGCAGTCAGTAGAGAGCAGACAGGGGAACAGTGAAAGGAGTAGATGGGACAGCTACTGGTGCAATGCCATTGCCAGTTTCTCTTGAAGTGTTGAGAAACTCTGATCTCCACAAAGCCATTTGAAAGTGAGACTTCCCTGGGAAAGGGTTATCTCATCTGGCCCTAAGGCTTACACATTCCCAATTGCTGTTGTTGTCTGGCTTGTTGCGATGGTCACGGTGGCAACACTACAAGTGTCTACAAGTTATGAGAAGTCAAGAAAGAAGAGGAGGGTGTGGATGGGATGGGAAAGGGAGGAGAGAGTGGGGAATCAATCTGGAGGCTGACTCCAAGGACCCTTTTTTCTGTTAACTTTTGGAGCACCATTATATCTCAAGTAAAAGAATACTGTGCCAGAAGCAAAAAAAAAAAAAAAAAAAGTTTAGGGCAATGAGGCAGAGGAAAGAACCCTGGATTTTTATGATCCCAAAACCTGGATTTGAATCTCAGTTCTGTTATTTGCTGCTTCTGTAGTCTGTAAATTCTTCTGCTTACTTCCTGAATGTCAAAGACCAATGATCTCTGCCCAGGTTTTCACAAAAGTTACTATTTGGAAACAAGAATGCCTTCTGTGGGGGGTGGGGGGGAGGGTAGCTAGATTAGGGGGAAAATTGTAAAATTCAATAAAAATAAATAAAATAAAATAAAGTTGCTATTATTGAATTCATAGTTTGTTACTTTAAATTATCTGGATAATTTAGAAGACTCAAATCTTACCTTGAAGAGGAAAAGATCAGGGTGGAATGGGACTCTGCAGGTTTGGCAAAGCTACATTAATCACATTTTGATAGATAGTTTGGTCTTTTTAAGAGATCTAATCTGGGTGGTGTAGACAAATACTTTAACAGTGAAGAGAGAGTAAGACTCATTTTTGGTTCTCTTCTAAGCTTTGATCCTGTAACTCCAATGGGGGGGCAACACCTTTCATCAAATTAAGTCACCTGTAGGTGAGGGGGCAGCTAGGTGGTGGTGCAATAGATAGACTGGGCTTGGAATCATTTGCAAGTTCAAATCCAGCCTCAGACTTACTACCTAAGTGACCCTTCAAATCACTTCATCCTGTTTGCCTCAGTTTCCTCCTCTGGAAAATAGCAAACCATTCCAATATCTTTGCCAAGAAAACACTAAATAAAGTCACAGTCAGACACGAATGAAAAATGACTCAACAATAAAAACTCATGTGGTAAGATGCTGAGACTGAACCCAAACCTAGCAATTTCTCCACAAAGTGAGATCTGTTTTCAGCCACCACAACCAGGACCATGGAGGACTTGTCTACGCTATCCAAGTGCATGGAAAAGATCAGAAAGCCCAACCTCCAAAGATAAATGTCCAAAGAAGAAAATGTCAAACACAATGAAGAAATACCTCAGAATGAGCGAATCCCAAGAAGGAAATAGAGAAGAAAAGAGAACCTTGACAAGTCCAAAGGATGTCTTAGTTGTGAGAACAACCAGAGCCCTGACAAGAAATGAAACAGATGCAAAATGACACGTTAAAGGAACAGTTATAAAGAAAAAGAAAGGCAAAGAGAAGGAAGAGTTTGGAGCAGCAGATGTTCAATGAGACTCAAGAACTGAACTTCTTGAAACTTAGAATGGGTCAAAAAGAAAGCAACTCAATGGGGAGTTAAAATTATGACTTAGTTAACAGTATTAAAAGAAAAATTAAAAGATTGAAATAACAGGTGGAAATATAAAGTATAAATGCTATAATAATAATAATAATAAAAACATATATATAGTACCTTCCATGTGCCAAGACTATGATAAGAGATTTATAATTATTATCTCATTCGAGCTTTACAACCCTGGGAGGGAGATGTTATTTTTATCCCTATTTTACAGTTAAAGAAACTTAGGAAAGCAGAGGTTAAATGACTTACCCAAGTCACAATGCTAGTAAGTGCCTGAGGTCAGATTTGAACTCAGGTCTTCTTGACTCTGGGTTCAGGGTTCTGCTTACCTCTTTCATCTTGCTGCTTATTGAAAATAACCATCCTAGAAAATATGGGGTTTTGGAGAGTAATATGGGTCAGCAAGGTGGCTCGGTGGATACAGCACTGGCCCTGGGTTCAGGAGGACCAAAGTTTGTATCTGGCCTCTGACACTTGACACTTATTAGCTGTGTGACCCTAAGGAGGAGGAGGAAGTAGAAAGAGGAGGAGAAAGAGAAAGGAGAATGAGGTGCAAGAGGAGAAGAGATTAAATGAAATGAGAGAGAGAGAGAGAGAGAGAGAGAGAGAGAGAGAGAGAGAGAGAGAGAGAGAGAGAATGAATGATTGAGAATACTAGGGTAGAATCCTAGAAGTCTGTAGCTAGTACAGATTTTATGTTTGTTGTCCTGCTACATTTCCCTCACAGTTCTGGTGGCACCCTGAAAGATTGGAGGGGGCTGTCTTTATCTTTAAATTTCACTGGCTCTGATTCTCCCATCACTGGTTGTGCTCCTCTCAGAGGATGCCAGAAACTAACACCCCGGTTTCATTTTTTAATTTTCTTTATTTTTAGAATAATTTTAATAAATATTTTAAGTCCAAATATGTTTCAATATGGATCTAAGTCCCTTACCTCTCCTCATGAGGTAACATATTTCATCTTGAGTCCTCTGGAATTGTGGGTTGGTCACTATTGATCACAGTTCTAAACTCTCATAGTTCTTTTGACTTTACAATAATGCTATTGTATAAATTGTTCTGGTTCTGCTCACTTCCCTCTTTATCATTTCATATAAAATTTTCCTAGGTTTTTCTGAAACTGTCTTTGTTGTAATTGCTTATGGCACAATTATTTCATTAAAACCCCAATTTCATTTAACCACTTAACATTGATTAACTTTTTACAAAGGGACATTTACTTTGAGGATACAGTAGGAATAAAATACAAATACTTTCCCTTGGTCTGGAGAGAGTGGGCTCAGACAGCAGAGGTCCCTCAGCACTGGTCCCATCAAGGTCACCTCCAAATATGGTGTGAGGACTAGATGAGTTTAAGCTGTGTCCTCAAGGTCATCCCTTTCTTCTTGGGGCATTGACATTGGGTTGGCTGCAAACCTAGCAGGGACTTGGTCTCCGGGGCTCAGTTTTCTTGACCTTTGGAAATTCACAAGAGCTCAGCTTCCAGATTAATCTTCCACCTAAAATTTAAAAATTCTGTGGCAGACCACTGAGGCTCATTTTCATGGGAGTCACATGATCTTAGATGGCAGAGTGTCTAAGATTTCTCTCCTTATACTTTTGCCTCATATTCTTTTGTCAAAAGGATGGCCAAATCTCTGGTCACTAGTACTTTCCTGAAGTCATTCAGTCAATTGAAAAAAGTTTCTCCTAACAATATGTTTAATAAAGTGGAACCAGTTACAGAATGAATGGCTACACATGCACAAGTATGCAAGGGCATATATTAGATCCTTAATAAATGTCCATTTCCTTCCCTTCCTCTTCATGTCTCTTCAAGGTTCACCCATTACTCATTATCCAGAAGTAGCTCCCTGATCTCTCCCTGGTGGGGAGTGAGGAACATGGATCAGTTGAAGTTTTATTGATGTTTAGTTTTTATCCAACTCTATGAGAGGTCTCATATAGCAAGGTAAAACGATTAATCAAAGCTAACAATAATGACCTCATCTTAAAGTCATGTCACATTCCACATCTGTAGTATTGCCCCACCTGTTAAAAAATACAATTAACAATCTATTTTCCTTCTTGCTCAGGGTCATATGGATAAGTAAGTGTCTGAAGCAGGTCTTCCTGTCTCCAGGGCTAGTGTCCTATTCACTGTGCTGCCTAGCTGTCCTGGTCTACTGAACAACTTTTCACATTCATTTCTCCTCTCTGTTCCTCTTCGCTAGCTGCCTCTCATGCCAAGAATGTTCTCCTTTCTCACATCTGCCTCTTTCTGCTTCTGAGTTCCTTCAAGAAATCAGTTTAAAGTTCTGCAGGAAGGCTTCCCTCAATCTCCCCCCACTACAGAATATTGCTGTCCAATAATCTTTCTCTTCTAAGTATTTTATATTAATGCTATCTCTCCTGGTAGACTGTGAGATTCCTAATATAATGTGTGTGTGCGTGTATATATACACGCACACACACATACACACATATACATAAATACATATTTATAGCTGTTGACTCATTTAAGTTGTATTTGACTCTTCTTGACCACATTTGGGTTTTTTTTATTTTTTCCATTTTTTTTTTTTTGGTTTTTGCAAGGTAATGGGGTAAAATGACTTGCCCAAGATCACATAGCTAAGTTAAGTATCTGAGATTGGATTTGAACTCAGGTTCTCCTGACTCCAGGGCCACTGCTCTATCCACTGTGCTACCTAGCTCCCCTTATTTGAGGTTTTCTTGACAAAGGTACCGAAATGGTTTTAGCCATTTCCATCTTCAGCTCATTTTACAGATAAGGAAACTGAGGCAAACAGGGTGAAGTAGCTAGTCCAGGGTCACACAGCTAGGAAGAATCTGAGACTGAATTTGAACTCAGGAAGACAAATTTTCCTGACTCTGTGGTACCCTGAGATGCCACATGTCTGGCTTATAGTAACTACTTAAAAATGCTTATTGATTGGCTAATAAAAATGGGTGATTATGGGATGAATGTATGAAGATTCTTTATTCTGGCTCATACAAAAGTTTTACCTAAAGTCAATATGGGTTAATACTCTGAGGTGGTGACCCAGAAATCTGATGCAAGCCTTTTGGCTTGTAATCTTATTGTTTCCACCTGTTAAGACATTTGAGTCAAAGGCAGAATTTGAACTGAGTTCTTTGTGACTTTAAAGCTGGATCTTTCTCCACTATTCCACAATGCCGTTTGAACAAGATTAGGCTGCATGAATGGTGTATATAAGAAGAGAGGGACTGGTCCTACTGTGCTTCTCACCTTGATGCATGTAATATGTAGCATGCCTAGTAATTGTTATCATGTGACTGAGGAAAGACTCCTTTGGGCCTCAAGGTTAGCACCAAGTTAAAACTGGGCATGCTCAGAGGACTCCAGGTTATGTACCCATCGTCTGGAGGGCTGTGGTCAGTTCAGGTGTCCCATTGGCCAACTACACCACACCTGAGGGGAAGAGGGGGACCACAAATAGGACCAGAAACAAGGCTAATTGGCCCCGAAACGAGCATCACGACTAATGAGTGACAATTGGTGATGTGGGGCAGAGTTAGAAGGGACACCCAGATAAGTCTCTTCATCATAGACAAAGAACCTGTCTTAGGGGGAAGAGGGCATTTGGGTTCTTTGTCACTGGAAAGCCTCAAAAGGAGTCTATGTAACTGTTTTTTTTTTATTTCAGGTGGGTTGAGGATCATATGACCTCTAAAGACTCTTGATTCTATGAAAAAAAAAATTATATGTTAGCGATGGTAGGAATTTTATTTCATCTGTCAGCTGCATCCTTTATATTATGCATAGGATAACACAACAATCCTGGCTGATTACAGGGTCACTAATGGGTATCAACTAGTGCCATAGATTCTTCTCTTCATAGAACAACCTTGCTGTACAGGGGAAAAGGTCAAAAGTGACTTTGGCAGCAGGCAAATCCCCAAAAGGGAACAAAACAGGCCTAGAAATGCCTGCGTGCTGTTCTCACCCTTTCAAAGGTACAGTCCTTGTTTGACTCTCTATCCTAACTCTCCTGGAGAGGTTAGCACTTTCAACTTGCCTGGGATCAAATTTGGCAAATCATTTATTAAGCAAACAAATACAAACCTAAGGAAAGATAATTTTCCAGCTTTCAAGGAGTTTATAGTGTAATGGAGAAAGACAGGACAAAAGAGAGCTGAAAACTGAGGTAGGGCAGGGAAGTGACCGCCTAGGAGGACAGTGTCACAAACAGAAATGGGTTAGAAGTGATCGTGGCTGGCTCCCCTCAAATGCCAAGAACTCTTCAACTGGAGGTGCCTACGTGGCACAGTGACCAGGCCTGGAGTCAGCAAGACTCATCCCGAGTCAAGTCCGGTCTCAATCACTTTCTAGCTGTGTGACCTGTTTGAACCCTGTTTGCCTAAGTGTCCTCATCTGTAAAATAAGCTGGAAAAGAAAATGGCAAATCACTCTAGTATCTTTGTCCACAAAACCCCAAATGGGGTCCTGGATAGCTGGACATGATTGAAATGGCTAAAAAACAACTTCAACTGGCAGAGGGGGGCTTCAGGGGCTCTACTTGTGAGAAGCCAGCTGGGGAACCACAGAGAAAAGTTGGGAAACTTTTATCCACCAGCCAAAGCTTTTATTTAGCACCATGGGCCAGGCATTCCATCCCTGTCTTCAAGGAGTTTACACTCTGTTTCTTTGTTTTCCTCAGGACTCTATCTAACTCTATTCTCTCATACTTCCTTCTAGAAAGCAAGAAGAGGTTTCTCCTCGAAACCTGTATTTTAGATTTTGTGAGGCAATGGGGTTAAGTGACTTGCCCAAGGCCACACAGCTAGGTAATTATTAAGTGTCTGAGGCTGGATTTGAACTCCAGGGACGCTGCTCTATCCTCTATTCTCTAGCTGCCCCCCCTCCCTATATTTTATTTGGTTTGTTTGTTTGTTTTAGATTTTTGCAAGGCAAATGGGGTTAAGTGGCCTGCCCAAGGCCACACAGCTAGGTAATTATTAAATGTGTCTGAGACTGGATTTGAACCCAGGTACTCCTGACTCCAGGGCTGGTGCTTTATCCACTACACCACTACGCCACCCCACCCCTCCCTATATTTTAGACCCCATTCTCATCCACTTCTAGTTCTGCCCACTGTACCATCTTTAAGCTGTCCCTCTCCATAGCTTTACTCTATGAGGGCAGGTCCTCCCACCCCCACCATACATGGTGGACTGGCTCACTTATCAGCAGAAATCTATTTTAAGACATGGCACCATCACACCATCCTCCTCCTCAGGGAGGGAACCTAAGCCGCACAGTGGAAGTCTGCACATTCAGCTTCACTGCTCAAGTGTGTGTTCCCAGGCTAACTGTTGCCCCAGCCCTCACACTCCCATAGGGTACATCATTCTTTCTTGGCAATGCTGCTTGCTCATGGCTTCCTACAGGTTAACCAGAAAGAATTCTGAAAATGAGAGAAACAGTATGTTGGTTCTATAAACAACCTTGGCCAGCCCTCTCCCCACCTTCCACCCCCTTTCTCTTTTTCCCACAAGAAAACACTGGCCCAGGGGCATCTTGGAGAAAACCAAACCAAACCACCTGCTCAAACAGGAAGTGCCATCTGGTTACAAGTTAGGAAATACAAACCAGAGGAGAAATGTTCTGGGAACCACCTGGGCAAACTGGTTAGGACTGGGCAGTGGTGACAAGGACTGTGGTCTTCGGTGCTAATGAAGTTCATCTCTGCCCCCTTTCCTTAGAGGTCATTCCTTGGTAGTTCAGTCCACCTGAGACTGATCTCCCTCCTCCTTTGAGACCAGGGCTGCCAGTTGTGTTACAAGGTGTTACTAGACAACTCTGTTTTCTATTTGGAGGGGAAGAAGGGTAATCGAGGGGTTGTTTTTATTTTTCTGGTTCTTCCTCCTCTTTTTGCTGTTAGTGCTCATTGGCATCTCCATCTGACTGGGAACAAGGGAACCAAAGACAAAGTCAACTTGATCAACTCCCAAGTGGTAGGGTTATCAGGACACTGTCCTGTAGGGTCCAAACTGTGGCTGAGGGGAGACTAGACTTATGTACTTCCTCCCCTCTTTTCAGCGAGTCCCCTTATGGAAGGATTCATAATTGCTTGAATCATTATACTCCTGGGGAGGAGGGACACCGAGGCTTTTTCATGGATAAATTCCTTGTTTCTCAATTTCATATACACACACACAAACACACACACACACACACACACACACACACACAAACACAATAGGCTTCTACATGACTTTTAGTGGTTTTTCTTTCCATCCAAAGGGCCACATAATCAATTTTAGAATGGAAAAAGCCCCAGAAGTCCTCTTGTTCAACCCATTTTACAGATGAGGAAACCGAGATTGTGACTCACCCCAAGTCCCAGAGGTAATAAATAGTAGAGCCAGAAAGGAGGTTCAGAAGAAAGGCACCTGGCATAGAAACATGATGATGGTGGCGTTGTAAATGGAAGCTTTGGTGTGGCTTTTGAGCTCTACTCTCCACTACTCCAATCAGAGGGCTGATGTGGCATGAAGACCAAAGCTCATATGCTTGCCTAACAAGTGGCTTTTCATGGCAGCATGATAATGGTTGTCCAGGGAGTGCAACTAGGAGAAGTTGGAATTTGGCTATGAAGAACATTGGACCCAGACCCAAAAGAGAAGAGACCCAGATCGCAATCTTAAATCAGATGTGATAGTTGATCCTCTAAGCTCAATTTTTTTCATCTTTAAAATGGGCATAGTAATACATACTGTCATGGTTCTTGGGGAGAAGAGTTTTATAAATTTTAAAACAATATTTTTAAAAAGTGAGTTATTGTTATAATCTAAGTATGTTTTGTTTTTACAGCTTACAACTTCGGCCCCATTTCACCAATGTTGCTGGGACCTGAACCGGCAGCGCCAACCCACATTGTTCCAGTCAACCCATCAGTTTGGAGAATTTGGCAGGGATGAGACCCACATCTCAGTGTGACAGGGTCCCATTCCAGATGGGTCCCTTGCCATGTAGAGCTCCTCAGAGGAGGTATGGGGGGCATCCTGGACAGGGCTGCAAGTCCAGGGTTCTCCCCATTTCTTCTTTACCACCCTTCCAGCATGAATGTTTTTTTGAGTACACACAAGTTGCCAGAACCCAGACAATAGAAGTGAACATAAAAGACACTGTCTCTGCCCTGAGGCCATTCCCAGCACTCTGCAGGATTATTGCTAAATCAAGGCCAATCTGGTTCCTACCAAGCAGCAAGAATTTCCCCATGGGAAGGCAGAAACATGCAACTTTGCGTATAGAATGACTTGTTCCCAATGACACTCCCCATTTTACAGAAGACCTACCTGGGACTGCTGGGGCTAATTTGGTTGCATCCCCTGGACCTTGTTCAGTTCTCTATGCTGGTCCAACCCTAACCCAACAGCTCCCATGGCCAAGAAGCAGGAGTGTTCCAACTCTTTGGCTGTCAAATTGGGTATTCTGAACCCCACATCTGGGTTATAGGCTGAAGGAAAACTAAGTACTTAAAATTTTCATTTCTCTCTTTCCTGCCTCTCCATCATAATTCAGAGCCCCTTCCCCTCTTCTCTCTTTCAAGTCAATGAGCATTTAAATGCCTGTTGATTAGCCAAAGAAAGTAAGAACATTGTCCCTGCCCGGAAAAACTCACATTCTAATGAGGGAAGATACAGGAAACCTCTTTGTAAGGGAAACTAGAAGGAGATGAGGAGGGGAGGCATTCCAGGCAAGGGGGCCATTAGGGAAGAGGTAAGACATTGGGAGTTGGGAGTTGAAGCAAGGAGGCCAATGTTGCTGGACTGTAAAATTCATGGAAGGGAGTAAAAGGTAATAAGACTGGAAACAGAATTTTATAATTGATTTTGGGGGGGAGGGGGTAAAAGGAAGCCACAGGAGGTCAGTGAGCTAGGAATGGCTCACAGCAGTAGTGTCAAACTCAAATGGATGCTGCCATGGTACATCAGAACTGGAGTCAGAAAGACTCATCTTCCTAAGTTCAAATCTAGTCTCAGATACTTCCTAGTTGTGTGACCCTAGATGAGTCATAACTCTGCCTCAGTTTCCTCATTTGTAAAATGATCTGGAAAAGGAAATGGCAAACCACTCCAATGTCTTTGTTAAGAAAACTCCAAGTCAGACTCAACTGAAAACAAATTCAAATAGAAATAGGGGCCACTAATATTTAGTATTTAGGATCCCAGCAGCCATATGTCTTAGAAAAACCTCAAATTAATGCTATCTATGGTTTTTATATTTTTATTTATTTTGATAATATTTCCCATATAGATTACCTAGTTAGCCCCCTCTGGAATGTACTACAGACACTTGTGGTTTAAAATATTACTCTTCAAGATTTATTTGCATTTTAATTAATCAAGCATTCATTAATTAATCACCAACTGTTTGTTAAACATTGTGCTAAGCAGCACTGGGTATACAGAACAAAACCGAAAACTGTGTCTACTCCCAAGGGTCAAGAGCTTACCAATCCAGCTGCTTGAGATGACAAACACATACAGATATATGCAGAAAATAAAATTTTAAAAAAAGATGTATAGTCCATGTCAGAGTGGGAAGGGAATGTGGAGGTTAGCTACTGCAACCTACATCTGAAAAGAAATCTCTTCTACAACATATCCAGGCCATTTGGTTCTTCTCTCCACTCACAGCTCATCCCACTTTTGGATAGTTGTAATTGTCAAAAGTTTTACTCAAATTTGCCTTTTTGCAATTCATTGTATATGTTATTCCTACTTTTATCCTCTAGGGCTCAAAGAATAAGTCATCGACTTACCACCATTTTCTTCCTTCTTGAGATCAACTGGGTCACATTTCCCCGATGTCTTCTTCTTTTCATGCCTAAATAAGCTGTTCTAAGTCTTCTCTCTCTCTCTCTCTTCACTCTCTCAACTTGGTGATCTGACTCATTAGTTCTCCTGGTGATGACCCAGGATTCAGCGATGATCTTGGCATCCTCTATATCTGACCAATCAGCTACTTCGGCTGGCTTCATGGCTATTGGAACTAATTGTTCTAATTGGCCTGTTTTGACACTCTAGTTGGTACGTTTGGGGTAGACATCCCCTGACTCATGGCAGGTTTGAGGAATGTTGGTTACCCTTAACCTGGTTTTAGCCTATCTGTTGAGATGGAGAGAGTGAGGATAGGGGGAGGGAGAGAAAGAAAGAGAGCAAGAGAGAACAGAACAAAGAGAGACAGAGATGGATTAGCAGAGACAAGGAATATAAACATTATAGTGTAAAACTAGTGTTATACAGAAGCTCTTTACTACAACTGAAAATTACCTGGAACACTGAAAAATGTGGCTGGACCTGACTTGGGTCACATAGCCAGTATGGGACACGGGTGGTCCTTGAACCCAGGTTTTCCCAATACCCATCTCAGCACTCTATTTATTGATACATTGCTTCTTGGCACATATAGTAGGTGTTTAATTAATTCTTGCTGGTTGCCTTCCTCTGGTTAACATGTCATGATGGATAGTCATAGGACCCGAATTCAAATTTAAACTCAGATTCTTGCTAGTTGTGTGACCCTGGGCCAGGTAACTTGTCTACCTTGGCTTCCTCATGAGGTATCAAACTCAGCAGCTTCTAGGACCCTTTTAGCTCTTGGGCTATGATCCTACATCAATCAAATCCCCCAGCTTACCGATGCCTTTCCTAAAAGCTTGCTCTCTGAACTGAACCTAATACTTCAAATACAGTCGATCTGGACAGAGTATTGGGGGATTATCTTTGACTCCCTTATCCCTATCTCAATATAGCCCAAGATCACAGCCCCTTTTCCAGTTACTCCTCTAGCTTCTTCTATCTTCTCCAAAATGCTTAGTGGGGATTTTTCTTTCACAATTGCCTCAGTTACTAAATACAGAGATGTCAGCCTTGGGACAACAGCAGGATAGCCTGGTCTTGGTATGCTTCTCCTATCCCTTTAAGAGTGCCCTTCCCCAAGTTATTTTAATCCCTTTGCTGGAGCCTCAAGGCTACTGTCTCTGTGCTGTATTGATTTCAGGTTTCAGGGTTAATGAAGATTTTCCAGTCCACTTCAAAAACAGCCTGGATGCTATAGGACAATGGCTGCCTTGGGTTTCTCTCTGCCCCCCTTTAAAAAAGGGCAAAAAAATACAAGCTCACTCTTATAATCAGGGTCCCTCTAAGCTGCTAACATACCCACAGAATAACTTACATCTGGAAGTAACTTCTCAGAACTGTGTTAATTCAAAATTTCAAATCTTTCAACTTCTGAAAATGAAAGTAAATTCATATACATCCCTCCAAAAAAGATGGGGTCACCTTGTTGAGGGACGTTAGGTCAATTCAGTTCAACAAGTCTAATGTAATTAATCATCTCCTGTGATCTATTGTTTCATAATTTAGAGCTAAAAAGGCCCTCTGAGAGAACATCTAGCCCAATCTCTTCATTTTACAAATAGGGAAACTGAGGTCAGAAAGAGGAAGTCATGCCTAAGGTTACATTGAGGCCTCTTGGAGCTCAAGAGGCAGAGAGTTGGGCCTTCAATCCAACAGTTTTGCTTGTATCAGGCCTGTTCTCTATATCAACCAATGGAGACACAAAGACAAAAAAAAATACAAGCCCAGGCATCAAGAGCCTCCATTCTACTGGGGGATACAATATTCACACAGAAAAGGCAATGAGGTGATCTGAGTGAATGAGGGATACCAAGATTTCTTTGTGGGGCACATGTCCTGACCTGTGTCCCAATGTGGTAGCTTTTATTTATCTGTAAAGTGAATATGTGAATCAGAAGATCCTGAGTAGTTTTTATAAGGGAGACTCTGGGGGTCACTGTGAAAGGAATTTATACCTCCTCCCTATGAAACTCTTTGAACCCCATTTTTTGATAGATAAGGGGCCTGCTCAGGTTACACACAGATATCTTTGGGTCCCATACAACGTTCTTGGCATCCCTGAGCACAAGGGTAGTCATGGCAACAAGCCTATTGGCGTTTTCAGGCAGTCCAGTGGAGATCTGGGAGGGACAGGTGATTGGCAAAGGTCAGAGTTGATGACAATCTGTGAATTGTCTAGCAGGGATGATAAGAGGCATGAAACAGGGAGCCAGAAGGGACAAGAATCACACTGTGGCAGGTCTGTTGTCCTTGCCATTGTGGGGAGGGCACAGTCAAAGGGGTATTTTGGTGGAGGGCCAGCTGAAAATGGGGGCTGATCTGGATTAAAAGACAATGAACAAAGATGGCAGACCAAAGGGATGGGTGTCAGAGAAAGCCAAGTCCCAGGTATGATAAGTGAATGCTGTTATTGCCGTATAAGGATACTTGTAAGCTTGCCATCCCTTCCATAGGACAGTCCACACCTACCTCCACAGCTGTCCCTCAGGTCTGGAGTGTTCTCCTTTCTCCCCTCTGTCTCCCAGCCCTGAACTTACAGTTTAAGCCCCACCTTTTGTAAGAAGCTCTTCTAGGTCTTACCCACTACCCAAAGTATTTTGCAGGTGCTTCCCTCTGAGAATTACCTCACAGTTACACCATATAAAATCATATCCAAACAGAATTGTTTTTGTGTTATCTTCCCAATGAGAATGGGAGCTCCTGGAAGGCAGGCATTATCTTGCTATTCCCAAGGGTTTATTGGAGTGCATGCAGAGTCTTTAACTATAAAAAAGGGAGAATAAAAGCAACCAACTCCTAGCATTATTTTGAGGATAAAATAAGATATATGATATGATAAAGTGAACTTGAGACATGAAAACTTACAAATGCAATATAAATGCTTGCTACTACTATTACTACTTTTCTACTACTAGCACCGACCATTAACCACCACCACCACCACCACCGTGATTAATAAATACTTGCTGACATATTGACTGAGAGAATCTAAAGACCTCAAACCAGAAGTCTAAGGGTCTCTCCCTTCCTCAAATCTTCAGGTGAAGGGAAAGAAACAACCGACATCTTTGCAGTCTTATATATCTATCAAGGTAAGGTAAGAGCCCTCAAATAACTCTCAAGGTGCCCCTAAGCTAAGAGCCAGGCAGCTAGTCCTCAGGAAAAAAAAATTATCGGATGAGTTGTCAAAAGTCAAACTACCAAAATTCCCTATTCTTGAACATAAATCATTCTAGGTTAAGACCTAGAATGCCATGACAGAAAGGATGGTGTTTCAGGATCATTTATTTGCAAATGGATTGGATCACAGTTGTTTAGTTCAAGTCCCTTTTTTTATGTGTTTTATATATTTATGATAAATATTTAGGTTTTTTGCAAGGCAAATGGGGTTAAGTGGCTTAAGGCCACACAGCTAGCTAATTATTAAGTGTCTGAGGTCATATTTGAACTCAGGTCCTCCTGACTCCAGGACCGGTGCTCTATCCACTGCACCACCTAGTTGCTCCATATGATAAATATTTATACATATATACATACATATCATATAAAGTTCTTTCAAATATCAGCCTGCTTCCCACTTCCTTCTATTCTTCCCCATGAATATACACACACTCATATACACACATCAGTGAACTAAACACTGAAGAAGAACAGGAACTCAATTTAGGCTGCTTGGTACCTCGGACTGATTAATGACCATTGACTAGATGCCTCCTATGTGACAAGACACACTTTCAGCTAATCTATAGGAAATGCCCTCATGGTCATGTTCATATTTCTAGTCTAGTGATTTGTATGCAGGGTTGGAATAGGGGCAGAGGAGCTTGGACTGCCTTTGGGAAATTGCAAATTGCTTTACAGGGTCCCAAACTTCTACACCAAACAAAGATCAACCTTTTTATAATCCAGACACTGAAGGAGATGCTTTAGAATTCTGAGTAGATTCCATTTTGTGAATTTACAGGGAGACCATGGACAAGAATTGCCCAAGATGGATTGTGATATGCTTTGGGGGGGAAATCTCCAGATCACTGAGATTCATTGGAATATATGAATACCAATAGGGATGAGACAAGAGCTCTTTTAATCTCTGAAGAACTTGGATGTAGGATCACTCAAAGGACAACCTGGTGAGCTACACAAGTCAATGGACAAGGAGTGTTTAAGATGCCATCAAAGAAAGCATAATAAAAACATATGGGCTGGTAAGAGATGGTAAGAGATAGGTGGAAGTGATAGAGAGTTCATATGCTCTCTAGGTACTATTATCCTGATTTCATGAGGTCTAGAGAAATCAAGGAGTGTTTTCCATTATATGGGTTGAATTCCCCTTATGGCAAATTCATGGAAGGGAGAATTAGCCCAGGATGAATATAGATGGGGATGATCCACATAAAGTATTCTTTGAAATTATACATAAAAGTCAATCCATTGGATCAATAGATTAGTGTGAATGTCTTATCTCTTTAAGAAAGCAGGCAGGAGGGGTGGCTAGGTGGCATAAGGGGCGGCTAGGTGGCATAGTGGATAAAGCACCGGGCCTGGAGTCAGGAGTACCTGGGTTCAAATCCGGCCTCAGACACTTAATAATTGCCTAGCTGTGTGGCCTTGGGCAAGCCACTTAACCCCATTTGCCTGGCAAAAACCTGAAAAAAAGCAGGCAGGTAGCACAGCAGTCAGGGAGTTGTTGTTGCTGTTCCTCTAATCAGTAGAGTCCAACTCTTCATGTCCCCATCATGGAATTTTCTTGGCAAAGATGCTGCAGTGGTTTGCCATTGCCTTCTCTGGAGAATCATGGCTTTAGTAGTTAAATGATCTGCCCAGGGTCATACAGCTAATAAGCTGAATTTGAACTCAGATCTTTCTAACTTCAAGCCCAGCACTCTTATCTACTGAACTACTTCAAGAGTCAGGAAGATCGCAGTTCACGTCTGGTTTCAAACCCTAACTGTTTTACCCCCAGAAAAGTCAATGAACCTCTCTAACTCAGTTTCTCTAACTGTGAAATAGGGATAATACCTACTTCCCAGGGTTGTTGTGAGGATTAAATGAAGTATTTGAAAAGCACTTAGTACAGTGTCTGACACAAAGTAGGTTTTTGATCGATCAATTAATCAACATTTATTTAGCTTGTTTCCTTTCTGTTCTTCCTTCCCAACTAGACTGTTGATGAAATTTGTCTTTCGTCCTACAGGATGACTGTAACATCAGGAAAGTGATATCATGATGAGCAAGTGAATTGGATTTCAGTGAGGGACTGCTATGTTATGTCACCAGATACTGACTTCAGGACCAGCACTCTACTACTGTGCCATCTATCTTGAAGGTATGGACTGCATTCTAGTCATTATTCTGCTTAGCATACAAAAGGCATAAATATTTCCCAGGATTTGAGAATATGAAGAACCTGTGCTGTTGACTTTTACTGGATAAAGGGGTCAAGTAAGTCATTGAGGCTACTTTCAAATCCAGCCTTTCATTTTCAGTTTTCCAGTTTTCTGATCTTGTCCCATTTCTCATGAATTGTGGTTAAGGCCAGAGATTCCCAAGTTGGATTCTGTGATACCCTATGGGTACAAACAGTTATCCGGATATTTGTTCTTCATTCTTGGAGAAGACCATGACATCAAGGAGATGATGCCATGACAAACACATAGATTGAATTTGAATGGGGGGGCTGTGCTAGGGGATTGAATTTGAATCAGGGGGCTGTGCTAGGTCCCCAGTCTCACTTTTTCCTCTAGAATCATCTGGGTCCAGTGGCCAGATATGGATCAGGATGACTGGAGATGGTCCTGGATGTGCAAGGTTAAGTGACTTGCTGAAGGTCACCTAGCTAGTAAGAGTCTGAGGTTGAATTCAAACTGAATTCAAACCGGTCCTCCTAACTCCACTGCTCTATCTTGCCACCTCGCAAATAGTTATCTTAAGGGGCAGATGAGTAGATTCCAAGGGGTAAGCAAACAAAATAGCGAAAGGGATCCGAACTCCCAAAAAGCATGGGATCACTATTTTTCCTATTTGTTGACTAAAGGCAAAGTATGGACAAGATGATTTCTTGAGATCTCTATGATTCTTTGATTTCAGGAGAGGGGAAAAAAAGAAAGGGGAAGAAATGATGGCAAAGCTCTTGGGCCTCTCTTAAGGGTTTTGAGTCAGGGCTCCCTGTACCATGAAATAGCCATCTGGCCAGTTCTGTGTCTGCCTCCCCCCACCCACCCTGGGACCCAATGAGCCCCTCCCCTGACATTTGGCCACAGCTCTCCAAATGCAACAAAACCCTACCATGGTATTTTAATGGCTAGAGCTTGTGTGTGGAATAAATTAGGAGGGAGTGGAAATTAAACACCACAAGAAAGAATTGTTTTAGTGGCTCTTCAAAGGTCAGGCTTGCATGTGCTCAAGCCTGCTGAGGGTGTTTCTCCGAAATTGCCCATGTTAAATAAAATCACTCCTTGTTGCTCTGAACTCCAGTTAAATCCACATTTCCAGGGCACAATTAAAGCCGCCTTACACTGGCTCTTGATGCCAGGGCCTGGAAAATTGCTTTCCCAGATCCACCTCCTCCTTTCCCATGGGGAGGAAAAGGGAGAGAGAGAAAAAGAGAAAGAGGGGGTATGCATGACAGAGAAAAAAAGAGATAGAGAGGAGACGGGAGAGATGAAGAGAGGGGAGAGAAAGAAAAAGGAAAAGAGAGAAAGAAAGAGAAATGAGAGAGAGAGAGAGAGAGAGAGAGAGAGAGAGAGAGAGAGAGAGAGAGAGAGAGAAGACAAAGAAGAATGACATAGGGCCAGAGGGTAATAGAGGTAGGAGTTCAGAACAATGGCAGCAGCAGACACTGCCTGGTCCCCTGGGTGACTGGAGGTGAGTGACAATGCCATCACCCCCTCTTCTGGACCATGGAGGCCAAATGGGTTCTCTCATTCAGACATCTGAAGAGGCGTCCCAGCAGCATCAGGAAATCCCAAGGCCACTGTGGGAGGGCCTCCAGCCAAGCATCCGGTGTTCCATCCCCACCGCACCTTGGCTCTGGTGGCTACCCCCAAGTCAAGACGGGTGAACTAATGAGGCCAAGGGACAGACAGGAAGTCCAGCCAGACCAAAGTTGCCTTAGACGGGGAATGACATTCAATGGGGAAAATCTGACTGATGGTTTTCCAGGTTAATAGCAAGAAAAGGCATTCCACTGGGCTCTGGTTTTCCCATCTGTAAAATTAAAGGCTTGATGAAATGCTCGCTTTTTTTCCAGTGTCTGTTAAGTTAAAAATCTATTTTTTTTAAAAAAATCAAAAGAGATAAATGAAACCAAGAGGCTGGATCACTTGACCTCTTAAATTTTAACTCTGAATCTCTGATCCTATGATCTTTTTTTTTTTCACTTTGTCTTGAGCAAGTTTTGTGGCTTTGGAGGAAAGGGAGGAATTTTAAGAAAAATAAGTCTTTCAAACACCAACTTAAGTCATCTCTCCCCATATTCTTCACCCTACTTGACTAAGGGAACCAGAGTAATTAGCTGGACACTTTCTCACCAGAGAAATTTCTTTCATCTTTTTTGATCTTTTTTCTTTTTTGGTTTGGTTGAGAGCTAGAAAGGACACCTAATTCAAAGTTAATTCAAAATTTATAGATGAGGAAGCTCTGGCCTACAAAATTGAGTGACTTCCCCAAGGTCACCCAAATAGGGCTCTGAATCTACGTAGGTCCTTAAATGTCCAAAGCTAGGATTCTGGCCATTGCATGCACCCTTGCACGTTTTAGATTAGGGGTTCTTCATGCTGTTTCAGATCATGGACCCTACCCCATTGGCAGTCTGGCAAAACTTCAGAATATATATTTTTTTAAATTGTAACTAAAGTAAATGCTAGAAATTATTGAAAAAATGTGATTTTCCTTATTTATTAGAAAAAATGCAAATTAAAACTCCAAGGTACCACTTCACACCTTATCAGACTGGCTAAAATGACAAAAAAGGAAAATGACCAATGTTGGAGGAGATGTGGAAAAACTGGTACACAAATGCACTATTGGTAGAGTTGTGAACTGATTAAACCATTCTGAAAAGCAATTTGGAACTTAATCCAAAGGACAATAAAACTGCAAACATCTTTGATCTAGCAATATCACTTCAAATAGATCATAAAAAAAGGAGTTAAGGCCCACATATATGAAAATATTTATAGAAGCTCTTTTTTGTAGTGACAAAGAATTGGGAAATGAGGCAATGGCCATCCATTGGGGAATGGTTGAACAAATTGTTCTGTAAGAAATCATGAACAGCCAGACTTCAGAAAAGCTTGGAAAGACTTATATCTTGCCTCAACTAGATTGCATAATTCCCTACCTTTTTTTTGGTGAGAGGAAACAAGGTGATGGGTCCCTTCTACATTATTCCACCATAACCACTTTTCTTTGTGGTCTCCTAAGGTATGAACCACCCTATTCTTGTTATTCACACAACTAGCTAGTGAGATATGCTCTCTCTTATCTACTTTTAACTTTCTCTCAAAACCTCATCTATCCAGTTTCCCTTCTGCTTTTCCATCTTGAGTAAAGACAAAGCTATTCCTACATTTTTACCCCATCATTCTAGTTTCTTTCTCTTTTCCTTCTAATCATGAGAAAGAAATAAGGAATGGCATGACTTGTGGTTTGCAAATCTACATGCCTCATCCTGATGGTGGTGTAGATGGCCATGGGCTCTTGAAGACTACACTAACTGAATACAAGCTTGGGCAAATTCTATCACATTGGAAAGTCTCAGTGGTGTGGGCTTTGATAAGTACAGAAAGGCTCTAGCCAGTAGGCTTGCACTTGGTGACCAATTCTTTGGCCATATCAATTGATGATGGTCCTTGTTCCTGTGTATTTCTCTGCTCTGCAGTGATGATGACAGATGATAGGGAATGACTCAGAGCATGAGAATAATCAGAGTTCTTATACCACTCCTAAAAAAATAACTTAGCTGTTAATCTTCTAAATTTGAGATTCTTGTCCAATGACCAATGAGTAGATATGTTAACTGAAAAAATTAAATTATATCAATCTTGATAGTCTCATTGTAACAAAAATAGGAGAAGGAAATTGTAGCTAAATGGAAAGATGGTTGAAAGGTTCTATTAGAGAGAATAATAAAGGAGTTGGAAGATTTGATTTCATTGTGCATCCAAAGGCAACAAGAAACATTGCTTCATGGGACATTTGTTTATCTTGAATTACTGTGCTCTTGATAAATATTAGCAAAGAGACCACCATGAAAATAACTGTAGTTTATCTGTCAACATCTGCTTCAGAGGTAAAATAAGTAAGAAATTCTATTAGGAACTTGATAAGACCTTCCAAATTAAATCAATGTGCTTTGATATTCAGTAACTTCAAGGCAAAGGTGCAAATTGGTAAGGTTAATGGAAAAATGTTGTATAGTATGGTTCAGGAGAAAAAAATGTGAGGTTGATATTTATAGACTACACAAAGCTTGATGTTTACATATTATAAATACCTTCTTCAAGAAAAGAATCATATGGACCTAGAGATGGAGAACACTGAATAATATTGCCCAAAATGAAATGGTTTGTTGCTTAATAGCTAGGTTATACTATTACTCAAATTGTTCATGTCTGAAACACAAGTTGTCTGTGTAGAATTAGACTACTGACTTTTTATGAGAAAAAAATCTAAGTTAAATAAGGCCAGAATAATAAAAATAAAAAAGTATGATTAGAAACTTCAATCTGAGCTAATTATGCAAGTTTTGGTGTTCAGCTGTTTTCAGTTATAGCTAACTCTTCATGATACCATTTGGGGTTTTCTTGGCAAAGATATGGGAGTGGCTTGCTATTTCCTTCTCCAGCTTACTTTGCAAATGAAGAAACTGAGGCACACAATGCCTTGCCTAGGGTCAAATAGGTATTAAATGACTGAGGCAAGATTTGCTCTCAGAAAGAGTCTGTCTCTCAAACACTATGCCATCTAGCTGTCCCAATTAAGTAAGTAATTAAGACCCCCCCAAAAAGTAAAATGGATGGCAGAAAAAGATACCAATATCAGTTATAACAATTTAATTCCGATATTTAACTTTATAAATTGATTACCATAATACAGAGACAAAAAGAACCTAAAAACCACTTCGGCCAGCAAACTTGACTTTTTTAAGTGAAACGATATGGTGAACAAGGACAATATTATAGAATCTAAACTCATTTATAAAATCTTTTGGAAAATTATGAGTACTATCATCATGTGAGACAATGAAAAGCAGTGAAGGAATCAGCAAAAAGCTGGGTGTGAGAACCAACTAAGTAGTGTTATCCCAAGGAAATTTCATGTTCAAACTGCCAAGTGTGACAAGCAGATATGGGATGATATAAATGAATAATCTTTCTGTAATACTGGAGAGACTGAATGGTGTAGTAGATAAGAGAGCAGGCCTTAAGATCATAAAGACATTTGTGTTCAAGCTCCACCTATGATCTACACTGGGTCATGATGACTTGGGAAGAGACAGTGAGACAGATGACTGTGAAACTCTACCTCACTTCAATCCAATTTACACACACATCAAAAGCCATCACCCATACCTTGGAATGTGGTTGGAAACAGCAACAGCAATGTCATCTTCTACTGAAGACTTGTGCATCTCATGACCTCATCACAAACACTGTCTTCTGTTGACCTAACTGGATGCATCCTCATAACAAACATTGGCATCTAGTAGACTATGTGATTGTAAGGAGAAGATACAGACAGGATGTATCCTGAGAGTGACAAAGCCAATGTGTGATGTAGGGACTGATCACCGACATCCTCTTTGAGCTAATTTGACCCAAGCAGTGGCCCCCAAGGCAAAACAACTACTAGAAGAATTTCTCTGAGCTGGATCAATTTGTTGCTAACTTGGAGGGAAAACTGAGCCATCACACAGTTGGCAACAATGGAGCAGAAAAGGAGTGGGCAACTTTCAGAGATCTGGTGTATGGCACCGCATTTGTTCATCTGGGCCAGAACACTTGTAAACACCAAGACTGGTTTGATGAAAATGATGGGGAAATACAGAAGCTGCTAAGTGAAAAAAGAGAACTCCATAGAATTTACCATCAGGATAGCTCATCCATTTCCAAGAAGGCAGCATTTAATTACATCAAAATTAAATGACCAATGACTCTCGTCTCAGTAAGAAGGCAGATGAAATTTAATTTTATTCAGACAGTAACAAACCAAAATGCTTTTATGTTACTCTGAAGGCTATTTAAGGGCCAAAGACATATGGTGCATCTAAACTGCTCAGTGCTGATGGATCCACATTGATTAACGATAGGGACATGATTCTCGGAAGATGAACTGAACATTTCCACAGTGTTCTTAACAGACCATCCATCATCAATCAACGCAGAAACCACTGACTGTTTACTTCAAGTTGAAGTCAATCAATCCCTAAGATGAAGTTGCAACTTAAAGAAGAGGTTTGGAATGCTATTAGGCTCCATTCAAGTGGCAAATTATCTGGTGCTGATTCCATTCCAACTGAGATCTATTAGGTGGGGGGTCCATTGCTCATCCAAAAACTGATTGAAATTTTCCAGGTTATATGGCATGAAGAGGTTACCCCCCAAGAATTCAAGGATGCTCCATTGTCCATTTCTATAAAGGTAAAGGGAATGCGATAATCACAGGAACATTTCTCTTTTAGTCATTGCTGGTAATATTCTTGTTGTTCCTATCTGGAAGATGGTCACCTCCCTGAGAGCCAGTGTGGCTTCAGAAAGGGTGCTTTCTTGAGCTAAACTGTATGGCATCCCAATATTACTATGGAGAGATGGACTGGACATGATGTTAATATGCTAGATGTACACTTGCCAAAACACTATTTTATGGAGAATTCACATGGGGCAAGCACTCACAAGGGGGTCAGAAGAAGTGATACTGAGATACCTTTAAAGGTCTATCTTGAGAACTTTAAAATAAATTGTACAGCATGGGAGACACTGGCACAGGACTGCTCTGCATGGTGTGTCCTCATCAGTGAGGAGGCTACACTCTATGAAGAAGGCAGAATTGAAGCAGCTCAAAGGAAATGTGACATAAGTTAGTTTAGAGTACCCACCCCAGCTGTCCACATGGACCCTTTGGGAGTAACCTGAGGTAGAGCATCCTGAGCTTACCACAGCCGGACACACTGTAATTTGTCTCAAGCATTTTGCGCTTCTTTGATAAGGAAGGACAAGAACCATAATCTGTATTAGCTAAATAACACTGGTCAAGCCATTTAAACCTCAATGCCTCAGGCATCTTTTTCCCCCAATGCCTTAACATTTTAATCCTTTCTTTGAAGGTTATCCTAGAACACTTTTGATTAAGAAAACTGTAGAAAGTTAAGTGTCACAGGTTACACCAAGTGGAAGCACTTCTCAATTTTCCAGAAACATATTTTGCAGGGTGTTTGAAATGTACTGCTTGGGATCTCCAGTGCTTATACTAATGATTCATCATAGAAGATTTCGTCTGCAGGCTGCTTTCCTCCACATTAAAAATATAAACTCTTCAGTGTTCTTACAGAATTTTTTACAATCCTTCCAATATTCTTCAGCCAGATCATTCTTAAGGGAGCACTCAAGTGAAGGCTTTTCCACCAATGCTAGGAAGGATTGGAAGACTTGGTCAGTTTTAGGTGCTGTCTTCTGAGTTTCAGCACTAATTACCCTTTTCTGTCAATTCTTCAGGGGTAAATCTTTTTTTTTCATGTGATTTTGGGGCGGCTAGGTGCCACAGTGGATAGAGTACCAGCACTGGAGTCAGGAGGACCCGAGTTCAAATCCAGCCTCAGATACTTAATAATTGCCCATCTGTGTGGCCTTGGGCAAGTCACTTAACCCCACTGTCTTGCAAAAACCTTAAAAAAATGTGATTTTGGATGATCTGAAAGGACACTTCACTGTGAAATTCATTTCCATTTTGAAGGTTTTTCTTGCCATGTGGGGACTTGTCAATACAAGACAGGTCAATAAATTAGCATCATCAACCTGGATGTTACAGAAGTTTTTCATTCCACATTTGCAGCTTTCTTCAAGTTCCTTTATCAGCTTTCTCCTGCCTACTATCTTGAGTATAGTACTGTTGCTTCCCTCAATGTATTCCTCAGACAACTATTTAAGATGGCAAGTTACACAAAATCTGTCTATATGTAGAAGGAACTCTACATACTATTGATGTTGGATGCATGAATGGATGAAGTGGAATTGAAACTAAAAGGAACAAAGATGGCAAAAGAGACTGGGTCAAGTTTAAACAGAAGTGGTCCATGTGAGAGGAGATACAATTATGAAGGTGTTGAGGGAATAATTCTCAAGGAAGATGGGAAAATCTCATATCTCTATTATCACCTCCCCCTCATAGGAAGCTGAGGCAGCATTAATAACTATTGAAACATTTACCCATATTTCCTTTCTAGAAGTAATTATTTTGATAATGTCTACATATACCACGAAGATATCCTGGGAGAGACCATCAGGAGAGAAGAGGCAGGCTTTCTCCAGTGTTACTCTACAATAGACCATCATGCAATCAACTTAAAGATGTAGGTAAGACAAGGTTTTACCCAAAGGCAAACGGAGGAGTTCATAAGTGTGAAATGGTCTGCAACAAATAACAATGTATTTCAAAAGAACAAAGTTTTTTTTTTTTTTTTTTTAATGAAGTGTCTGAGGTCGGATTTGAACTCAGGTACTCCTGACTCCAGGGCCGGTGCTCTATCCCCTGTGCCACCTGCTGCCCCTAAGAACAAAGTTTTTAATGAATTTCATTTTTTAAAATGTAGTAAAAGAGTGCTGAAAGAGACGATGGTGGCCTAGGTACATGCTGAAAATTGAACATCTTTCATGCCCTTGTTAGAGCTGCAAATGACCTTAGAGTTCATTTAGTCCAATATTTATATTTTACAGAAGTGGAAGACAAGCCTAGAAAAATGAAATGGTTTATTCAAGGACTCAGGGGCAGAGGAAATAGTAGAACCACGGTTCAAACCCAGGTACTATTGACCACAAATCCAGGCCAGTAACGATGGATTCCATGAGTGCATGATAGAGTGCCACATGTGAAATAAGAGGATCTGAGTTCTAATTCTTGTTCTTCCCAGGTGAACCTTCATCAGGAAAGTTAGGAGTTTTTTTGGGGGAGGTTGGTGGACTAGATGGTGGTAGAGGTTCCTTCCTTAGAATTCTAAAAATTATGCTGTTCTGTGATTCTATAATCTATTTTAATAGTTTTGTGGTAAGAGTCTGGAGTCCTATCTCTCAGATTTGAGAATTTGCAATGAATGAAGACAAGATGACAGTCTTGATAGCTGTAATGTGGTAGGAGGGATTAGATTGTTCTGTCTGATTCCAGAGGAACAAAGGACAATGGAAGGGAACTAAGAGAGAATTGAGATGGTTTCCCCTTCATTCATCTAGTAAATAAGGTTTGTTTGTTTTTTTAAGGTATGGATCAGACTGGCTGGCTTTCAAGCTTCTTTCCTGAATTCAACTCTAATATAAACTCTTTGAGGGCAGTCCCAGAATTTAGCTTACTATGATAGATAATAAACCCTTAAAACAATAACAGCACCTACTTCCTAGGGTTGTTGTGAGAACAAACTATTTGTAAAGCATTTAACCCAGCTGATAGGAGGTGCTACTCTCTGTTTGAGGCTCACAATGCCCCTGTTAGGTGGGTGCCGTTGTTTTTTTTTTTTTTAGGCTTTTGCAAGGCAATCGGGTTAAGTGGCTTGCCCAAGTCCACACAGCTAGGTAATTATTAAGTGTCTGAGACTGGATTTGAACCCAGGTACTCCTGACACCAGGGCTGGTGCTTTATCCACTGCGCCACCTTGCCGCTCCCTTGGGTGCCATTATTTAACCCTGTTTTACAGGAGAGGGAACTGGGGCTAGGGGATATTAAATGATTTGCTTAGGATCTAACAGTTACAAAATGTCTGAAATAAGATTCACACTCTAGTTTTCCTGACTCCCTAATCCATCAGACTAACCACTATGCCACTCAGTTTGGTACTAAAATTTGAGGAAAGAAAAAACACTTGACATAGAGGCATAAGAAAATGCTTCTAGGGAGAGCATCTGAGGTAAGACTTGCAGAAAACTCAGGATCCTAAATTTGATGAACTTCAATAGATGTATATCCTGAGAGGAAGGAGTGGATTACAGAAAAGGTCCAGGGATAGAAAATAAAATGTTAAATTCAGATAGAGCTAGAATGTAAGTGAGAAGAAGGGCAAAATTTTCAGAGATGGGAAGTCAAAACCAACAAAATGTGGCAGCTTGTTAGATTATGAGGGTAAAGGATCGGGAGAATAGAGGATGACTCTGAGGGTACAACTCTGGGTGACTAGAAGTTTGATTTGCAGTGATGTTAGCAGTTAAAAACTTTTCTCAGCTATATATTTAGGAAAACAGAAAAGAGAACAAAGAGATTCTGGAGTGAACTGGAATCTTTCAAGAAAGCTGTAAAATTGATAGATAGGCAAAGTATCTGTACTCTGTATGTCTGATTATTAAATCTGTCAGGTATAAATCACTTTGAACATCCCCAATTGTCTATCATTGCTCTCGGGGTACTCTTTTTCTTTTTCTTTTTTAGGTTTTTGCAAGGCAAACAGGGTTAAGTGGCTTGCCCAAGGCCACACAGCTAGGTAATTATCAAGTGTCTGAGACTGGATTTGAACCCAGGTACTCCTGACTCCAAGGCCAGTGCTTTATCCACTATGCCACCCAGCTGCCCCCTCTCTCAGGGTACTCTTATAGGTGTCAATATGCTTGAAGAGTATCTGGCTTTGTGGGAAGCCGCCCATGAAGTTGAGTCAAAGTTCCTTGCTAGTTGGGAAGCTCTTGAGGTAAAGAACTTTGGTCAAAATCCTAAAAAGGTGAAATCGTACTTGAATTTCATCATCATCATGAGTAGCATAATGGTAAGGCCATAGTTGGAGATAGTTGCAGCTAACAGGAGGTGCTCAAATGGGAGTTAAATCCTACTGGAGGTCATCCCATCAGTGATCAGGAATCGTGGCTCACAATAGGAGCTCATCTAAGGATCCAGACTGAAGTAGTCCTATGTCTAACTCACTCTTTAGGCCCTCATGAGTATGGCAGACAATCTCTGGGGAAAAACACCACATCACCCTAGACCCCCAAAACTCCTTCGAAAATCATCCATGGTAGACCTCCCACATCCTCCTCCCTTGGTACCTCATCTTGTCTCCAAGTCTTGCACCCCAGCCTTTAGCTGGTGCTCTGCCACAGATATAATTTAGGATACAACCTTTGATGACACCATGCAGCAGTTCAATGAGTCAGGAGTTTAAAACATTTGCAGGCAAGACAGCTAAGCACCAGACATCGTTCAAAGACCCTGGTCATTGGGAGGCACATTTCCTGGTGTGTCAAGTCATGGAGCTGAGTATATGCCACACAACAATTCAGTGATACACTGGAATGAGTTGCCTACATGAAGCTGGTATTTGACTGTAATAGAGCAGTAACTGACCACACCTTTGGGTATGTCTTTGTAGTAAGAAAAACACCATCAGGATGAATATTAATAGTTCATCAATCATGGCAGACAAATTATATTCACAACTTGGTGAGTTAAGACCTCTCTGGACAATTATCAGAGGCTCTTTTAAAAGACCAATTAGATGCAGACTAAGTGTTTCACGCATGTTATTCTGAATCCATCTCCTCCCCATCATCTGTTCGAAGCCATAAAGCAAAAGTGGCTACAGATACCAATTCTACTGAGATAAGTTCTTAATCGACTAGATGTTATTGAGTGTGTCTTCCAGGTTAACCTCGAATATAACCAGAAAATCCTGGAGAATCAGCAAGAACTTCTTGCCAAACACAACAATCTGAAATGGAGTCTCCAAGTCCCTTGAAGAGGTTCAAAAGAGTTGTGTTGAGCTACTGGCAATATGTGATCACTTGGGGATGACACTGTGACAGGGCAACCACATCTGCAGCTGCATATCAACCATATGTCACAAAACATGAACAAGAATCCTCTGGCCCAACACTGTTTGAACAAGAAGTCTTTGGGTCAATATCAAAGCACTATAGGCCCCGGATACCTAAGTCTACCCTAGAGGCTGCTAGTAAGCCTTGGTGGCAAAAACCCTCTTAGGAGAGACATTTTCCAAACACTCCATCAACCAGAAGCAATTCTTAAAATATATCCACATTGATCACAATATGGGTTTTCACATTCTGACCCAAGTGATAGCCAAAGTTGCAAGTTATTGTGATCACAATAAGCTTGATAAGTGGCTATTGTGAATTCATAGCATCACTTGGGGGAAGAAAACTCTGCATAGGCTGCTCTACTTAATGAAGTCCCTTCATTGATAGGTCAATCTCCTCCCAATTGTTAGGTCTAGTCTCCATGAGATATCCCCAAACAAGCCTTCACCTAAGCCCAAAATGGACACACCCACTGGTGATAGTCTTGGTCTCAAAATACAATAATAGTATTATATCTGGCCCCTGCTTAATATCTGAGTCACCCACCAATTCATTATAAATTTCACAAGCAAACGTCTCCTGTAATCCCAGCATAGCCTTGAATTTAATTTTATTCATCATGGATTAAGGAAAAAAGTTTATGTGGGAGGAGTATAAGAAATGAACAAGTGGAAAAATCTAGACTAAACAATAGTCTCTACTTTCCATCTCCATTCTTTTGGTAGCAAAGAAAAGAAAGAATACTTTGAGAGTGGTTAGCATTCTTTTAGAAAGAATGCATTTTTTTCCAGCAGGGAGAGGATTTGAGCCTATTTCTAGGAAGAGGCAAAAGTACAAATCTGAAGATGTGTGGGAACAGGGAGGGCCAGTTAATGAAGCAGTAGTTTATGCCATAGGAAAGGATGGTGAAGCAACAAGTTGTTTAGCCAGAACAGAGAGGTCATGAAAGCAAACTTCAAGCCTTTGAGGGCTGACAAGTGGAAGAGGAAGGTAGGATCAATTCAATGATTAGAGCTACTGGAAAATGAAATGGCTTCCCTTACAGAAGAGAAGCCAGATGACATCTGATCTGGTATGCTGAAAGGGGGGACTGTTTCAGACTGGACAATTGTTTAGGTCGGTCAGTCAGTCAAGAAACATTATTATGCACCTACTGCCTGTCAAGCACTTTGTTAAATCTTAGGAATATAAAGAAAGTCAAGATAAAAATACCCCAAACTGTTACTTCCCTTAAGAAGTTTATATTTTAAATGAGAGAAATAACACACAATTAACTATATGCTTGCCAGACATATAGTGTAAATGGAAGGTAAACTCAGGCAACCAGGTTCTCCTGCAGAAAGTTGGATTTAAACTGGTGTTTAAGGAAGCTGGGAGGCCAAGTGGAAAACGGAAAATATTTCAAACATGGAGGACAACTAGTGCAGAGGGAGTCTGGAGACGGAACCTTATGAGAAGAATAGCAATTAGGCCAGTGTAATTGGAGGCGAGTCAGATGTATGGAAATGGTAAAGGTAGGAAGAGGCTGGGTCATGAAGGGTCTTAAAAGCCTATCAGAGTGGTTATATTTGATCCTGGAGATGAGAGAGACAACACTGGAGTTTCCTGAGGAAGTGGGGGATAAGATCAAACCTGTGCTTTAGGAAAAACATTGGCAGATGATTGGAAAATAGATTGGAGTGGCAACAGACTTGGGGCAGGATTAATAATGGGGGCTATTACAATAGCCCAGCTGAAAGATAACTATATGAGTAAGAGAGGGCCTTGTGTAAAAGATATACTGCTTGATTCTGAAAATATGGAACAGGGACTAACAGTTCCAAGTGTTGATGAGGTCCATGTGAATGTCACTGAACTGTGAAGCCTAGGTGTTGTTATTCAAGGAGGGATTAAATTAATGTGATGCCCAAGTCCCTAAGGATGAGGACAGGGCCTGGGGTTTAGATATAAAGTGAGAACCATAGTTAATAAAGATAGGAGAATGTTCCAGAAATCAATAGACCCAATATCTAATTTGAACTTCAAACAGTGACAGAGGGCACCCCAAAATCCCTGTGAGGAGAGGATGATTAACAAAACGGACGTTGTGGACTATCAACAGATTTTAAATGAAAGTTTTGCTTCTATTTCCTTATTTTCTTCTCTGCCACTTTGTAATCCTCCTTACCCAATTTAGAAGAAGCCCACAAAAGCTCTGGGGAGGATTATCAATATTATATTTCAATAGCAGCAGCATTTGATTATTTGAAGAAGCTTAGCAGGGCCTGTAAATTCTATGGAAAGGGAAAGCCAGATTCAGCAAATAATGAAACCAGGGTTCTTCCAGTGGATGAATTAAGTCAGTGTTTATGCTTAGAGGTTGTCATGTCCCGTTATTTTGTTTTCTGTACTTGTTTCGAAGGGTCCAATCTGGTCTGCTGAACAAACATGTTTATGCAGGTTTGTGGAACACAAAATTAATTTAGAGATGCTAATCTGAAGAGAACTGGACTGACAGCTACACTAGTACAGTGTATGGGATTTCTTTGGGAAAAGAGCCCCAAGTAGAAGTGGCCACCTCCAGAGAGGCCTCTCCTTTTCCTTCTGAAGTGAGCGGAGTAAGGGAAGGCACTATCCCCAGGGCTTTCTTGGGTGGCTAATTCTCTCCCTTGAATAATATCTACCACCAAATTATACAAAGGCAGAGCAAGAAAACGAGCAACGGGAAGAATAAAAACAGAAGAGGAAAAACAGACATGGGGTCAGATGGAGGTTCTGATGAAATCTGCCAACTACTCTCAATTACTAAATAGCAAGAATAATAACTGAAACTCTGAAGTTTACAAAATACTTTACACACAATGTTCTTTCTCCTCCCTCCAAAAAAAAAAAGCCTGTGAAATATTGTTAGTTCTATATGGATGAGGCAGAGAGCTTAATTTAATGAGGAAAAGAGCTTAAATGATTGATTGGCCGATGATCAGGTCAATATAGCTGGTGTTGAAGGTGAGATCTGAACACAGACATCCTCATGACTAACTCAAATTCTTGCCTCTAATAGATTCCATAATTCCCTACCTTTTTTTTTTTTGAGGAGGAGTAACAAGGGTGTTGGGTTCCTTCTATATCATTCCACCATACCCTCTTCCTTTGTGGCCTCCCATGATAGATCAACTGAAGAATTAGGAGGTTTTGGTGACAGAACTCTTTGTTAACATATTACTAGGAATCTAACAAGGGTCATTGCTAAGAATCTTTACCCTTATGGAAGACCTTTCTAGGGGTAGTGAGTCCATGGTTTCGTCTGTATACAGAACTCTCAGGTTGTTTTTTTTTTTTTAGGTTTTTTTTTTTTTTTTTTTGCAAGGCAAACGAGGTTAAGTGGCTTGCCCAAGGCCACACAGCTAGGTAATTATTAAGTGTCTGAGACCGGATTTGAACCCAGGAACTCCTGACTCCAAGGCCAGTGCTTTATCCACTACGCCACCTAGCCGCCCCTTTGAACTCTCAGTTTTTAAAGATCAGTAACTTATTATAGTCTAAAATCTTAAGAGTTTCCTGGGAAATGGAGGGGAGGCTGAGTAGAGGACAATGAAGAATTAAGTGATTTAACCATAATAACAGCAGGATTCAGGTCTTCTTGGCTCCAAGACTGGTGGCCCTCTATCTACATTAGAGACAAGGTTTATTTAATGTGTAAGCTTTTTTACATATTTTTGGAAGCCACACATCTTCTTTTCAAAATGTAAAGTGGAGGATCTTGACCTTTTTTGTGTGAGAACCCTTTTGTGAGTCTAATAAAGTTTATGGATGCCTTACTGTGTGACCCTGGGCATGTCACTTTACCTATTTGCCTCAGTTTTCTTGTATGTAAAATGATCTGGAGAAGTTAATGGCTAATCACTCCAGTATCTTTGCCAAGACAATCCCAAACAGGGTCATGAAGATAATCTGATATTCAGGTTGATTTAAGGTAGGAGAGCTGGAGCCTGTTCAAAAGGAACTGACTGTTAAATTTTCAGCATGATCATTTATACCTTAGAAGTTCAAAGACTTCAAGTTAGGGCGTAATTTATTGTCTTGTTGATTGTCTAGACTTAAGAAAAGTGATGGAGAATTTTGAATATGGCAGCTTCCACTGAAGAGGCTGTTCTGCATATATTCCCTACTCTCAGTTAGTTGTAAAATATTTACCTGAACATACTCACTGCTTAAAGATCCAGTAGCCAAGTTGGATCTAGTAAACAAGATACAACTACCTGTCAAGGCAATTCATTCTACTTTGAATCGCTCAATTCATCATGATAATTACTAGTAGTGTGGCCCTGGGCAAATCACTTAACCCTGTTTGCCTCATTTTCCTCATTTGTAACATAAGCTGGAGAAGATAATGGCAAACCATTTTAGTCTCTCTAGATTTTTGCTAAGAAAACCTTAAAATGGAGTCATGAAGAATTGGATGTGATTGAAATCATCAGGAAGTTTTTTTTCCTTCTTTCATAGAATGTGTCTTTGGCATTTCTACCAATCCTCATCCTTCTTTCCTCTAGGGTCAAGTCAAATAAGTCTCATTTCTTTCCCTCATGACAACCCTTCAAATATTCAAACAAAATCAACCCCTAACAAGCATTTCTGTTCCAGGTGCTAGTGATACAAATACAGAGAATAAAACCATCCCTTCTTGCCCATAATTTAGTACACCTTTTCACTAGGCTAAATATCCCCATTTTTTTCAATTGAATCTCAAATGATGAGAATGAACTCATCGCCCTTCACCATTCTGCTTATCCTTGTCAGGATATTCTTCCTCTTAGCAATGTCCTTTTTTAACACTCCTTGTTTAACCTTTCAATGCCTTTTCTGAATCCTCCTTTTCCCTAAGCCCTCGCTCCTCCCCCTCCCCCTGGGACCTGACACAACTTCCCTCATCGTGGCTATATCCCTACACTCACACAACAAGGTGACGATGTTGCTCCTTTAGATGGCTATTCATTTCTCTTCCCTAATTTACCCACACCCTCCCCAGTTCCCTTAAAGGTAATGGCAGGAGCTTGAGTTTATTTTTCACAGGAACTGCTTATTGAAAGCCAAGAAAGAGACTCCCCTAAGTGCACCTCCCTTCTTTTCAATGATTTATCTTCAAAAAAAAAAGATAACAGGTCCAGTTCACTTGCAATGCATTATATGGAATGGCAGCCCTGTTGGAGTAAGGTCATCATTACCTTTACAGGCCAATGAATTACACTGGCTCTGAGCTGCAGGCTCTTCAGAATGGAAAAGAGTAAAACCAGGCAGATCATATTTTACCCCTTATCTATTCTTTGTAAAAATCGAATGTTATCAAATGGACACAATGGGGGAGGTTCATGATGGGTTGAACCAGTATTTGCCTGCGTGGGCATATATTTCTCTCTGAGGTCCCACAGTTCAGAATTTGTGAGCCACCTGGTCTGGTCTGTGGGGAGACAGCAGGAGAAAAGCGTGGTAAGCCTTGAATTTGCAATGGACACAGGCTGAAGGCAGGGCAGAGTAAGCTGCAGTTACTTGGTAACCACAAAAGGTTTTATGGGGCTGCTGATTGCCTGTTAATTAGTCTTAGCAGGTCCAGAAATAATTATCATGGAGACTGCACTCTGGTTTAGCAAATCAGACTAATTGTGTGCCAAACACAAGATACCTGGCTATGCAATGTGGAGAAGCAGGAGTAAAGAGCAAAAGCCAACAATCAACAACACTCAGTCCTGCTAAGTTGGAATTCTAGTTAATAAAAATTCAACAAAACTTTCCCATTAAGGCTCTTTTAAAAAGCAAGGCTTGGGAATATAGAAGATGAATTAAAATGGTATCTGCCTTCAAGGAGATTATTCTGTCCTGGTCAGTTCACATGTAGATAGCCATGTTCAGGTCTGGGCACCTATTAGTAATAATAAACAGCATTTACCATGTACTAGAAATTGTGCTAATCATGTTTACAAATAGTAACATCATCATCATCATCATAATGTTTATTCTTCATTTTTGAAGATGACCCTGACATCAGGGAGGTCATTACATGACAAGAAAGTGAATTGGATTTGAGTGAAGGGTGCTGTGCTAAGTCCCCAGCCTCATTTTCTCCTCTGGAGCCATCTGGGTCCAATGGTCAGATATGGATCAGGACGACTGGAGATGACCTTGGATGCGAGGAAATCAGGGGTAAGTGACTTGCTCAAGGTCACACAGCTAGTAAGAGTCAGGTGTCTGAGGCCAGATTTTGAACCCTGTCCTTCTGGCTCCAAGGCTAATGAGCTATCTACTTCATCACCTAGTAACACAATGTACAAGTCATGTACAAATTCTGTCATCATTCATTTGATGTCATGGTAAATAATCAATTTATAAATATCTTATTTCATCCTCACTACAGGTAAGTGCTATTAACTCCACTTGACAGCTGAGGAAACTGAGGCACACACAGCTAGTAAGCATCTGAGGTGGTATTCAGGTCTCTAGGGCCCCTTCTTCTATTCTTTGCACCACTCAGCTCCTATCTAGGGGAGGGCAACTAGGATGTAAAGTCTTCTTCAAGAAGAATCAGTTGAAAAGAACTGGAAATGTTGAAACAAGACAAGAGAAAATAAGACTAGGGAAGTCAAGAATTGGGGTATGTGCATCAAGAGGAGATGTCAGTCTTGAAAGCTGTCATGTGGTAGAGGGAGCTCTCTTAAAGAGGTTCAAGTTGCCTCCAAAGGCAGTAGGTTATCCCTTCATTCATTTAGGAAATAAGAGGGAACGCTATTTTTCAGATATGAATCGGACAGGCTGGTCTTCAATCTCCCTGCCTAAATTCAGCTACAATATAATTAACATGAATAATATAATAAATACAATACAATATAATAAATATTAATATATAACATAATATAATATAATCTCCTTGAGGACAGGAACTGTCTCTATGTCAAATCTGTATTGACAGAATTTAGTTCCCTGTTACCCAGAGTGTACACTTCAGTGCCTTTACATTCACTCCAAATTTAAAATCTTACATTTTGGAGTGTGTTCTATTAGGAAGAGCTCAACACAAACTAAGGAATATGAGAAAGAAAACAGCATTAAAAATGAGGAAAGTAGGAATTGAAAGGACAGGATTTTATTTTTTTTAAAGCTCTAGTTCAAGGTAATGAACGAACAACGTCCCCATGGAAACTAATCAGAGTGCACACTATTGTGAAAGGCCATGATGGGGGGGGGGTGTTCTTAGTCTGGGGTACAGGATAGATGATAGAACAGCCAAGAATCTAGTCAAGGTGAAAATAACAGGAAACACCTCCACAGAACTTGGACATTTTTGATGCCAACGAGCATGAACGATTAAGGGCTTAATATTCAATGTTAGACACAGGCTACAAAGAAAGGTAAAATTAGTCCTTATCTACCCTCGAAAAGCTTAGCTATTGTGAACCTATATGGGGTAAATCCTGAGGTCCTGTTAGCTCTCTTTAAATGTTTTGTTTAGACCCCAAAGAGTGGTGAAGAGAAATTTTAAAGAGCCTGGAAACCCAAGATGGAGTTCAGAAGGCAAGACAGGTTACAGTGCTTCATTTGAGATTGAGTTAGTTTATTTCTAAGAGAAAAATGATGAGTACCCCTGCTCTGGATAAGGAAAATAGATAAGGTAGAGCCTACCACAGCTCAAATAGATGGTTAACTTCCAGGTGACCTGGTTTATTCACCTTCAAGAGAATACACCTGGAAGACAGACTTCTTTTCAGTCAATGCTCAATGACCCATTTGCCAATAATATCCTTTGGTGGGTGATTTGCATAAAATTTTAACCTCTGGCCAACTCCTGGCAGGCAACCTAAGCCTGGCTCATCAAGGTATGCCAACTTCATCTTATTGCTTACCTAAGAAGCAATGAGCTACTGAGAAATAGCACTGGCTATGGAGTTGGGAGATCTGGGTTTGAATCTTGACTCTGGTACTTCCTACCTGTGTGACCTTGAGCGAACCATTTTTATTTCTCGAGTCTTGGGTTTCTCCCCCATAAAAAGAAGGGTCATAGATTTCAATGTTCAATCCTACCATCTCTATGCAGCCCCCCTCAAGTCTCTTCAACGTATAAATAAGTGAGTTCCAAAATGAGTTTTGGCTTAAGTGAAGAACTCCGTATTCAGGCTATTTCAATATCTTCCTAGGCATCTGTCAAACCCAGGAAAGTGATCATTTGTGCTCATTGTTTATTCTTCTGCTTGCTCTGAAGGCTCTTGAGGGGTAGGGTTTGTCAAAATCCAAATGGATTTTTGGATGTGATAAGCACTCCTACTAAGAACAATTTAATAAGCAAATAACTGATTGAGAAAGGAAGCTCTAGGACAGGCCTAATCTAGCAATGTGATGATTAGCGACAGTCACTGTATCATCCAAGTTTCAAATGATCTCGCCCTAGACTACTAGCCTGGTTTGTTTAAAGAGCTGAACAAACAACCAGAGCCCACAATATCAACATCAACTTTTAGTTAACCAAAGAGAATCCTGGTGGTGTGTTATTTGGAAGCTTTGTTCGTCGTTTGAGGAGTAGAAGCCAAGTTGTTATCTATTTTGTGGGCGTACTAGCAGCTCTGATCAAAGAAAACAAGGAGTTTGGGGTATAATGGGAAATATGAAATATTTAGGGATTTCGTTTCTTCAGCCAGCCCTCTAGCCAACCCCAACCTGGTCAGTGGAGAGCAGGGAAGGCAGCTGTCCCAGAGGAGATATGTTATCTTTTAGGGCTCAGTTGGTTTGCGGCAAGTCTCTTGAATTTTGTGATTTTTCTGTTAGAGGGGAAAAGGGAATCGAGTGCAGAAGGAAGGAAGCCAGGCATTAAGGGGAAGGGTATAAGAGAGGTTCTTGGCCTGGGCCCCATGGCCTCACCTCAGAGGCCTTGTCTAGGTAGATGTAGTTTCAAACTACCAAGATTGTTTAGAAAATATGGAGATGAGGACATTGAAAGGGACTTTTCCCCTAGGCCTCTACCAGCATTGGGATGTTCTTCCCCCCATTCTCTGTTTTCTTTTTCTCTGGAAAACACATCTTGAGTAGCTTCAGTTTTAAAATGAAAAACTAAAACAAAAAAACCGTATGGGAGATTATTTTTAGGCTAAAAGGAAAAGTATCCAAGCAGTGGGGGGGGGGGGGAGGGGGACGAATATGAAAGGGATTGAGACAGCAAGTGGAAACTAGACCCCAGGTTCCCTCCCAGGGCCACAGTTCACATTCCTTCTTGATCTTCCAGCCACCCCACTTCCCCACCCTTGATCCTTTGCCGAGCAGATTCATTCCTCTCTGGAAGTTGGCTGCTGTTCTGGGGAGGCCAGCCACAAGCTGGCTTGGGTGTTCTCGAGTTGAGCTGCCCCCTTTGAGTAGCCTGGGGGCCCTGGGGCCTCTCATGGATAGAGCCCTGTTTGTCTCAGTTGTGTGTTGAACTTGGCAGGTTTTGGGGTGGGGGGGAATCTCATTCCAATCCAAACTACCACCTTTCAGAAAGAAATAGAGTCTGAGATTGCTCTGGTCCAGTAGTGGCCTGGAGAAAGGCCACCCAACTGTGGGAGCCCAATCAGGGCAAACACACACATCAGGATCCTGAACATAGCCAACATTTTATCTGTTAATAAATACTTTTTAAAGCCAGAGGTAATATTAGGAGGTATTTGGATTCTGGGCAACAAGAATGAATAGGAGATTCAATTAATGTTAGTGGAAAATGTAACAAAAAAAGGATGTGTTGCTGCCCAGGCAGATGTGTGGCTGGGGACATACCTGAAGCAGCAGAGCCGTGAGATTCCTTTCCCTGGGGATGGGCTCTATTATCAGGAAGTGCCTTGAAAGTCAATATTGACTTTTAGAATTTTTTCTCTTTTCCTTCCTTCTCTGTTTTTTCCTCCCTGCTCCCATGCTCAACAGAAACAAACTGACCTCAATAGACATGGTCAGAATAACCAGGGGACTGGTTGTACTGCACCATGGCTGGAGGAGATATTGGTGGGATGAGAAAGGGCCTTTTCTCGTCATCTACCCTCATTTTAGAGAGATGAGGAAACTGAGGCCCAGATTGTTGAGGAGATTTGCCAGGGTCACAGAGTAAATGGAAGAGCTGGAAGTCTCACTTCAAATATGGTTTTCTTTTAAATCTGGTCAAATGCTCTAAAGTGGAATTAAAGAATTTGTGAGATTAACAACCCCAATGTTTTCAAATTATAGATGAAGAAATCAAGGTTCAGAAAAGCTAACAGGCCCAATATCCTGCAAATTTTAAGTTGCCAAATCAGGATTCAAACCCAGTCTGCTGAGCCCTAATCTCATATTCCTTCCCCTAGACCATACTTCATTCTCTACCAGGGACTCTGATAGTAAAGGAAGAGGCACACATTTAAAAAAAAAGAGAGAGATTAATTGCAATTATTGACCTTCATAGAGTAGTTCGAGATACACAAAAGTGCTTTTCCTGCATTGTCTCATTTCAGTTGTTCTGTTCTCCATTTTACAGATGAGAAAACTGAGGTTCAGAGATCTTTTCTGCCCACAAGCAAATGGCCAATAAAATGTCAGAGGAGCGATTTCAAGTCAAGCCTTTCCTCAGTTCTGAGGTTGCTCCATTAAACAGTCCTGTCCTTAGAAGTACTGAGCACGTCAGAAGCCCATGACCAGTCACATCAATCCTCTAGGCTCCTTATCTATAAACTGAAAGTTTCAGAATTGGATTCAAATTCTAGGCCATACACAAATCATTGAATCTCTCTCTGTGCCTCTGTTCTCACTTCAGTAAAATGGGAATAATTATTCCTGGAATTCCTACTTTTACAGTTTCATTAGGAGGCTCAGGAGATAATGTATGGAAAATACTTTGCCCACATTAAAGCACCAGATGCTTATCAGTTATTTTCATTATCTCCAAGGTCCCTTCCAGTTCAGACAAGCTAGGAATAAATGTCTCTACATAAGCTGTCTCTGATCCTCCCCAGAGGAAGTGTGTATTGTGAGTGTGTGTGTGTGTGTGTGTGTGTGTGTGTGTGTGTGTGTGTGTGTTACTCAAGACATGGAGATTTCCTATCCAGTGTTGGCAGATGAAGGGCCTGGCCAGCTACACCGTGCTGGCTCTCTTTCCACCTGGTCTCTGAAGGCTTGGAGGGATGCCCATCTATCCTGAGGTCACTAGAACACACTTCAAAAAGGCCAGACCATTTTCCAGACCCAAAACCCAGCTCAGTGACGCCGGCAGTCCCCCTCTCCAGAGACTTGCCCGTCTGGCCAGAGAACTTAGCGATTACAGTCATTACCCTTCTAACTACAGCCACGGTCCTCAAACTCCTACACAGCCTGTGGGGCTGGCCAACCATTCATGGGGGTGTCAGATTTCCCAGGGACACTGGCCTTTTTGAGTGAGGAAGAAACAAGAGGGGATGAAAGAGGAGACCACAGAAAGAATGACAGAAAGGAAGATACAGAAAGAGGAGAGAGAAAAAGGGGAAAGATAGAAAGGAGAAGATGAAAGGGAAGAAACCAAAATAGAAGGCAAGGCAAGGTTTGATTTCTGTTCACTGGACCTTAACTGCAGATCTTCTGGGAAATTCATTTAGGGTTAAGCAGCTGGGTGGGTCTGTGTATACTTGGGGTTGGGGCAGAGTTTGGAGGCCAGTCGCTGCGATGCCACAATAAATACCACAGTCCCTCACCAGGCCATCATTCATTTTTGTCTATATTTTCTTCTGATCACTCCTCTATTTTCTTGTCCTTTTTCCTTGCTAATTTCTTTAATCTGGAATTTTCTTTATTTTTTTCAAGAGATTTTTTGATGGTTATTTTCTTTCCAAGGGGATTGGAATCTCTCTGTTAATCTCTCTCTCTCTCTCTCTCTCTCTCTCTCTCTCTCTCTCTCTCTCTCTCTCTCTCGGCAGCTAGGTGGCGCAGTGAGTAAAGCACCGGGCTTGGAGTCAGGAGAACCTGGGTTCAAATCTGCTCTTAGACACTTAGTGATTACGTAGCTGTGTGGCCTTGGGCAAGCCACTTAACCACTTAACCCCGTTTGCCTTGTAAAAACCTAAAAAAAAATAATCTCTCTCTCCTTCCTATTTTTGGGTCAGTCCTGCTTCCCTTTGATGGTGTTCTTTCCCCAGGTCAACCAGAATTTTTTTTTTTTAGTCCATTTTGGATTCCAATTCCTTTCTGAGTTCCTTGGTCTTGTCTTACTGGCCACCTCTCCTCCATAAGAGCAAGATCTGTGGTTATCAAAGGTTAATTTTTCCCTCTTTACTTTTATTCTTTGTTCCTTATGACAAAAGTTTAAACCTTTTTTGGGTTTGGGGCCCATTCATCCCCTTTAGAAGTCTGGTAAAACCCACCAATCCTTCAAATAATGTTTTTAAATGCAAAAAATAAAATATACCAAATTATACTATGAAGGGAAGCAGTCTGTATTTCAAGAAAAGAATAAGGAGAATTCTCACTTCCACAGTACTCTAAAGTTTACAAAGCACTTTCAGAAAACACCACTGAGGTATTTTACAATATTATTACTTCCATTTTGGATAAGATAACATGTCACCATGACTAGTCATAGAACATCTTACTCATAAGACTTGGATTCATATCCTCCCTTTGCTATTCATTAGCTGTGTGACCACGGGGTAGACACAATCTTTCTTAGGTCAACCTCTCACCTCCCTTCTCCCCCGCCCTTTTCTTCCTTTCCTTTCCTTTGACTGCATTTTTTTATCTCATCCAGGTCTGAATCACAAGGGCCACACTAATGGGCCCATCCCAGTGCCACCACTGATTGGCAAGGGATCTTTTAGCCTACTTTTGCTTTTACCTGGACCAGTGGTAACTCCTCAGGTAACCTTGTGGCCCCCCCCATTTCCAGGTGGTGTACCCAGGTATCAATTGGCTTTCCTAGATGCAGTTCCTAACTCCAGAGTTCAAACAATGTAGCAGCCTCCAGGAAAACGTATAAACAGGCACTGACCTCAATGTCTGTCTCAGTCCACTTTCTGAGATTATAATTTATAAATGAGTTGTGACCAGTGCCAGTGCTGGGACTGTCACACTGGGGAAATCAGATTTTCCCTCCTAGTGTGGACAGCTGACATTTACATAGTGTTTTACCTATTTTCTCTTGTTTAAGCTTCAATCCTCCTCTGTACCTAAACCCCTAGGAGAAAAGCAACAGCTGTGACGATAACCCCAGTGTTATTTATCTTAAGATTTCTAAGTCAGACGGAACCTGAAAGGTCATCTCGTCCAAGTCCTCATTTTAAAGGTGAGAAAACTCAGCCTGCCCAAGACACCATCTCATCCTTTCCTCCCACATATCCATGACTGCAGCAACGTGATGGACCCAGCCAGTGTCTTATCCCTTAATCCATTCCCGAGTAGATAGAGGGAGCCGGAAAGTCAGAATGATGCAATGCAAGCCCCCATACTTAGAACCTGGTGTGAGTCTCACCCTTTGGTATCTTGGACAGGACCCAATCTTTATGGGCCTAATCTTTTTAATTCAGAGGGCCTAAAGTGCTTCCAGCTCCAACTCCCCTTTGACCAAAGCCCTGCATGGGATCTCCAAGTCACCGTACTGATGGCTCTATTGTCTGGTGTTCTCTGTAACCTGCTCAGAAGCTGAACATTACCACATGGGCAACATATGGACCTCTCCGTGGTGCTGAGGGTGGTTGTGCCATTTGGGACAAATAATACCATTCCTCATCCTTTGGGCTGTTTGTGGGGAAACCAGCACCTTTTTTTTCTGGCAAAGATTTACGGGGCATTTTCAAGGATATTGTGAAGGGGTTGTGCAGCTGGCCCAGGAGGCACTACAATGGCTTGTGATTCTCTTAAACCATCCAGTAGAATTCAATGAAAACCTAGAAATGAACCAACTTTTTACAGATGAGGAGACTGAGGTGAAGGGGTTAATTGACTTGGCCATGGCTGCAGAACTATTAAGCCAAGGAAGGTGAAGGTTTTCTACCATCCCTGCAGGCTGCATAGTGACTTGGTTGTAAAATGTTACCTATGTTTTATTGTATTTGTATTTATTTCCTTAACTATTTCTCAATTACATTTTAATCTGGTTTCCTGTAGGATGCCTCATGGATTGAATTTGAAGGGGCTGGACTCGGAGCCAAAAAGATCCTAGTTCAAGTCTTCCCTCAGGTATTTACTAGACTCGGATGGACATTTGGTCTGTTAAGATTTGCAGACCTGACAGGTAAGAATATCAGGTTTCACAGACTCTAAGAATGGAAATACCTTTAAAACTTATTTAACCCAACCCATTCATTTGACAGAAAAGGAAACTGAGGACCACAAAGGAGAAGTGTCTTGCTCGATAGCAACCTAACAATGCTGGGATTCCTAACTCCAAACAGCCCACTTGCCACTGACACCCATTCCCTTGCAGCTGTTTCCACTCCCCCTTTTCTTTCACTATTCATTTTCCCCAAGGCAGAACACCTGCCTCTATCCAGGCTGCACCTTTGATTACCTTAGCAGCAATCTTTGATCTCCCGATCTCACACATGCCAAAAGTTGAAAAACTGAACATCTGCCATCTTGCTCTCCCAGTATGAATTTCAACGAAGTGCTTCCACCATAAACCCATCTTCAATTCCCCTTCATTCAATATTAGCCTTTTTGGCCATGCATGGGAAGAAACTTGTAGCACATACTGGTTCTTATTTAAGCTGCCCCAATAGAGATTCATAGCATTAGAAGAGAAAGGAAAAATGCAGTTTTATGCCTAATCATCTTCCCCCCCCCCATTCTATGATCTTAAAAAAATGTTGGGGGGGGGGTTCTTAAGTTCACAATAAAGTAAAATAAAACCAAAAAGTAATTAGAAGAAGAGAACGCATAAGGTTCTCTGAGCAAAATAGCATCCAAATTAAACCCAAGTCTAACTCTGGAGCTCTGTCCATATAATGGTCTACATATATATAGGACTTAGCTATTTTCCTAGTCTCTTCAGTACTTTCCTATCTTCTGAGCTTTCTCCAGCTCCATTGAGTGGGCATTACAAGTATTATTATGTTCATTTTACAGTAGATAGGATTTAGTATCAGAAAGGTGGACTATCTTCTACCTTGCCTTGGTCCCCTCTAACTAGCTGTAGTTAATGGCAGCATTCCTTGGCCAGCCTCTGCTGAATGTAGAATTCAGAGCTCATTTAATGAGATTCAGGTTCCACAGAGGTTTAAGTAATATCACCCATTAGGTGTCATTTGAGGGGCAAACAAAGGTTATAATTAGGAATTTGGGTGTCTTAGGAAAAGGGACAATCTTTATATGGAGAAAAAGGCAACAAACTATGGGGACAAGAAAGGGGGGTTATGACAGTGGTGTCAAACTTAGATAGAAGGGACCCAGAGGATCCCTACTAGCTACATATTGACTAACAAAAAAAAAAACTACATTAATAATAGCAAATGTGCAAATCTACTATATATAAAACTTGGAAATTAGCCATAAATTACCATGTAAATTTATTTTTCTCTCCCCTCTTGCCCTCGAGATGCAGAATCATTCTATAAACAGGTAACATTCTTTCTCTCAATGCAGATATTATTTTCCTTCACATGTCTTTTGTAGTTAATTTGGATATTCATAATAGTCAAAATGACTTAGTCGCTCAAAGTTATCATCTGCATCTTACTAAGAGAGACTAAGTGATTTGCCCATACTTAAACAGGACTGGATGACCTCTTAGAGCCCATGCAGCTCCTAAAATCTTTTATAAATAATTGAACTACAAAATCCTATGCAACCTCCTTGTCCTCATCCAACCCACTCAAGGACCCTTTCATTGGGGAAATGCTTTGGTTTGAATCTAAATTTCTGAAATTTAAATTTTATGCAGCAAGTTAACGCTTAGCATACGAGGCATGATTTCTATTTTTCCTTCTATTTTTCTCAACTACATGTAAAAAACAATTTTTAACATAGTTTTAAAAATTTTGAATATCAGATTCTTTCCGCCCTCCCCCCACATTGAGAAGGTAAGAAAGTAGATATTAAGTTAAACATGTGTAGACATTTCCTTATTAGTCATGTTATAGAAAGAAAAATAGAGACCAGAAAACCCCATAAAAATAAACCAAAAAATAGCAAGCTTTGACGTGCTTTGGACCTCCCTTTAGTTCTTTCTCTGGATATGAATCACATTTTCCATTATGAATCCTTCATAATTGTAGGAAATGTAATTTCAAGGGTGGGGCAGTGGATAGGGCCCTGCAGTCTGGAGGACCCAAGTTCAAATCTGGCCTCAGACACTTAATACTTGCTTGGTCTGTGTGACCTTGGACAAGTCACTTAAAACCCTATTGCCATGCTAAAAATAAAAAGTTATTTCTAAAAACTTCCAAGTTAAAAGAGCAGCTTAAAACAAAGTTTCCCTTGAATTAAAAAAGAGACAGAATTGAAAATGATAGTGTATTTCATCTTTATCTGTCCTCTCTTTTTTTAATCTTTATTGGGCAATGTTCTATATTGAAATCCTGAGCAGAGAATTTCACACCTGTTTAACGGCAGGTTAAACATCACTTACCCATTCAGTACCAGCCAAAGGCACCCTCCATTAGTTGGAATTTATGCCAATCCCATCTTGAAGAAGCAGCCTCCATCACTACCATTCATCATCATCATTATTCTGAGCAGGCTCCTGCAGAAGAATCTTCCAGACGGAAGCCTTTCTGATAAGTGGTGTGTTCTGAGCCAGAGAGTTTAAATATCATGAAAATGAGACAATTCCAAAACAGTCTTTTAACAATTACAGCAAAATCTTATCCTATTTTTCCTTTCCAGGGATTAAGGTTGCGCTAAGTGTCAAATGTCACTTCTGGTCATCAGCTAAGCCTTTCAGACATGAGCTTCCAGTCACAACAACAAAACAATGAACATTTAAATATTCCTTCAAGGTTTTCAAAGAATATTATATATACATGAATATGTTTGTATAAGTAAAAATCTTATTTGATGCTTCTCACAAACCTGTGAGCTAGAGACTTCTATTAGTTTCTGCCATTTTATAGATGAAGAAACTGAGGTTATTTAATTTTCCTAGGATTACACAGCAGTAAAAAAATGTCTTGCGGAGGATTTGAACTTCAGCTTTTCTAACTCCAAATCATACCTCTAGCCACACTGTATGAACAATTAAAGTGATCGTTTCATCACTTTCCATTATATAGAAATTGTGCTTTTTTTTTTTTTATCTCATTATAACTATAGCTAATTTCATTTGGCACTTAAATAGGCCAGGTACTGTATTTTAAATACTTCACAGTGATCACAGTTGGTACTCCTGACAACACTGGAAGGCAGTTGTCCTTATCCTTTTATTTTATTACATATATTATATGTAATATCTTATATAATTAAATTCTATATTATCATTTTACAGACAAGGCAGAGTTAGTGACTTGCCCAAGGTCACATGGCTGAGTCTCTTAGGGTGGATGTGATTCCAGGCCCAGCATTCTATTCACTGCACCCCTTTACTGCTTCCATAATATGTTGCAGAGGCAACCTGGGCCTCCTCTCTCATTGATGCCATTATTGAACTGGTTCTTTGATTTCTACCTACCCCACTCCAAGTTATAGGACTTGGATTAGTATTCAAGCTGGCTACTTGTGACTAATCCTTTGGGAAAGTTCCAAAATTTCTCTAGCCTCAGTTTCCTCATCAATAAAAGACAGTATTTGGTTGGGAGAACCTCCAAGATTCCTTTTAACTCTAAATCTGGGCTTTTAAGGATTTTCCCAGTCCTCTGTCACCTCTGGCTCTCCCACCAGAGTCTCTAAAAGGCTACATACAATCCTGGAGTCAGTTTAACTTTCTCCCACCCCAAAGTTCCAAGGGAAACACACAAGCCGACTCAAGGAGACTTCCTAAGTCTTTCTGCAGCTAAAAATGAAAAAGAAATTAACTGGGCTGGAGTAGCAAACAAAAGAAAAAAGCAGCCAAGTTGTGAAAGTCTTGGCGAAACCCAATACGAACCTGCAGTGTGAGGCCAACAGAATGGAGCTTGTTATAGGTTTCACTCATTGACTCATCTTCTGGTTCTTTCTGGAAGTCAGCCCCACCCCACCCACCCCTCTAACTTTTCTGGTTAGTGGCTACAGGGATTTCTCAGGACCCCACAATAAAGGTCCATAACAAAGTCCCATCCAGTGCCCACTTCTTTTCTAGACTTCTCCCCCCCTGCAACCTCCCAGTTAAAAAATGGTCAATTATGCACACACTGGTGTCAAACAGAAAAGAAGGCCACTTATCTGTACGTAGGGCTGCATGTTGACTTAGTTGTAAAACATAACCTCATTTATGTTTTATTGTATTTTAAAATTTTATTTTGTTCAACATTTCCCAGTTACATTTCAAGCTAGTGGACCCCACTAGTGAGTGTTATGTGAGGCAGGCCTGGAGTGTGTTTGACACCACTGCTGATATTCACTGAGGCTCAAGATTCATTCCTATCACAGAGGAAAAGGGCAGACAATTTTAACATCCCTTTGCAAGTTAGGGAAGTCGTCCATATGGGAACTTCACCTCTAGAGCCAGAAGGGACATCAGAAGATGGTCATTGGTTATAACCTCTGGCCCCCTGCCCTTTTCTGTTTTACAGATGATTAGACAAAGACCATTGTCAAGGAGGTCAAGTAGGATCACAAATCATCCAAGGCCTCAGAGGTCACCTCTTCTACCTAAAAAGAACAAAAACAAAGATTGTGTGTGAATCTCTTATCACATAAACAGTCTGATGACCTAGATAGGGAGGCCATGAAGCTAGAAAGAACTGAATCCAAGTGTCTTTCTGGGTATCTAAGACCCAAAGTGCCAGACAAAGTTCAGATGTATATAGACAGGAAGGTTTTCCAGGAATCCCCTAAAATAAATGGAAAATATAGATCAATTATCTTTGGTTTTTTTTCTATTTTAAGAGTATTTCTTAAAATTTTTAAGGCAGGGGGCTGCTAGGTAGTGCAATGGATAAAGCACTGGCCCTGGAGTCAGGAGGACCTGAGTTCAAATCCAGCCTCAGCACTTAAAAATTGCCTAGCTGTGTGTGACCTTGGGCAAGTCACTTAACCCCACTGCCTTAAATAAAAAAATTTTTTTAGGCAGCTAGGTGGTACAATGGATAAAAGTACCTGCCCTGGAGTCAGGAAACTTTTTCTTCCAGAGTTCAAATCCAGCCTCAGACACTACTAACTTTGTGACCCTGGGTAAGTCATTTTACTGTCTGCTTCAATTTCCTCATTTGTTAAATGAGCTGGATAAAGAAATGGCAAAACCCCTGCAGTAACTTTTCTTTTTTTTAATTATAAAGATGTTATTTCCTTTGAGTTTTACAATTTTTCCCCTAATCTTACTTCCCTCCCCCCACAGAAGGTAATTTGGCAACCTTTACATTGTTTCCATGGTATACATTGATCCAAATTGAAAGTGATAAGAGAGAAATCATATCCTCAAGGAAGAAACAAAGTATAAGAGATAGCAAGATCAGACAATAAGATATCAGTTTTTTTTTCTAAATTAAAGGTAATAGTCCTGGGTCTTTATTCAAACTCCATAGTTCTTTCTCTGGATAGCAGATAGCCCAAAATTATCCCTGATTGTTGCACTGATGGAATGAACAAGTCCATCAAGGTTGATCATCACCCCCATGTTGTTGTTAGGGTGTACAATGTTTTCCAGTAACTTTTCCAAGAAAGTCAGATACACGAGGTGTCATGAAGTCAGACACAACTAAAAAACAAAACAAAAAATTACGTCATATTGGTTCCAAACCTGTTTTCTTTGTCTCCTTCCTTATTCCACTCTATTTTCTATGTATTATTATCTGTTTCATTATAAGACAATGAAGACCATGACCAATGTGGCTGATGGTGGCTGCCCCTTCCAGTTCAAACAAGGAACTCCCCTCATGCTTCATAAAGACTTGATAAAGCGTGTATTCACAGGTATATAATTAGTTGTATATTCTTTCATATATGTTTATCATTTTTCTGAGATTATATCCTAGGTTGAAGGAGTTGGTAATCAAGGACCAAATCCTCCCTCCCCAATGGTCTCCCACTCCCACAAGGGAAATGAGGGAAGAAATCATGAAGAAGTAATTTTGAAGTTGTATCTTAGTAGAAATTCAGCAGACTGAAGAGTGGGAGTGGGGAGAGCTGTTCCAAGGCATAAGAGACAACATGAGCCCTGAAGTGGGAAAGCACAGCATGAATGTGGGGGGTGAGGGGAAGGGAGTAGCCTAGTCTGACTGGAGTGGAGGAAGTATGGAAGAAGTGGGAAGAGGAGTGGATGCAAGGAAAACAGGGTGGAACCACCTAATAAATAACAATAGCTAATATTTATACAGTGCTCACCACATACTAGTCATTGTGCTAAGCTTCACAATTAACTCTGGGAGATAAGGGCCTATTATTATCCCTATTTTACAGATGAGGAAACTGAGGGAAACAGGTTAAGTGGCTTGTCCATGGTCACACAACTTGGAAATGTCTAAGACTGATCTTGAGCTCTGGTCTTCCTGACGCTGGGCCCAGTGTTCTAGTCACTACATTATTCCACGCTGTAGATCATACGATCATTGGACTAAGAATAGACTTTAAAAATGAACCTCATCCCCTCATTTCTACAGATAAAGAAACCAAAGCATAGGTTAAATGATATGACTAAATTTATTAAAACAAATATTAAGCAGTAGAGAGGAGAGGGTCTGAGAAAGAAAGCAAAAATGATACAAATCATCTGTTCTTTTCCACTCTAGCTGGTAGCACAATGGCATTACTGAAGAAGCCTCAAGGAGTTTTGCCAAGTCCAGGTTGGCTTAATTTCTCTCCCTTTCCTCACCCTGCTGTAGCCCCAACATGTTCTAGCTCATGCCAGGTGTCACAACAGAACTTTGTGCAGTTATTGGGAGGGGCCCTCTGAATGGCCTCATGGGCCAGGCAGGGGCCAATCATGTGAAGATGGTGGCAAATCACCCTGATGGCTCAGAGCAGCCCTCCTTACCTAATAGAGCACTAAAAGATGGGACACAAAAGGCAGAAGATGGTGGCCAACTTGGCTTTAGAGGACTCTGACTAGGGCCAATGTAAAAAAAAATAGGTAGATTCTAGACTCACTAAATCCCTTTCCAATTTAATCTACTGTTGGTTATTCCTGAAGTAGTAATATACCTAAATAGAAAAAAGTATCTACATACAAATGTAGGTAAACTTACACACATCCACACATGTTTTGACTCTCTCTTACCTACAATACAAAGTGGCTCCTTACCTAACCTGGCATTCAAGGTCCTCCACAATCTGATTCTGGTTGACAGTCTTGGCAATACTTAAAATCTACTGATATCTAGCTTAAATTGGTCTACTTCAGGATAGGCTTCCCAAATACAATCTAAGTTCTTAAGAAGTTTTTTCATTTTTTGTCCTTATATTCCCAGCACCTAGGGCAATAATTGATATATTCTAAAAGCTTAACGTTGGAAAAGATTTGGTATATCCATCCCCACCTCTCTGTTGCCCCAATTGCTGCTCTCTCTCTATTCAAATGCTAGCCATCTTTTCAAGTGCAACTCATCTTAGCCCTTAATGGGAAGTAATTTCTCCTCTCCTTTTAACTCTCCCTCTTTCCTCTTAACTCCCTTAGCATTTTACTCTATCATTTGAGCATTTAATTATATTTGTAATTTAACTTTTAAGAAATGTGACTGTTGCTGTTGAATCAGGACCTCGTAGGGTAGTGTTTTTACTCATAGTAGGGAGTCCAAAAGTAGTTCCCTAAATGAGCAAAGGAATGAATTCAGACCCTTTATTATCTTAGTTGGAACAAATAAGGCTTTCCCAAGGAAACCAATTGATCCTATGAAACTGTAATAAAGATGGGTTTCAAGCCCACTTGAAAATTAGTGAGATTTTATCAATCCATCCCCCAATCTGAATTCCACTGATCACAACAAACTAATAGCTTGGAGAGGAGGTGAGTCATTTACTGAGCAAAGTCTGGTTGAGTAATTGTATTGAATAACCTCCTCCTCTTGACTTTAGTGCAGGCACCCATGAGTACATGAACCCACTCACCCACCCACCCACCATATACTCTCAAGTACACAAACACGCACACAGGAAATGGAGCGTTCCAAGTAATACACCTGTGCCTGTTGCCATGACAACCCTTGCCGACATAATTACAGCTGAACAAGTCTAACTTTGCCAAGACCCTGGAGTATTATCCTTCTGAGATCTGGGAAATCTCCTTGGACCCAAAAAGAGACTAAATCAGACTAAGATACAATCAAAGTTTAGCTGAGGGATGATTCATCCCCCATTAATGATCCTAAAGTGGGAGCAATAGAGAGAGGGTCTGAGAAAAAAAAAGGAAAAGACAATCATCCTGGCTCTGCTGCTGCCACTGCTAGAGGGAAAGGCTTCCTTAATTGCAAGGACTCACAGGAGAGTGCCAGCAGGTACCCTAGGCACCACCTGAGCACTGTGGGAGAAAGATGGCTCCTATACCAGGGAGGGTACTCCAGGCAGGTCCTCTTCCGAAGAAGGAGCAGCTCCATGATTCAGCCTAGTGAGCTCTGTCTCCTTGAGTGGGGGTAGTTGAAGCTAAAGCTTTCATCACACCCTTTATTCAGAACAACCATAATAAACATGACAACGAGAATAGAAACTTGCTTCCTCTATTTGTTCCCAAACAAGAAACAAAAGGTCTTTGTGACCATGAAGTCAGCTATCAAAGTTGTAAAAACTGAAGTACAGAAATACTCCAACAGGTGATGATGGTAGTTTCTATTGATCTGCAAATTGAGAATGTTTCTAGTAGGGAAAAGAGTCTTAACTGAACCATGTTTTTACCATTAGAAATATTCATTTAGGAGTTGTGAAAAATTGACCCTGGGATGCTTGGAAATCAGGTGGTCTACTCACACCTGTCCTGTTGGAAACCCCTAGCCCTAGCTCCAACATTATCTTTTTAATGTCAAAAAGTTGTAGACCCCTAGATGACAGAGATGAGAATAGAGATGTTATTAAGTGTAGCAGCACCTCCAGGCCCACTTTCCCAACTTGTACTCAACTGGTTGCTTTGGTTTTCCTTCAGGGGAATGGCCACTGCTCTCTTGGAGCTCCAGGAATAAACCTGAAGGGTTGCAGTGCCTTTCAGGAACCCATATCAGGTGAGCCACTTCACAATGATCAACTACTGTTAACTATTTTACCTTTCATCAGAGTGCTTCATAGAAAAGGTATAGGCACAAACAGTAATTACAAAGCAAGTGGCAAAATTGGGAAGCAGGCTCTTTTTATAGATATAAATGTAGGGATCATGAGGGGCTGCAGGTAAGGACCTTGAGGCTCCTGATCCATGGAGTCCTTTTCCGTCTTCTCCAGAGTCCTCATCAAGGATTGGATTGCTGTCACCATCAACTTCACATATCCAATGGTCTTCTGACAGCTTTCAGGGATTTCTTGATCTTATTGGTTGCCTGTTCATTCACCACCTTACCTAATAGTCACATGCCTAAGACTATGAGAGAAAAAACACAAATGAAACATGGACTCCATGAATTCTTGAACATGGAGAGGCTCTACTAAGATGTCACAGTCATCATGGTCTAACTTGCAGCCGATAAGGAAAAATACAAGAGGGCTGTATCAATTTTTTTGTATGAAAACTCTAGTTCTGGGGCTTACGGTTTCCTGAATCATTCATCTTCCCAACTTCTTAGCCACCCAGAAGACTTCTGAGACTCCTTTTGGACAAACAGTTCCAGGCTACCAAAGAAGTACGTTTACCAGGCTTCTCCAAGATAGATTGGAACCAAGGGGAGAATATTGAGCATGGTCAGCAAGGGAGTTATTTGTAGACAAGGGAACTCTCCTTCCTAATGGACCTCCCTACTACAAATCTCTCCATACTCCAATCCATCCACAATGACTTTCTGAAAGCACAGGTATGACCTGGTTTTTCCTCTCCTGGGTGAACTCATAGGCTTTCTGTTTTTTTAAATATCATAATTAATATCATCTATCAACTCCTGTAGCTTTGAAGTGGACTTCCCAATGGGGCCTCAGCCTGGCTTTTCAGCCTCACAGTACACTGTTCCCATTACCACAGCATCGATTCATCTATTGAGTGAGACAAACTTAGTGGACAGTCACCCTAGAGTCTTCCCTGCCTCTCAACCCAAAAGTAGTAGATAAGCCTTTTCAATTCCACCTGTGTCACATCTCTGACACATTGCTCCTTCTCTCCTTTCTCATGATGGATAAGAAAAAAAAGAACTTTCTCCGGGGCTCCCATTGACTTCTCTGAAACTGGTTGGGTAACCTCACTGGATGCCTTCCAGGATTTGGGGTTCTAAATCCAACAATCTTTCAATTGCCCTGAGGGTAATGAACAGAGGCCATTTCCCATCCCTTCCCAACAGTATTGGCCTGTCTCTCAAGAATGACTGACCCATGTTCAACAGCCATTCACATGAAACCCTTCTCACTTCTGCCTTCAAAGTAACTTGTTTGAATATTTGCTACTCAAACCAAGACCCTGAATTTGAAACTGGAGAAACCTGGGTTTGAATCCTACTTCAGAAACTTTGTGTTCCTGAAGAGTTTGCATTTACTTATTGGTAAAAGTCAGATTATAACAATAGAACCTAACTCATAGGAATTTTGGGGAAATCAAAATAAAATGCTTTATCAATGCCAACTATTACAATTTTAAACCATATGCATTTTAAATAGAAATCTTCAATCCAGCAGGACCTAAATAAATCTGAAAAAAGAATAGTAAAATTTGCAAAACATTTTATTCAGTAGAGTCACAGAGAGAGACTGAGCCTTTGATTGCATTGCTTTGAGGAACTCCTGGGTGAGAAAATTGCCTCTACCAATATAAATTAGCAACTCTTAAACTTGGAATATTAAAGGTTAATGGTGAAGTGATTCACCCAGGGTTACATGGCCAGTATGCATCAGAAGTGAGAGTTAAATCCAGGTCTTCCTGACTTTGATGCCAGTTTTGAACTCTATGCCAGTGGTTCCAAACATAAATAGAAATGTGGCTTCGAAACCACAAACATCCCAGCTGACTGAGAAAACTACATAGCAACTATCTGTTCTACTGTTTTTAATTTATTTTTGTTAAATCCCTCCATTAGATTTTAACCTGGTAGGCAGTGGGGAAAGTTGCAGTCTCCAATGTTCCAATGCTGAACAAGAGGTTTCTAGACATGGTGAGCCAATGCAAAGGGATTAATCTCTTGTAGTGTCATTTCAGTCACTAGCATAGGCACGTAAGGGAGATGTCTGTAGACAAGGGAACTTCCAAGAGCCCCTCAAGCCATACTAGGAATGATTAAACAGCATGTCCCATAGGCATCTCAAACTAAATATGCTAAAAATGAAACTCCTGCCTTTTTCCTCGAGACCCACCTTCTTTCAAAATCTTTCTTTGTGTTGAAGGCCCCACCATCCTTCTGTCACCTGGCCTGGCAACCTCCATTCTCTGTTCTTCTTCAACCATATATTCAATTATGTACATGCCACATAGATGTTGTTTCTACCTCCACAAAAGCTCTCACATCCTCTCATCCCTTCTTTATCTTACAGGGTCTGCCACTGATTCAGCTCATCCCTCCCACTGGACTTGGAATCAGGAAGACCCCACTTTAAATCAGACCCCAGACATTTAACTGGTTGTGTGACCCCAGACAAGTCACTGCAATTCTGTTTGCCTCAGTTTCCTCAACAGTAAAATTTAGATAATACGAGAGCATCTATGGTTGTTATGAGAATTAAATAAGGTTTTTGGCACAAAGGTGTTTATATAAATTCTTCTTCTCTTCTCTCCGCTTCCTAATGGACTGGACCTCCCCACTACAAATCCCTCCACACTCTAATCCATCCACAATGGCTTTCTGAAAGCACAGGTATGACCAGGCTTTTCCTCTCCTGGGTGAACTCATAGGCTTTCTATTCTAACTAAATACCATAATTAATATCATCTATCAACTCCTGCAACTTTGAAGGGACTTCCCAACAGGGCCTCAGTCTGGCTTTTCAGCCTCATGGTACACTGTTCCCATTCCCACATTGGCCCTTGTCACTCAGGGCCCTCCCATCTCTGGCTCTGGGCCAGGGGACTTGGTGGAGATTCAAAGAAGTTACTTTTCTTAAGTTTCCTGAGCTGATGACAAAGATCATAGGGACTGTAGATGTAAACACTGAAAGGGCTGTCAGAGGGCTTAACCCAAATTGGCTTTTGTGAGAATTTATAGGTCTAAGAATGTGACCTTAAGGTATTTTTTGTTTTGTTTTGGAACAGGCAAACAGGAGACCTTTTGAGAATTATTGTAACTTAAAATAAAGATTTGCTCAATGATCACTCCAGCTTTAGGATCACAGACAGCTGAATGGATTTGCAAATGAGCTAAGGCTTAAGCTCAGTCTTAAAAAGTAGAGAGGAGGACCTTGCACATCAGACAAGACGATAAAGATGAGGGAAGAGGAAGGGTTTGGGGAAGAGTAGTTCATTTGGGAAATAAGATTAAGGAAGGAATCAGTCTACCACAACGAAAAATTTGCATTTTATTTTAGACACAGGAGTAGGGTGGTGACCTAGATCTATACCTTAGGGGAAAAGTTAGTTTGACTGCATAGATTAAGGAGGAGTTTGGGGGCTGGGAGATCAGTTAGGCTATTAGAGTAATATCCAGGGGAGAGGTGATGAAGGACCAAAGCTAAGAGAGAAGGGGATGTAGGTGAGATTAACAAGATTCAGCAACTTAGTCTATCATTTGCATAGAGTTTAGAATGAGGTAGTCCTTAATTAATGTTTATTGATTGGTTGATAATTATTGGAGACGATTATTGTGCATAATTTCAGGAGATTCATACAACCACTTAAAAATCGCAGCTTTCTTTTCTCTAACCTTTGATTACCTTTATAATCCTACATGTTTTATTTTCTATATTTAGAAAAATTATTCTGAAAAGGATTCCCATAGGTTTCTTCCCACATATGCAAAGAGATTCAAGACACCAAAAAGATTCAGTATCTCTACTAGGGGATACCAACCTTTTTGAATAAGTTCTTTAATAATTCTAACAAAAGACAGAAAAAAGAAGCCTAACACTTTAGTTTTGTCGACTTTACAAAGTAAAACTGAAAAGCAATCAAGAACTGAGCTAATACACACATACATGCTCACATTAAAAAGAGAAGGCCAGATCCATCAAATTTCTGTTGCCCATCTTTCCTAGCACAATGTCACCAATGTTGCTAGCAGACTGTCCAAGAACCTCCCTTCCCATGCCTCAGCTGGCAATTTCTAAGCCTGCCCACTCTCTTTTCCCCCACAACCCTAATACCAACCTTATGTTGCCACCTTATGTTTCCAAACCTACCTATTCTGTCTCTTAGACTATATATAACAGGTAGCACATCATACAAGCTGAATGTGTAAAAGGCACACAGGAGGGGATAGAAACCTACTGCCAGTTCTAGATAACATGGGCCACCCAGGATGATTCCAGAGACTAGTCACACCCTCAAGAAGGGACTTAAACTAAAGATCACCAATACTGAGGAATTCATTCCCTTCTAGAAGAGACAGTTCATCAACTTGTTAGTATTAGAAGATTTTCCTCGTATTGAGCCAAAATCTGCCTCTTTTGACCTTCCCCACTGCTCCTCTTTCTGAACTTCTGAGCCAAACAGAACGAATTTCACCCCTCTTCAGAGAATCAAAGAGTTGGAAGGGAGCTCATCATCTGGTACAAACCTGACCCAAACAAACTTCCTCTTTATAAAAGCATTTTTGACAAGGGGCCATCCAGATGCTGACTGGAAAGAGAAACCCACCATCTCCATATTCATCTCAATAACAGCTTTTTGTCATTGTTGTTCAGATTTTAATAGTCCCAAAGGTCATTCTTCTTAAGCAGAGAAAACAGAAGGAAAAAGAAAGTTAAAAAGCTTAGGCTTGACACTAGGGTGGAGGCTCAGGACAAATTAGTACTGTGCTTCTATCACCAAAGGTGGGCCAGGATACCTGCATGATGACTTACACAAATAGAACAGCAAAGGCAAGGACTGAGGGCAGCTTGACACCTTTTTTTTTGGCAAGGCAGTGGTGTTAAGTGACTTGCCTAAGGTCTTGCTGTTAAGTAACTATCAAGTGACTGAGGCTACATTTGAACTCAGGTCCTCCTGACTCTAGGGTGCTACACTTAGCTACTCCCACACTTCTTAAAACATTTTCACAGTTGTATGAAATGGTTCCTGTTTCAAGTACTTAAGTCACTTAATTTTTTTCTCATCCTCAGTTTTCTTATCTGTAAAACAACTACTTCACATGAGTTGTCATTAGAGTCAAACAAGATGGGCTTTTAAATGAAAAGAATAAAAAAATACTTTACCAACATGAAAGCATATAGAAATTCCAGGTATCCTAGCTTTAAAATTCTATCCTTAGATCTCTGAGCCTGTTCAGTCATTCTCTTAAAGCCTAACCTTCAACAAATTTACCCTCTTGTGTTAAAAAGCTCAGCATTGTCTTCTTCCAGAATCCGTTTGTCTGGAAATAAAGAAATAATACCTTAACCTCCAGGAAGTCATCTTCCAGCAAGATATGGAATTAACCGTGGCATAACCTGCATGCATGAAATTTGTTTATGCTACAAACTCCTGGATCAAAGCTGCCAAAGGAGCCAGCAGTGTCTTGGTAAATAATGCCATATTCCAAATAACTTGAGTGCCTCTCAATTCCCAAGTTTAGCAGCACCTTCTTGCCCCTTTTTGATCACAGAAGCCCTCTATCAAGGCCAGTATGGTGTGCTTCCTAAACTTTCTGACTCTGAATTATACATATATTCTACTTCAAACAAACCACAATATGGAAATCTTCCTTTTAAGAAATGTTAATTAGGATATGATTAATTACTTCATAAAACGTTTTGTGTAGACAATGAGTCAACAAAATAAACACAAATTCTGAGTCAGATGATCTGGGTTCAAACCCTAGCTTGGCCATTGTTCTATCACTGTCAAGTGATATTTATTGAGAATTGGATCTTTCACCTACAACTGAATCTACTCTCTATAACTGATGATCTCTTGATAGTTTATACAATTGAGATCTTCACCCAAGCCTCCATCTTTTTCATCTGACACTGTCAATCACCCATGTCCTGGAGACTTTCTCCTTTAGATTTCCATGGCATTGTTCTGATTCTTCTCCAGACTGCTCCTTCTTAGTCTCCTTTTGGGCTTTTCATCCAGATGAGATGAATAACCCTGGCTTCCCATCAGAACCTGTCCCTTCCTCTTCTATCTGTACTACCATGCTTCACAATCTCAACTGGTCCCAAAGATTCAATTACTAATTCTGTTCAAAGTAATTCTCAGTCCTAATTATCCAACTTTTAATTCCTGTCTCATATCACTCACTTCCTTTGGAGATCTCAAACTGGATATTCCATAGTCATCCCAAACTGAACATGTTGACACTGGATACCACTGCCATTCTTCCTGTCACCACCCTGGTACAGACAACCTTCATTACCTCTCCCCTGGGACTAGTGGAATAGCCCTGAATTGGTTTCTTCACCCCAAATTTTGACCCTTTCCAAACTATGGCTCTCTCAACTGTACAAGTGATTTTCCTAAAATATAGGTTTTTCTATGTCACTACTCTCTACTCAATAAAATCCTATAATTGGATTTTAAAATTCTCCCTCCCATGACCCCTTCCTATCTTTCTTGTTTTGTAATTGACCCACCCTTCATGTTCTCTATGGTTGATTGAGACTGACCTTCTTACTGCTTTTACTATTTCCCTGCTCCATGAATTTTCAGTGACTTGCCCTCCATGCTTAGGACTCTCTTCCTCACCTCTGCCTCTTGACTTGCTTCAGGACTCAGCTCAAATGCCACTTTCTGAATGAGACCTTTCCTAGTTCTTCCTGTCCCTGTCCCTATCTCTTTGCCTGCCTAGTACAATAGGGAGCTTTTAGATAGCACTATGATAGTAGTGATTTGAAGCCCTTATATCATGCTTTAAGGTTATGCAAAGCACTTTACAAATATTTCATTTCATTTTCCTTACTACCCTGGGAGGTCTGTGCTATTACCCCAGTTTTGCAATTGAAGAAAGAGGTTAAGTGACTGAGACATGGTTTCAACTCAGTCTACCCCCGTTGTCACTTTAAGACTACAAAACACTACACACATATTATTTAGTTTGATCCTTATCCTATCTTGTGAGATATATTTTTCCCATTACAGATGAGGAAATTTTAGTTGAATGACTTATCCAAAGTCACACAGGTAGGAAGCATCTGATGCAGGGTTGCAACTCATGTTCCCAATACAAAATCTAGTAGGTTATCCACTGTATCACCCAGTTGCTCAGATGGTCATTTCTGCTCAGATTCTAGGTAATATCAGTCAGAAGAGATGCTGGCAGGAGAGATCTAAGAGGCAGGACTAGGCCCTGCCATTGTAGTGTGCATCCCATTTCCTTCCCCCATTCCTGGACCTGAATTCATGAATGGCCGTCTTTCTTTAGGCTCAGTTACCTCATCTGTAAAATGTGGAGGCTGGCTGAAATGAACCTCATAGTGCCTTCTACCTCTAGAGAACATAATCCTCACCTGGAAAAGGAAAATGTGGCCCTGACTTTTGAAAGAGAAGAGAAACTTCCAACTATAGGCTATTGAACTTGATTAAGCTAAATTTTTGAGGAAATCCTAGAAGAGATTATTAAAGAGGATGTTTAATAACATGTCACAAATGAGGAGGTGATGACTTCCATGAGACAGTCCTTGCTTCATCAAGAACTGGTCTTGCTAGGCTAACCTCATTCCTTTTCTGACAGTTATTAAATTGGTAGAACAAGCAAATGTGGTAGATATAGTTTGACCTACACTAGCAAAGCATTTGATAAAGTATTTGATAAAGATGTGGACTGGAGGAAAAGCTGGGGCCAGAGCCCAGAGAGACTAATTCCCATTCCTGAGCTTCTGTATATCCAACCAAGCATGATGACTTTGATAAGGGAAGCCTTGGGCAAGAGGAATCTCATTTCGGCACTCTTCTGTGCTTCCTAGAGGGTAGGAAGAGGTGCCCAGTCTCATTACATTTCTCCAAAAATGATTTTTCCAGTGCCCAAAGGCCATTTGTTTCCAACACATATCTCCAAACAGCCTTTGACCCACTTAAATTCCTACCAGCAGGCTTTCCTTGATGACAGGCACAAGATGTACAAGCTCTTTGCCAGGCTATTGGCAATTCTCATTTCTACCTGTGGAAGAAATATAGCTTTCAGGAGCCCGACTCAGGATAGACCATGAATGATACATGCTCCCTGTCACAGGGAGTAGAGGAGACGGCCAGAAAGTGCATGTGCATCCACGATTCACATGGACGGAGAGATGCCATTGACAGGAGCTTGGTGCTAATGAGGTCAAGGTCATTGATTCTGTCCCCACACATCCCTGTTCATCTGATCCAATTTTGAGATCAGAGTTTAGACTGTGTTATAACTGTTGTGTAACCCAACCCACCTTCTCACAGCTCTCCATCAGAGGCCTCAAGGAAGACTCAAGCAAATGTTGAAAAGGAGTCAGTGCAAACCTATCCCTACTATGAAAGGCCCAAGGGGCAGGGGGGAGCATTTATTAAGCTGACTATGTATTAGACTCTGTGCTAAGCATTTTACAAATATCTCACTGGATCCTCACAACAGCCCTGACACTAGAGAAACAACTCAAAATACAAACATTCCTCCCCCGCCCCACCCCCATGCAAGTAGTTCTCAAGGTAAAAATATGAAATCTTTCATAGAACACTGAACAAATGTAAGCTATCATCAAAAAGTTAAGAGTCCCAGATCCTGCCCATTTGCCCAGAACTATTACTGGGCATTCTTAAACCTATGACAAATACTTGTCATACCATGATAACCATGCATGTTACAAGCTATGAGCTTCAAGAAAAGTTGATAAGAATTTAGGGGTATATGGAAAAGGAGTCCACATCAGCCCTCATTTAGTAACTTCCTTTGAAAAAAAACATTTTTTTTAATGAGATTAATCCCTCACTTTTATCACTATACATTTTGATGTTTTAAATACAGTGGAGTCCAGACAAAAGAGGAAATTTAAACATAAGCAGGACCTCAAGAACCTCACTCTAGTCAGTTCAGGCAGACATAACAAATAGAGCTTCCTGTTCCAATTAATCTGGTAACTTGGAGCCAAAGCTCTTGTCTTTCTTATGACGGACTCTACCTCCTATATGTTGGCAAGATGGGCCTCTCGATTTGTTGCCCAAGAACTCAGTCCCAGTGACCCTGCCCTGACTATGGCTCTGCACTTTCCTCAATATACAGATTAGGAAACAGAGGCCCAGGTGTCATTTACCAACAGTCATACAATAAGAAAAGCTGAGTTTTAAATTTAAATGCTTAATTTTAAGTTCAATATCCTTATTACTGTATTATGACTTCTACAGGAAAGGCTGTGAATACCACAAGCCATCTTTGGGCAATCTAGCCTCCATTTCTACAGTTCCTGAGGTCAGTCCCTGAGGGAGTAGTTATTTTTATTTTTCCCTCTGGGCTTTCCCCAGGAGTAACCCAGGAGGGTTACTGCAGCAATTCTCTTGCTTTAGGCCAGTGACTTTGGTGAAAATGGTTGGCCCTTCATCTTTCAAGGGAGGGGAAAATGGTACAGTCTACACTGACAAAAAATGGGGGGGGAGACAAAAGCCTAGAGACATAGCAAGAGAAATTGATGACTTTGTCTAAAAGCCAATTAACCAATTCTGTTTTCAAACAAAGACACTTGTAGCATTCATTAACTCACCAGATGTTTGGTTTTTCTTCCACTGACCACTTATTTATTAACTGTTCCATTGGCACTAAGCTTGGCTCACCTCCCAGCCCTTGAACCAATAGGACCAGTCTTTTTTTGGCATTGAGCTGCTCAGAACTCAATGCTGGCTGTCTGGCTTCTAAATTAGCCCCTTTTCTATGAATTGTTCACCTGACTTTTTAAAAGAGGTGGTATAAATAAAAAGCTAGATAGCTTGTTTTAAGTCATCTATTGACTCTTGAATACAGAACCTACACTGCCTATTTACCTCACATAATGTAGCTTCTCCTGGCAGCAACCCAGAGGGCGGAGAGATCGCCTCCTGATCTGCTCATATTCCTTCTTCCCATCACCTTCAAAGCCCTCTTTGGTGTCAGGCAAGGCAAGGGAGGTTCTGCATTTGTCACTCAGCAGAAGAGCAGACCATTTCTCTATAGACTTCACTGTTCTTAAGATGAATGGTCCAGAGTGATAAGAGATTCTTGTTTAATAATAAGAGGAAAATGGGGGCAGCCAAGTGGAATGCTATATAGAACACCAGCCCTGGTGTCAGGAGGACCCTAGTTCAAATCTGACCTTAGACACTTAATAATTGCCTAGCTGTGTGACCTTGGGCAAGTTCCCATTTTACAGATAAGCAAACAAAGTCAGGGAAATGACTGCCTACAGGTGTTCACTGAGTTCATGAGAAAACATTTAAAACTTTTGTTTTATAGATTATCATAGCCAGAAAATTGTTTATTCTTTGGCAGAGTTCCTTTATGTGCAGCTCCATGGTTACCTAGATTATTCTCCAGCTTAGATGTATGTGTTACCAGGATCCCTTCTATAGCCTTGCCAGCATGGTAGAATCCTGTAAGAGTTTTAAGCCATACCTTCAAGAACCCAGGATAAAACCTCCATGTCACAAGTAGACTTGGGAAGAAGATCTGGTTACACACAATGTCTATATGGTTTCTTTTTTATATATTATAAATATTATATATATAAAGATATATATTATATTATATGTTATATATAAAGATTGTTTTGAGTTTTACAATTTTCCCCTAATCTTGCTTCCCTCTCCCCACCCCCCCCACAGAAGGCAATTTGACAGTCTTTACATCGTTTCCATGGTATGCACTGATCCAAATTGAATGTGATGAGAGAGAAATCATATCCTTAAGGAAGAAACATAAAGTACAAGAGATAGCAAGATCAGACAATAAGATATCAGGGTTTTTTCCCTAAATTAAAGGTAATAATTCTTGGTCTTTGTTCGAACTCCACAGTTCTTTCTCTGGATACAGATGGTATTCTCCATTGCAGACAGCCCAAAATTGTCCCTGATTGTTGCACTGATGGAATGAGCAAGTCCATCAAGGTCGATCATCGGCCCCCATGTTGCTGTTAGGGTGTACAGTGTTTTTCTGGGTCTGCTCATCTCAGACATCAGTTCATGCACATCCCCTCCAGCCTTCCCTGAATTCCCATCCCTCCTGGTTTCTAATAGAACAATAGTGTTCCATGACATACATATACCACAGTTTACTAAACCATTCCCCAACTGAAGGACATTTATGTGATTTCCAATTCTTTGCCACCACAAACAGGCCTGCTATGAATATTTTTGTACAAGTGATGTTTTTTACCCTTTTTCATCATCTCTTCAGGGTATAGACCCAGTAGTGGTATTGCTGGATCAAAGGGTATGCTCATTTTTGTTGCCCTTTGGATGTAGTTCCAAATTTCTCTCCAGAAAGGTTGAGTGTGTTCACAGCTCCACCAACAATGTAATAGTCTACACAGTTTCTTAAAAGCTTTGGTCAGCCTACTCAGCACTCATGGGACCTATAGATCAGACAAAAATATTCATTGGAAGAGCCAAAAAGACCTAGGTCTTGTGAAAAAAAGGTAGAGTAGTTTCCAGGCATGGGGATGGCTTGTATGAATCCATGAATGTGACAGAATATGAGACTAGATTAAAGAATTGTTAGCAAAGATTAGGAACCATGCAAGAGGAAGAGTCTGAGGATAAGGAAAAAAGGAGGAGCATATTTTTACCCTCTCACCCTTTACCCTCTAATCCACATGGTTGATCCATAGTCAACCAACCGATCCTTGTCTTTCAACAAAGTATTATGAGACCCGGAAGAAACAAGAACTTGAAGCATTTTCAGATTTTTGCTATCCCAGTTCCAGGCTCAAAAAAGTAATTGTCCATTTGGTGACAATAGTATTTACTTCTGAGTTTAGGATTAGTTTAGATATATGAGGGGTTCATTATCAACCCAAAGAAAATCTACTTAAAAAATTAAAACAGAGCTGAGAAGCTGCAGTTGATGAACAATCTATTGATGGTTACAACACTACACCAGCAATGCCTGGACTCTCAGCAGGGGGGACATAGCCAGGACAGGCAGTGGCCAACATCAAATACCCACTGGCTGATTATTTTGGGGGGTGGGGAAGTCATTTTAAGAGTAGAGGAGAAAAATCCTTGAGCTAGACTGTCATCAACATAGATTCTTTGGCAATCCAAGTAGCAAGGAAGTTGGATCTCTGCATTGTGACCCTTCAAAATCCTAGACAAAAATTCTGTAGTTCTCAGTAGTTTTGTGCACCAGCTGACTTCCGTCTACCAGTGAAAGGTCTCATAACTGCTGTAGGCCCTTCAGAATCCAGCTTTCCCAAAGCTGATCTAGGAGGACCTTTTGACCAGATGAATAGGTGTCAGGAGATGACATCATCAACAATGACATGACTAGAGAGAAGAGGCTCCTGGATCTGCCCTGTGCCAAAAGCTTGGCTCCTGTCTTGGCCTCTTGAAAGCAGACCTTCACTTACATGTGCAAAGTCTCCATTAATCCCCAGGATCCCAGTGCTTGCTGCCATCCAGGGGATATCAACAAGGGTGAAGACCCCCACCTCTCTACCATTGCCTCATCCAGGACTTACTTGGCCTGTCCCAACTCTCAGGTGGGAAGATCTTTGGGGGTGAGGGGATACACCGTGTCTCACACCCAATCTAACCTGTATCACCTAGCTAACACTCCCTTCCTATCCATCAGACCTAGACCTCCTTCCCCTTGATCCTGGACTATACAGGTTTCTTTCCATCTCAATGCCAACAGGACCTTCATGGTGCAGGTGGCTTAGACCAACCACCCTTTTCCTATCCTCAGGATTCTCTGCAGTCTCATCACCTACTCTTGACCATCTATAACTTTATTCTGGAAAGCCCTGGTATGCAATGGCAGGCAGAGGGGGCCCTGACTCTAGGAGTGCTGCCAATGCCTATAATCCACGCCACTTGTCACTTTGTCCTATATTTTTCCCATGAAAGTATCTGAACTAGCCTAGTCAGACTCTAACCATTAGGATACCATGCCTGGCCAAACAAATCCTCATCCCACAAGGGAAAAGCCCTTGTGACTACTGTGGCAGAAAGCTTACCCACAGTGACAAATACAAACGTCACCCTGAGACCCACCTCTGGTAGGAGGAAGCACAGGACCCTGTTTTCCCAAGGGCTAGGACCTCTCCCCCCACCTCTTTCTCAGGATGGACCATTAACACGAGCATGCTGGGCAGAGGCTCCGTGACCTCTTGTGCCTCTCAGAAGCTGATACCTTGAGTAGACTCTTGACCTGACCAGCACCTCCAATATCAGAGGCCCCTTTTCCAACTTCAGTTGCATAAATAATTCCCCAACTCCTCACTCCTCCCTTTGACATTGTAAGGGTCACTTCCAGCCAAGATAGTGGAGAGAAGCCAGGCCCTGTGCTTGGGTCTCCTAATCTTCCCTTCTAAACAATATGAAACAAACCTCTTAATAGAAATCCCATCAACAAGCCTAGAAAGAGAAGCTAGGAGAAGAACACCTAACTCAATGTCTGTCTTTGGGGATTGTGGGTGAGCCTGAGCCAGACTAGCCTAAGATTAGCCTTGGAGGCAGTCCAAGAACCAAATAGAGAGTGGAGGCATTTGTGATGGGACTGACCATCTCTTGCACTCCCTATTGGCCAGGTGGAGATATTACACTCAGTGAATAAAGCCTCTAGGGATTTCAATACCAAACCTCTGTAAACTAACACAAGATCTTAGGAAAATCAAGAAAGGCCATCAGAAAGGGTGGGTTCAATAGAAAAATTCCTAGAAGTTAAAAGACCCTAACTCAGAGAGGCTTAGAACCTCTGAGAATATGATTTGGTCTCCAGCACAGAAAGACTTCCTTGAAGAAATCAGGAAGGAGTTTAAAGATCAATTGGAAAATTTGGGAAAAGAAACCCAAGAGAAGATTAACACCTTGCAACAAGAAAGCAAATTCTTGGAAAATACAACTGGACAAATTCAAAAAGAAAATAATTCTCTCAAAACCTCAAATGATCAAAGGGAAAAAACTTTTACAAAAATAGAATTGACCACTTGGAAAAGGAGTTGCAAAAGGTAAATGAAGAAAATTCTTCTCTTAAAAAAAGAACAGTCTGTGAAAACCAATGACTTCATGAGACAACAAGATTTTGTTAAACAAAACCAAAAACAGAATAAAATGTAAAATACCTCATCAGCAAAACCACTGATCTCAAGAATAGATCGAGAAGAGGCAACCTGAGAATTAAAAAGTCTGGACTCAATATTACAGGATTTAGTGATGGGAAAACTACCCTGATATCATGGAACCAGAGGGCAAAATAGTTATTGAAAGAATACATTGATCCCCTGAGGAAAGGGATCCCAAAATGAAAATGACAAGGAATATTGGGGCCAAATTCCACAACTATCAAATAAAAGAGAAAATCCTGCAAGCTTCCAGAAAGAAACAATTTAGATACCAAGAAACAACAGTCAGGACCTGGCTGCATTAACATTAAGGGATGGAAGGCCTGGAATGTGATATTCCCCAAAGCAAGGGAGCTTGGAATGCAGCCAAGAATTCATTATCCGGCAAAGCTGAGCCTTCTCTTCCAGGACAAAAGATGGACATTTAATGAAATAGGAGACTTCCAACAACTCCTGATGAAAAGACCAGAGCTTAATAGAAAATTTGGACTCCAAACAGGAGACTGAAGAGACTCACGAAAAAGTTAAAAAAAGGGGGGGGAGGGTGAAATTGTGAGGGTCTGGGAGGGGAAAATCCTATCACCATTCTCCTTTCAGCTGAGAAACATGATCTTTCCAAAACTAGGCTTATTTTGGTCTTCAATAAGGTGACTTTGAGCAAAAAGATCCAAAGCGGTTGAAATGAGGATTCCCTGACCTGCAGAAACTGGGCTTTCCTTGCCCCTTAGTTGCATCCCCCTTTGGTGTATCCATGACAACCTCTTAAGATCAACTCATCATGAGACTACATTGAAGTAGGTTGGGAGATGCTAATGCCTTAGAGAAGTGGGGTCAGCCAAAAGCCCCAAGTTGCCATGCCCTTTATCCATGCTTCTTTAAGGGGAGGCTGGACAGTGAGCCAAGCAGACTCACAAGTTTTTCTAATTTCAGCCCTTTAAGCAATATGGAGTGTAAACTAACAGAGAGCAAAGTGCAATCTGATTACACAGACTTGGTGAAGGGAGCTCTTTAGTAGTTAGATATCTCAAGTGTATATCCACTCAGATATTAGTGTATTTTTTTTTTGCAAGGCAATAGGCTTAAGTGACTTGCCCAAGATCACACAGCTAAGTAATTATTAAGTGCCTGAGGCCACATTTGAACTCAGGTCCTTCTGACTCCTGCACCACCTAACTGTCCCAGTTTTTTTTCCCTGGTGTGCACTAGGTTCTCCAAGCTCAACTTTTAGAAGCAAAAAAGGTAAATGTTCATGATCTATTGAAAAAAGCATCATGAGCTACCTTGGAGATGTGCACATATTCTGAAACTAGGATACATTCTATTGTGTTGACATTGTGTGATGGACAATGCTGCCATGTATTGTCTATTACTGAAAAAAAAAGTTACTCCCTAGTTTTAATATACCTGTACATTTCTGCCTATTAAAGAAAAAAAAATCACTCTCTAGTTTTAGTATACCTGTACATTTTTCTGCCTTTTAGTTTTTTAAGAAACTTTCACTGTTTTGTGACTTTAAAGTGTTATTTTTGGAGTAAAAAATCACATACAGATATTATAGTAGCTTATCCCTTTGGTTATAAGCATACCATAGCCACAGAATTATAAATTGTTCATCATAATGTGTAGCCACTAACAAGAATTTGGATAATGGATAGTTTATGCTCCTAGAGTAAAATGATGTACTTTTCAACAAAAAAATTAAAGCACCAGTCCTTGGCTAATCAACTTATTCTGAAGCAGAATTCAAACATCCAAACCTCTTCTAATCAAAAATAAAGTGATAACATCATAGGGATTTTCTAAATATTAACAGCTTTAAAGGGTTAACAGAAATCACATCTTTAGTAGCAGCAGGTGAAATAATCATAATAGTTGAATTCCATTGAGGACTTTATATGAAATATGAATGTCATAGTGCTTGGAAGAAGGGAGGAAGGAATGGAGGAAGAAAAAAAGAGGAAAGAAAGAAAAAAGAAAAAAATGATAAAAAAAGGAAAAGATGGGAAGGAGAGGATGGAGGAAAAGGAGTAAGCTACACAGGATTCTTTCAGAGATGTGTCTTTATTTTTGTGCTTTTTTCTTAACTTCCTTCTATAAATTTAAAAACTATTTCAATGCCCCCCCTTTTGTGGTATCCCTATTGTTAATTTCTTCTCCTAAGGATCCCTTCCACTCCATTTGAAAACTAAGATGAAGAAATCCTTTTGTATTAAATATTTAGTCAAGACAAACCTACACAATAGCTAGGTCTAAAAATGTATCTTTCTGAACTGGGCAACCCTCACTTTTCTGTCAGGAGGGTAATGTGTTCTCTTAAAAGTAGCTAGGTTGCACAGTGGATAGCGCAGGACCCCTGGAGTCAGAAAGACCTGAGTGCAAATTTTACCTCACACTTAAAAGTTTTTACCTAGTTGTATTACTTAACTCCATTATCTTGCAAAAACTAAAAAAAAGTTGTTCAAAATGGTTTTTCTTTATGTTGCAATCGAAGTATATATGCTTTTAGACTTCCACCCCTGTCAGTTTATACATCAGAATTCTCTGAAATTGCCTTTATAATTTCTTACAGAACAGTAATATTTCACATTCATATATGATTTGTTCAGTATTACCTAATAGTCTAAGAGGCAATCCAAAGCACTTTGTTTGATTCTGATTTTTTTCTTTTACCTTTTTAAATCCCTCCTTCAGGATAAGTTAGCTAATTTTGCTCCCTATTTATTCTACTTGTTTTACCTCTTTCAATACTCTATTAGTGAGTCATATGATGCCCACGCTTCCCATCCCTTCTTTTCTCATGTACCCCAAATAGTCTGTATTGCATTCTTTTCCTTTAGGAGTGTATTCCTCCTACCTTCTTGCCCCTTTACAAACCTTAGAACGACTAATCTACTCCTGAGAGATCTGGTTTTTCTTTTTATCTTCTTCAATGACCTCAGAAAATATTAAAATTCTGAAGGAACACATTTCCTCTCCCAGTTAGAATGTTAGGGGGAAGTTCAGCCTTTGGGGGCTAGGCTTCTTGAAGATTTGGTGAACTGTCCATAAACATGCCTGTAACCCACTTCAGTTTTGCTCTTCCTTAAGCCCAAAACATCCCAATTTTTGGTTTCCCCAATAGTTTTATCAATTTGCTGCCCATGTGACCTGGATAGACTGGAGAAACAAGGAGTCAGAAGTTCCCCCCCTTTACCAATGCCGGGATGGGTCCAAACAGGCAAAATTTTACCTATTATCATGGCTCCAAAAATGGGAGACTACTGTCCTCCACTCCCTGCTCTGCTTTTTTGCAGTTTCTATTGTAGCAGCAGGACAAATATTGTGATCTTTTTGAGTTGGGAACACATCTTGTGGCTTTTTCTGTACAAAGTATTATACTGAATGGCTTTGTGGGTGGCCACAAGTCTGACCAACAGATGCCAGTTACACTCAATAGGCAATAAACATAACACATACACCTGGACAGTGCCTCCCGTTGGGCATCAGCCCTCCTCGGGGTCCATTCACTGCAGCACACCAGCCCTGCACCACGTGTTAGGCTGCTCCCTAAACGCCACTTTGCTCCAGCTGCCACAGGGAGAACTGAAGAAGTGCCCCCTTCCTCATCATTCATCTCCCTGCTGGATCCATGCTGATCTCTCTGGTTTCTTGATGTGGTTCTCTGACTTGGCCCGCTCTCCCTCCTTGGGGAGTTGGTGGGTTCCTGCCTTTCTTTCCTCTGCTCCTCAGCCTGCATTTTTTCCAGCAATACTGAAAATCGCTCTTTAGCTGCTTCTCCAAAGAACCTAATTTGTGGACTTTTTGTAGTAATGTGTAAACCACTCATGCTGTCTGTGAATTAAAACCTAAGCCTTTCTTACCAAACTGAGCCAGAGAAGTGATTTCATCATCCAAACCAACCACAGCAGTTCCTCTCTCTGGCAGTAATGTTTCCTCTAGATCAGCCCAGTTGAAAGGGCCTTCCGAGACTCAAGAAGGGACTTTGAGGAAGCAACCTCTCACAAGAACAAAAGGCATCACCCCTCCACTTCCTCCTCCCTTGCTTCTCTCTCTGCTCTCACAAGTCCAGAAAAACTAATGGGAAGAAAGCCAATATTTAGAGAGACAATTTTCCATATAAGGAAATCTGAATGTGCATTTAAATTTAACTAAAGTCACCTAATTTAATTCCTAAACATATTCACAAGAATGGCCAGAGATTCTACCCCAAACCTCCAAAAGTCTTGGCACCAAATGCTACCTTAACTACTCTGGATCTTTTATTCCCTAAAAGAAGCCAACAAAGAATCTGGAGTGGCTCCACACTGGATAACAAGCTACACAATGGCAGCACAGGCTCAGGTACCATGAACCTCCTTGAACTGGATGGTGTTAATGAAGAGGAGGTAGCCAGCCTAACTGGACAGCTGTCCTCCCAGACCTTTGGAAGACTGTCTTGTACATATTTTACAGGGCTGGAGTTATTGCATGGAGGTTGCACTTGTATCCTGAATGCACACCTAGTATCTGGGGAAGGCTACAGTCATGCTGGGATGATGCTCATTAAGGGGAGTGTACCAGCTGCACCTGGGGCCAGCAAGAACCAAGTTTCTGAAATTGAAGAGATTTTTCTGAAATGGAATTGCAAGATTTAACAACCACATCCACATCCCCAAATCAGAGATACACCTAAAAATGGGTGCTTTTTACTGGGGACAATGATCAATCAGGATTACCACTGGACAGTATGCGGAATCTGAACATTTTTTTCTCTGCTATGACATGAAACCCAGCCAACTCAAGCACACCTTTGTGTGAGCCCAGTATTCTACCAGACTAGCAGACCAAAAACCTCCCTTTAACTCTAATCACCATTTCCTCAACCAGCCCCAGGCATGTTCACAGTTTCCTGTTGTAGAGAGCCAGGAAGAGAAAGTTCCCCACGGACAGAAGGGCACCTCCGATGAACCCTGTCCCCTAGATGGATAGATATGGCATTTCCACCACCCACTGAGGTGCAGTGCCTGTCTCTGCATTCAGGGTCTGTGACAAGAGCAGTGAACAAGAAGCTGGGGCAGGAGCATCTTGCTCTATTTTTTGCAGCTATATTGTCTCCATTCCTAAAATCAATGTTTATGTGTTATCAATATGAGGAAGGAAATCAAGTGCAGGAGCCAGTTCCATGGGTTGAAGAAGGAATGGATCAAGAGCCTACTCTTGTGCATGACAAAGAAGTTAATTCAACTTATCTTTTGTCTACTACTAAGTTCATAAACCCAGTCGAAATCCTACAATTCAAGTAACCTAATAGTTTAATGCTCTTCAATAAACAGAATTGCTAGGAAACCCTTGGGGTTAAGATGGAGCTAAGACCCTTTTCAAGACTTTCAACAGGTTGCAAATTGGTTTACACATTCCAGACTTGACCATTCGAACAGCAGCATACCAACAAGGCATACCTTCCTTGATCAATTGAAGCTTATCTCCATTTACCGTGAGATGATGTCATACCTCAGGATGAGGTCCTTCCTGGATGAAGGTTTATCAGCAGTCAAAGCTTCCAGGTTAGGCTGTGACAGTCAAGTTTCTGGATGTTGAACATGTAATAATTTTCTATAACTTAAAAGTTTTGAAGTTAGAAGGTCATGAGATGATTACTCTAGTTCTGTACCCAAAGTGGGAAGTGCACATAAACAAAGTTGTTGCCATCCCCTGACCAGCAGGGGATCCATTCAGCTCAGGAGAGAAAAGAAATCACATTAACACTCAGGTGGGGAATAACAGCAGGACAACTGACAGAGCTAGTTTATTGAAAACATCAAACAGTTCTTATAGAAGAAAACCACAAAATTAGCATACAGGATAAAAACAATGATGTAACTTTGTTTTGGGCAGGAATTAACCCAGCAGGATGTGACCCAGGTCAAGAAGGTTATAAACAGGGCTTATCCAATAGTAGGGCCACAAATGACACAATTGTGTTATCAAATCAGAGTTCCATGGAATCTTTCAGTTCAAGGGTCACCAGAGCTTAGGTTTTCTGGCCATAACTGGCCTCTTGATCCCCAAACTCACTTGAGTAGCCTCTACACAAAGTTAATCACATTCAAAGACTATCAATCAACCAAGAAGGAGAGGGTGATGATGCAGTCTCAAAACCACCATTAAAGAACTAAGTGTCGGACAATCAAGATAAGCTTGCTCTCAAGGAAGTATTTGGGGCAACAGATGAAGACCTATTTGTTAAGTTTTGCTATACCCACTGCAGATGCTGCATCAACCCAGGGAAACTACTTGAGTCAGTAGATGAGCATGATAAAGACAAGCCATCTATCTCAGTTACTCAGTAACTTATGAAAAAAAGAAAAACCAAACCCCAAGATCCCCTTCTAAAGTGAATCCCCAATGATGGTTAGTTCGGCCACAGACCTGCCTACTAAAACGAAAACAGACAAAAGTAGTTTTCATGAATCCATCACAGGAGACCATAAAGACAGCCAGGATAATGAACATGTAAGAATGCGATGAAATTTCTATTTCTTTAATTCATTTATTCATCCCATGAAAACCCAGTATCAGGCAAGAACATTAAAAAAACCATAATCATCAGAATGTTAGCACTACATCATTTGGCTCCTTTTAACTCTTCAAATATACCTTTCTAGCTTTCTCTTGTTTTCTTGGTATATTTTAAGGTTCCTATTCAATTCAGGACTTTTCATCAGGAATATCTCAAAAGACCTTTATTCTATTAAAATATCATTTTTTCTTATTGGGTTATGCTTAGCTCTACACACTGTTATTCTTGGTTGTTAGCTTCTCTATCTTATCTCAAGTATTTCAATGAAGAAATGCTACAAGACCCAGTAACTAGAGTCCTGGAACCGGAGTAAAGAAAAGAGTTCAAATCCTGTTTCAGACATTTATTAACTCTGTAACCATGGAAAAGTAATGACCTCTGTCTCAATTTCCTCATATCTATAACAGGAATAATTATAGAACCCATCAGAATGATTACGAGAGTGAAATGAGATACTTATAATGATATGCTATATAAAAGTAAGCTATTATTAGGATAAGACATTGAAAATCAGAAGAAAGATTAGATAATGATGAAAATGTAATTCTGTTTAAAGGCTAAGAATTAGGGAGCAAAACGAAATGTAATGTTAATAGTTAATATTTAATAGCTTACTAAAAAACCCTAACCAATTTTCACTTTAAACTCACCCAGAATTCAGAATGGGAATATGCCAAGGAAAAATAAAGAGACACTATTTCCTCTTCCTTCTTTTCACCCAACTTGAGATGAAAGCAGTAATTTCCAGGACAGTGGACAATCAAAAGCCTCATGGCTGATTCTCTCTAAATGCTTGTGGTGAGGGAATGGTCTGGAATTCAAAGATACTAAAAGGAATTGAATTTTTAATCAGAAAGCAAAGACCGGGGCAGCTAGGTGGCATAGTGGATAGAGCGCTGGCCCTGGAGTCAGGTGTACCCGAGTTCAAATCTGGCCTCAGACACTTAATAATTACCTAGCTGTGTGGCCTTGGGCAAACACTTAACCCCATTTGCCTTGCAAAAACCTAAAAAACAAAACAAAACAAAAAAACAAAAAACATCCCAGAAAGCAAAGACCAAAGTCAACTGATCCCAAAATTCAAACTCCTACAATCCTCCTGGGGGTCTAACTTTAAGCTTCCTTTGGAGTTTTCTCTATGGGCTCACATAAAGAGCAATCTTGAGGCTACAAACTAGAATTAATGAATCAGCATCTGTTCTTTGACTCAATTAATAAGAACAATTAGGCTCTTCTGTTTTTACAGTTCCTGCCCTTGACCCCTAGCCAGCAGAAATCTTCATTCCCCCAAGGAATTTAAGCTACAACCTCGAGTAGAAACTCCAGTTCAAGCTCTGTAAGAAAAATGAAAAGGTATCAAGAAAGGTTATATGGTTAGATCAAGTACTATAATATTTTAATTAGATTAAATCCCAGGACACCATGGTACATTCTTTTTTTTTAGGTTTTTTTTTTTTTTGCAAGGCAAATGGGGTTAAGTGACTTGGCTGAGGCCGCACAGCTAGCTAATTATTAAATGTCTGAGGCCAGATTTGAACTCGGGTACTCCTGACTCCAGGGCCAGCACTCTATCCACTGTGCCACCTAGCTGCCCCTTGGTGCATTCTTTCAAATGACTTCAATTAAGTCAGAGCAACATTGCCCTTCCACCTGTGACTGAGAGGCATTCTCTGACATGACTAGTGCTGATGAGTATTTTCCACTCTGCTAGTCATGTTTCCCCTACTCCGTGACATGATGGCAACAATCCATAGTTCTGATCAATCAGAACAATCCAAGAGGTTCATGAAATCTATGGTCAACCAAACATCAATGCACCTGAAACACCTGCCCTAAGAGAAAAAGGAGTCATCTTTTGCCCTAAGACAAAAAAGGAGTCATCTTTTGCACTTATTTATCATATAATTAGAAAAACAGCAAATCTAATTGAGCATACTGACAATGATCTAAGTGGATGATGAGAGCCCCAGTTTCAATGATGTGCTTCCTGGACTTGAAACAAAGCTGTGAACCCTCAAAAAGGCATGGGAGATTCAGCTTGCATTATTTCAACTCGAACAACTATTCCCTCATGCTATCACTGGACAGACATCTTGCATTGACAGAAGTCAAGCTCAGTCCATTATCACTAACATTAGCATCAGCTAAGGCTCCTCAACATAGAGTAGACCAGTCAGTCTTATACCCTCAACTATTCTCCCCACAAATGATCTAAATCCCAAGTAGCTCACCTCAAGTTCCAGAACCTCAGTGACCTAGTCAGATCTTGATGGAACTTCACATTTCTTTTACACAATAATACCTGTTAACAATCTCTAGTTAATTAGCGTAATCCTTGGTTCTTTCTAGAAGCATAATACCAATTGGCCTGGTCTACTTAGTTAAGAGAAAAAATAAAGATTAAATCTGAAGACTTTCAACAAAAGAATAAAAAGGGAAATCATGGTCCTGGGAATACTGGAAAAGAATTCACTCAGTCCAAAAGAAGTGCATTCCATCAGAAGATTTCTTGCTGTCCTTCCATCTTGTCCATCTACATCTGAAAAGCAGCACCCAAGGGCCTGGCCCCTCTAGTCCTAAAAGCTATATTCTTATGAGGTTATGCCTGGAAGAATCTGAAATCCCAAGGGACATTAACATCCCATGGAGACCAATCCACTTCCATTGGTGCTGTGGGAATCCATTAGTTTCTAAAGTGCCATTTCATTTATAGGAAACAAGCTTTTCTATGCCAAAGACTGGAGGATGTCCAGCCAAGATGGTGGAGAGAAGACAGGCACAGTTCTAAAGTCTCCTGATCTTTCCCCATCTATGATATGCAACAAACCTCTTAACAAAAATCTGACCCAGAAAAGCCAGCAGAAAGAACATCTACCTCAGGATTTGTCTTATGTAGCCCTGGGTAAGTTCTGGCAGGTGAATCATGGCCCAGAGGGCGGAACAGCCCCATCAGCCAGATTAGCTGAATTGGAGATGGGGAGCCTGAAGGCCCAAGAGACAGACCTGCTGGATCAGCAGTGGGTCTAGACTACGGGGGTATGAGTCAGTTAGGGAACAGAGGCACTGGTGTTGGCGTTGACCCTCTGGAGCTTGCTGACAGGGCTAGGGGGAGAGTTCCTATGCAGGAATGCTGCAGACACCATCCCTGGGCTCCTCTGGTCTGAGGAACTCTGAGTTCATGCCTCCATTGCTGCTGAGGCCTCTTCACAGAACAATTACAGACTACTTCTGCCTCAGGCACAGGTGTGTGAGCAGAAGAACCAGCCCAGCTGACAATAGGGAGAGGGATGACTTCACCCCAGGGTAAAGCCCACCACTGATTGAAGACAAAAGGATTCAATAGCTCCCTTCAAGCTAAGGGAGGCCTCAATCAAGGTCACAGACACTCCAGAGAAAGCAACCAGCACCTCCTACTGGCTATCCAGAGAAATTGCACTCAGTGAGTAAAGCCTCTAGGGATCCCAACACCAAACCCCTGTGAACCAGCCCCTCCCAAACCCAAGGTCTTAGCGAAATGAAGAAAGGTCAGTGGAAAGGAGGATGTATAGAAAAATTCCTGGAAGGAAAAGACCCTAACTCAGAGAGACCCAGAACCTCTGAGGAGAATATGATCTGGTCTCCAGCACATAAAGACTTCCTTAAAGAAATAAGGAGTTTAATAATCAACTGAAAAATTTGGGAGAGACAATTAATACCTTGCAACGAGAAAACAAATCATTAGAAAATACAATTGGTCAAATACAAAAGGTGAATAAATCTTTCAGATCCTCAATTGGACAAATGTAAAAAAGAAAATAATTCTCTCAAAACCTCTGTTGGTCAAATGAAAAGCTCTTTCAAAAGTAGAATTGACCAATTGGAAAAGGAGTTGCAAATGGTTAATGAAGAAAACTCCTCCCTAAAAAAAAGGATGGAGTCTGCAGAAACTAATGACTTCATGAGACAGCAAAAGTCTTTAAACAAAATCAAAAAATAGAAAAAATAGAAGAAAATGTAAAATTCCTCATCAGCAAAACCACTGACCTCAAGAATAAAGTCGAGGATGGGCAACCTGAGAATTATTGGACTTCCTGAAAACATTGAAGAGGAAAAAAAGCCTGGACTTAATATTACAGGATCTAGTGATGGAAAATTGCCCAGATATCATGGAACCGGAGGGAAAAGTATTATTGAAAGAATACATCGATCCCCTCCAGAAAGAGATCCTAAAATGTAAACACCAAGGAATGTTGTGGCCAAATTCCAGAACTATCAGATAAAAGAGAAAACCCTGCCACAGTAAGGATTATGCAGGACCTGGCTGCATCAACATTAAGGTATTGAAGGGCCTGGAATGAGATATTTCGAAGAGCAAGGGAGCTTGGAATGCAGCCAAGAATCCACTATCCCACAAAGCTAAGCCTTCTCTTCCAGGAAAAAGTTGGACTTTTAACAAAATGGAAGAATTCCAAAAATTCCTGATGAAAAAACCAGAGCTAAATAGAAAATGTGGACATCCAACAGGAGGTTCCAGAGACATATGAAAAGGTTAAAAAAATGGGGGCGGAAGTAAAAGGAAAAAAAACTGCTATCCAATAAGTTGAAACTGGCTATATCCCAGCATAGGGAAAAAGATTCTCATAACTCTTGAGAATTGTAACTCTAACAAGAGAGAATATACCTAGCCAGAAGTGATGGACATTCATATGACCTATCCATGAGACTGCTATCCAATGGGATTAAACTGGCTACAACCCCACTTGGGAGAAAGACTCTAATAACTGTCAAGAATTTTAACTCTATTAGATAGAATGTACTTAGCTAGAAGTGATGGATACTCAGAATTTTCTATAACTCAGAATGATTTTAAAAACACTACCTCCTTAAAAAGGGGGACAGGAAGGAGATGGCAGGAGGGACAGGATTGATGGGGTAAATTTCATTGCACTAAGAGGTACAAAATACCTATGGTAATAAAAGAGAAGAAGGGAGGAGATGAGAAACACCTGAAACTTCTCATCAGACTTCATTTAAAGTCAACTTACAAGGGCGGCTAGGTGGTGTAGTGGATAACTGGTGTAGTGGATAATGCACTGGCCCTGGAGTCAGGAGTACCTGGGTTCAAATCCAGTCTCAAACACTTAATAATTACCTAGCTATGTGGCCTTGGGCAAGCTACTTAACCCCATTTGCCTTGCAAAAACCTAAAAAAAAAATGAAGTCAACTTACACATAAACTCAGTTAACTTAAAAAAAAATCTAACCTTTCAAGTATTAAAAAGGGGAAAGAGGAAGAGGGGAGGGGGATGGAGAAAGGGAGGAGGGGGAAAAAGGGGGAAGTAACAAAAGGAAGGAAAAGGGGAAAGAAAGGGCAGAGGGTTGGATATAGGAGGGCTAACACTGAAGGGGTGGTATTCAGAAACAAAATACTGGGGAATATGGATAAAGGGGGAAAGGGGGAAAATACAAACAGAGGGAAGATAGCATAAAGGGCAATAAAGAATTAGTAATCATAACTTTGAATGTGAATGGGATGAACTCTCCTTTAAAACATAAGTGAATAGCAGAGTGGATTAAAAACCAGAACCCTACAATATGCTGAAACTCATTTGAAGCAGATAGATACACATAGAATAAAGGTAAAAGGTTGGAGCAAAATGTATTTTGCTTCAGCTGAAGTAAAAAAAGCAGGGGTAGCAATCCTTATCTCAGACAAAGCAGCTGCAAAAATAGATAGCATTAAAAGAGATAAGGAAACTTTATCCTCCTAAAAGGTACCATAGACAATAAAGTTATATATGCATATGCACCCAATGGAATAGCATCCAAATTTTTAGAGGAGAAGCTGAAAGGACTACAGGAAGACATAGACAGCAAAACTCTACTAGTGGGAGACCTCAACCTCCCACTATCAGATCTAGATAAATCGAATCATAAAATAAACAAGAAAGAAGTTAAGGAGGTAAATAGATTGTTAGAAAAATTAGATATGTTATATTTATGGAGAAAATTGAATGGGGATAGAAAGGAATATACCTTTTTCTCTGCAGTACATGGAAGTTATACAAAAATTGACCATGTACTAGGACATAAAAACCTAATGATCAACTGCGGAAAGGCAGAAATAGTGAATACATCTTTCTCAGATCACAATGCAATAAAAGTCATATGCAATATTGGGCCAAGGAGATACAGACCCAGAACCAATTGGAAACTGAATAAACTCATTTTAAAGAATGAGTAGACCAAAAAACCAAATTATTAGAAAGAATTAATCATTTTATCCTAGGATAATTACAATAATGAAACAACATACCAAAACCTATGGGATTCACTCAAAGTGGCTCTCAGGCAATATATCTTTAAATGCTTACATGGATAAATTAAAGAGGAAATCAATGAACTAAATATACAACTAAAAATTAGAGAAAGAACAAATTAAAAATCCCCAATTAAATACCAAATTAGAAATTCTATGCCAAAGACTGGGGACTAAGTCTTGAAGATGCAAAATCACAAATCCAACCACTTCTAAAGGAGCTCATACCATGAGAGAGTAGTGTACCACAAACTGAGCCCAGAATATTCCCTTTTGAGAGTCCCCCAGGCAAAGGGGCTCACCATGGGGGTCTACACAGTTCTACCTTCTGTGAATTCCAATGCCCTTGGTTTTTAACAGGCAGCAAGGAAAATGCATTAATTCAACATTCAAGACAGTTAATCAAAAAGCAAGAAAAACTATCTCCATTTGTACAGAAGGCACTCTCCTTCCAGCCACTGGGTAAGGCCAGGTAGGGTGAAGTACTTACCTCCTCTGGGCCTTTGGAAGAAGGGTCAGGATATTCTCCAATTGGAATCTAGATACAACTGCCTTTGCCACCCTCTCCTGGAGGCACAGATATTTAAGACATCCCCAATCTAACTAGTTTCTCTGCTCTATATCTCATCCTCACCTGGTTTTAGTTCTCCCAGATCACTCCCTATATCCTTTAGGTGTAGGTGTCTCAGGAAATGATCAAAGGAATTGTGGCCAGACTTCTCATGGGCCTACTAAGGATGAATGACATTGGGAGGACACTTAGTTTTTCTCAGCATCCTAAAGACTATCCTTTGGCTAATAGTTGTGGCCTTTCCTCATGCTCCAGGGTCTATGATTTCTCCATTCTTATCCAATTTGTGAAATCCCCAGTCAAGATTGATGAAAGACATTTTTTGTCCTTATCACATCAGCATCAGGAATAGGTACTGGGGAGATTTATCCAGATACAGGGAAGATTGGGGAAAGATAGAAAACCTTCAAGAAATTTAGGTAAATTGATCCAGCCACACAAGACAGCCGAGTTTCACAACCCTGAAAGTTAATTCTCATTTCAGAAAGTGAGTTATACTTCTCTTCCCATCCATTGAGGATTTGGCAAATCAGCAAAGTTTATTGCCATAGCACATTCCCAATATAGATATTCTGCTACAATTCATTCTCAAGGTAATCAGACAACACTTTTGAGAAAGGGTTCAATCCAACAGACTGCTCCAGCAGTTGTGAAGTCTGCCTTGCCACCTGAGCTCTGTGAACCCTTGACTTCCACCCCAAATCTTGGGCCCTGGGTATTAGGTCTGCTGACAGTACTGGTACCACCAAGGCCTTCCTCTATTGAAGGACGCTTTATGGGCTCTTCATCTTTGTACCTACCAGAGTCTCCAAACATGCTAGTGCCTGTGATCAGATGGTAAGGCACTCTTGGGGACTTTCCCAGTTAGTTTCACTGTTAAATATAAGCGACTTATGAGATTTTCTCTGGTTGTCCTCAATTCCTAAAATGTTCTCTCCTCACCTACTTCTCTCTCTAGCTTCTTTAAGCCCAACTTAATATCCTTTCTTAATATCCTTTTCCAATTTTTTAATTCCAGTGCCTTCCCTTTATGAATAAATTCCTATTATCTTCTTTGTAGTTCACTTGCACACATTTCCATCTCCATTAGATTGAGCTCCTTGATGTGAGGGACTGTCTTTGCCTCTTTTTGTATTTTCCCAGAGCTTGGCACAGTGCCCTACCACATTCAAGTAGGCACTTAAATATTTGTTGATTATTCACTGTTCTTTGGTTAGCATCAATAAGTCAAATAGGTTTCATGAGGAACTAAGACCAGGACTCTGTAGTCAGCATCCCATAACCTTTTCTATATCCCTTCATTTCCTAGTCCAATGAGGCCTACTGGTGAAACCTCACATCTGAGTCCCTGATCACTTACAGGTAACAGTCTGACTTGGGCTATGGCTAGGTGACTGCACCTGGTCAAGCTGCAGGTGACTCATGATTGTTCACCATGAAATTCTGGCTCTTGAGATCCACCTTTGCTTTTGGACAGTTTTTATTTCTTGGTATGGTCCACAACTTGATGGGCTTTGATGACAGTGATTTGAGACCAATGAGGTGTGAAAAAATGTTTTGGCAAGTCCTAAGTATATTATCTAAGACCTTTTTTCAGGGCCCAAGGGAATAAAGCCCAATCGCTAGCATCAGGGTTATATGGCTTGGATCCAAAGATCCTCTTTGGCAAGTCACTACAGATAGTTCAGCTGACAGCAGTCCTTGTTATGAAAGAGGAATTAGTTATTTACAGCTTCACCAGGGAGAAAAAGTCAGCCTTCTTAGCCACCCAGTTAAACAATCTGAGAGCCCTCACCTTTTTTACAACTTAACTGTTTTCCTTACCTTATGGCAAAGAAAAGAAAAAAACTTAGCAGATAACAAGACAGAACAGCCCCAAGATTGTCTTTTTCCTAGCAAAAGGGAGTTCAGGGTTCTTTACTCAGGCAGAATAACCATTCCCCATTTCTCCAGATAGTTGCCCTATATTTTACATGCACTTTGTTTCTTCCAGCAGGCTTCCACATTTTACTTCTAAAGCATGTCACTTAAGGGGTGGTTCTCTTTTTTCCAAGAATACATATTTTCCAAATACATTGAAACATTCTAATATTTTGCAAATGGGGTGGAGCCAAGATGGTAGAGAAAAGCCTGAGCTCTTAATGGCTCAAAACAAATTCTAGAGCAGCAGACCCCACAAAAGGATGGTGTGAAACAATTTCCTAGTCCAAGACAACTTAAAGGACAAGCATGAAAGGTCTGCTGCATCAAGGTGCACATGAAGCAGTCCAGTGCAAATGGGTCTCCAGCAAACCAGGAACAGGTCTTGGGGGCAACTTATATCAGTGGAGGGGGTCAGCCAAGTGATCAGGAGAAAACAGGGGTTCCTTTACTGGCACTAAGATTGGAACTGTTGCCCCCTCATCCTTGAATGGCAGTCCCAGGAGCAGCACTAGCACACCAGAGCTGGATAGTCTTACTTGTGGTTGCTCAGAGCAGTGCACAGTGTAAGGTAAGACAATAGTTAATACACCTCTCCCTAGATCAGACCATCTTGGGAAGAGCTGAAAACTTTGTCTCCAGAGTTACCTCTGCAAATAGCAGAAAAAACCTGAAGTTTGGGATGGTACTCCTTCTACTCTGGAATCAGAGCCCCACATTAGCAAGGTTAAAGGTCAAGAAATAGTCTGGAAAGTGAGAAAACAGCAGAAGATCCAGACTATAAAGTTACCATGGAGACAAGGAAGAGCAAAACACAAACTCAGACCAAGACAACAAAGGTCAAAATTCCTACATCCAAAACAACAAAGGAAAAAAGAGGAATTGGTCCCAGGCCACAGAAGAGCTCAGTATGTGCAATCTTTGTAACTAGAGCAGCAGGACAAATTGACGCTGTGCTCCCCTCACCAAAGGAGGTCCAAGGAACTTGTTGAATGAGGTTTGCAAATACAACTGGCAAATGCGAGAATAAGGAGGCCTAAAGTTGCATATCAAAGCAGAGAGAGACATACTATCACAAGATGGAGAATGTATTCCTTGGACACCTGAGGAGAAGGCAAATACCCAACTTTAAGGAAAAAGCATTAAGTCTACACAAAATTGGGCAAAAAACCAATAGTGAGTGACAAGGTTGAATGCTTCTCCAGGCCCAGTTCTTCCAAATGTTCCTGCTCCAAGCACCGACCTAGATCCAGCTCTCGATTTCCCACAAGCAGCAGGCTGGCCAGCATCCCAGAGCTCTAGGAGGTGCAGCCACATTATCTGAACCCACTCAATTTATCCTAAAGCCATTCATTGAAGAGACATTGTCTCATGCAGTCATGCTGGGGTGGGGGGGAATTCATCTGGCCCTTATTGACTGACATGGAGACAGTCCTTACCTCCTGGGTCCTACAATCAAGTAGACAAGATGAACTAGCTCCTCACAAAATTCCAAACTTGTGAAAAGGGGCTAGCCCTCAAACACAGAACACCGATCATGCCCTCAGAGAATCCCAATCATCAAAGCACATGTTACCATGCATCAACTGTTTCTGGTGTTGAGCAGGCAGTTTCCAAGCCTCAATGCCTTGAGAAGATGGCAATGCTCTCAGAGTGAGTTGGGAATTTTCAATCAGGACTTTTAACTCAGAATGCATAGCATGCTGCACACTACCAATGAAGAGTTTTACCTGTTGGAATCATCAGGAAGTTATTGGCCTTCACTAAACCCACTAGAACAGATATAATTTCATAATTAACTATATTTGAGGGAAAAATCAAGTTAGAGAGTCAAGCCTGGTGGAGAGGAGCCAGGAGGCCACCTGAGCTCTCTGTCCTTTCCTTGATCAAGCATCTCCATGGATTCTGGAGCCACAGAAGCCATAAAATGACAAGACTACAATCATTTTCCAGCTTAAGGATGTGTTGAAAGGCCTTCAAGCACAGAGATAGTACAGTCACAGCAAGTCAGCAGGAGACCCTTAGTCACAGCAAAGATCAGCCTGAGACCCCTCCATCCTGGCTGGAGGGGCAAGCCCCAGCACACAACACAGATTACAATCCCTGGAACCCCTGCATGGCCAGAGCCAATTCTGCTCTCATCTTTTTTTTTTTAAAAAAAAAAAACCTTAACAAAGTTAAAGAAATGAGTAAGAAACAAAAAAGCCCTGACCATTGAAAGCAATTATTGCAACAAGTGATGAACAAAACACCAGCTTAGAAGAGGATAGTGAGAAAAGTCCTACATGTAAAGTCTCAAGAGGGGCATATAAATTGTTTCCTCTTGGAAGAGCTTAAAAAGGACTTAAAAATATAAAGTAGAAAAACCAGGATAAAAGAAATGAGAACTATGTAAGATAGTAAACAGCTTGGAAAAGGAGGCACAAAAATTGACAGAAGGAAATGTCCTTTTATTTTCTTAAGGTTTTTGCAACTAGGTAATTAATAAGTGTCTGAGGGTGGGATTTGAACTCAGGTACTCCTGACTCCCGGGCTGGTACTCTACCCACTGCACCACCTAGCCGCCCCCAGGAAACATCCTTAAAAAACACAATTGGCCACATGAAAAAAAAATCTACTAAAGAAAACAACTCCTTTTAGAAATGCATTTGTATCTGCTCACCCCATAGAGTTAGCATGTGAGCTGCAATGCATCTGAAACCTCCATCCCCGCCAAGAGACAAAATTCCTGAACCTAAAACAAGAAAACAGTACCAACTCTGGTGAAGATTAGATCTAAAGGATAACACTGATCCTTAAAACCCATAGGTCAACCAGACTTACTTCCCCCCAACCCCACCCCTAATCTTAAGGGTTCATTAAAACAAGAAAAAGTGTAAAAATTACCATATGAAAAAGGAGATACAGAAGTTAACTGAAGTAAATAATTCTTTTAAAATTCCACATCAAGAATCAGTTGTAAAAAATGAAAAATAGAAGAAAATGTAAAATACCTCATTAGAAAAACAACTGACCTGAAAATAGATCCAGGAGACATACTTTAAAAATTATTAGACTATCTAATAACCATGATCAAAAAAAGTTTGGACAATTATCTTTCATGAAAATTATCAAGGAAAATTGTCCTAAGATTATCGAAAAAAAGGGTAAACTATTTCTTGAAAGAATCCACCAATGACATCCTGAAAGAGATCTCAAAATAAAAACTAAGGAATTTTGTAGACAAAATTCCAGAATTGTCAGGTCAAGAAGAAAATTTGCAGTCAGAAAGAAACAATTCAAATACAAAGGAACCACAGAAAGTATTACATAAGACTTAAAAGATTTAATATTAAAGGATCAAAGGCCTTTAGAATATGGCATTCTGGAAGGCAAAAGAACTTGGATTACAACCTAGAATCAACTATCTAGCAAAACTGAGAATACTCTTTCAAGGAAAAGATGGACATTGAATGAAATTAGGGACTTTCAAACTTTCCTGATGAAAAGACTAGAGCTGAACAGAAAATTCAATCTTCAAATACAAGAATCAAAGGATGCATAAAAATGTAAACAGCAAATAAAAAATGTTATTCAATAACAAACTGTTTTATGCATCTACAATGGGAAGATGATACTTGTAACTCTTGAACTATATCTCTATTAGACGGAGCATATAGAGATCGTAGAGATAAGCTGATTTTGATGTGATGACGTAAACAAAAATTAAGGCATATATAAAAAAGGATGTTTTGGGGAAAAGAGGGAAGGGTGAGACAATAGGATAAATGACATTACACATGAAGAGACACAAAGGATCTATTACGTTAGAAGCAAAAAAGGAAGGGTTGAGAATAGTTTGAATCTTACTCTCATTGGTTGATTCAAAGAGGAAATAACATTCATTTGGATTTATAAATTTCCCCAACAGGGAATTAGAGGGGGGGAAAGGGAAAAAAATGGGACAGAGGGCTAATAGAGGGGTGGGTAGGAGTAGAAGGGGAAAGGGGGGGGGCTGCTGATTGAAGTAGCTAGTAGTCTGAAGCTAAACACTGATGAGGAGGTAAAGGGTAAAAAGGAAAGAAAAAAGAATAAATGAGGGGAAAACAGGATGGAGAGAAATAGTAAACATAATTGTGAATGTGAAAGGGATGAACTCCAATAAAAAGTAGACAGCATAATAGGATTAAGAGCCAGAATCCTACAACATATTGTTCATAAAACTCATTTGAAGTAGAAAGATATAGAGAATAGGTGAAAGACTGGAACAGATATCATGCTAAACTAAAAATAAAAAAATTGACTTAGAGAGAGAATAACATAATCTTACCCTACATAATCAATCTTAACTTTCATAAAGCAATAGGGGAAGGACAAAGAGGAGTAGTAGAGCAGATAGAAGGGAGGGAGGATTGAAAGAGATAAAAATCAGAAGATAAAACACATTTGAGAATGTACAGAGTAAAAAGGAGAGAGTACAATATAAGAGGAAAATAGGAGATCAACATTTGGGAAATCATTATTGAGAAAAAAATTATAGCAAATTTCTCTAATAAAGACATTTCTCAAATACATAAAAAACTGAGTCAAATTTATAGAAATAAGACAATTCTCAATTGACAAATGGTCAGCATAGGAACAATTTTCATAAAGTAATTAAATCTATACTTCTATGAAATGTGCTCTAAATCACTACTGAATAGAGAAATGCAAATTAAAAAAGATGAGGTACCATCCCACACCTATCAAACTGGTAAATAAGATAGAAAATGTCAAATGTTAAAGAGTGGATGTGGGAAAATTAAAACACTAATGCACTGTTTAAATTGTATACTAATTCAACCATTCTGGAGAGCAATTTGGAAATATGCCCAAAGGGCTGTAAAACTATGTAAACACTTTGACCAAGTAATAATACTAATAGGTCTATATCCTGAAGAGATTGAAAAAAAGAAAGAATAAGGACATATATGTACCAAAATATTTATAACAGCTCTTTTCTTGGTGGCAAAGAATTTGGAAATTCTATTGATGGATTATGATGGGATATTATCATGCTATAAAAAATGATAAACTGAATGCTCTCAGAAAAACCACGACTTGTGTGAACTGATGAAAAGTGAAATGTGGAGAACCAGGAGAGAACAATGACACAGTAACAGCTAGATGATGATCCACTGTGAATAACGAGCCATTTTCAGCAATACAATGATCCAAGAAAATTCTTATAGGTTTTTTTTTTTTTTTTGGCAAGGCAAATGGGGTTAAAGTGGCTTGCCCAAGGCCACACAGGACAATTCTTATGGCTTACGATGCTGCTCATCTACAAAGCATTTGTGGAGACAATGCAAATTGAAAACTTTTAATTTTCTTTGGGGTTTTGTGTGAGTCTGTGTTTTCTTTCACAGCTTGTCTTAAAGGAAAATCTTTTTGCATGACTATACATGTATAACCAATGTAACAATTGCTTTTTCAATGAAGTGGAAAGGGAAAGAACTCAAAATTTAAAAAAAAATAAAATTATATTTTAAATATAATTGGGAACAAAATACTCAATTAAAAAGTTTTTAAAATGTTTCAACAATGTCCTTTCTCCAATATTTCAGTCTAGGAGATGCTTTGATAACCATGGTAATAATAGGTGGAATAATGGGTCTGACACCAACCCAAAGATTTGGGGTTACCAGTCTAATGAGGAGTTTCTATATTGTCTGAGGCCCAGTATAGGTCCAAGTAGAAAGTTTCATCCTGAGGTTGTTTCTAGAGGAAGTTATTTTTCACTTGATAGCAATTCTTTTAGACGGTTCCCTAAAGGCAAAGGAGCATGATCTGAAATGGTGCACCAGCACACCAACACTGGTATTCTCATTGACAAAAAACAGTGTGCCTTCAAGTATTGAAGCAGTGATTTCTATGTAGTCCTTTTTTTTAGTAAATCCGGATCCTAAGCCTAGTGGGGTTGAAAAGAACAATGGTGGCTTTATTACTACCATTTATTTATTTATCTATTTATCTAGCTATTTATCTATTTATCTATTTATTTATCTATTACTACCAACCTTTATTACTAACCATCTATGCAGCTGTTGACAACTTGTTCCAACTTCTGGGTCTCAGTTTCCTCATTTGTAACATTTGGAGTTTACCTTCTAGATTTAAATTAAATGCTATCTTATCCAGCTTAAGATATAATTGCCCATACCTTAAGAAGATTGCTACACTCAAGGTTTATGGGCTGGGGTATGGGGTGCTGTTTCTTACTCAAGAATGTGTGGGATGAGTTTACCCACTTAAATAAAACTCAGAGATTTCTCAAGGTATGAAGAGAAAAGTTTTATTCAGTTCTTGAGAATTGGACCCCCTTGCTCTTTCTTAAACATGGAGAGAGAAAAGGGATAAAACAGGAAATCCAAGATCCATTAATCCAAGCGAGATCCCCCCCTCCACTGACCCATCCTCATTAGTGCGGAATGTGGTCTTCACAATCTATACGCATAAATTACTCTAAAGAATAAGCATATAATTCAAACAGAGACACGTTCTCCCCCAAACCAGGACAAGGAATGTAGAACCATCTGGACTTGTCCAGATAAGACAGGGTCAGTTTACTCTTTACATTCTGGTCAAGGTAACATAAAATTGCTTGTCAGGGGAAGAGGAGCAGAAAGGACATAACACACAGCTTTAACTATTTCTAATTTATAATATCCTACTGAAGAAATCTCAGACTTTATCCCATTCAAGAAGAAGACAAATCAACCTTGACAACCCTTCCTAGCTGCTTCATCATTCTAGTCCTATGGACATCCACCTAAGGGGTTTTTTTTTTGCCTCCTTCCTTATATCATGTATCCATTAGTAGTAATATTGTTAATAAAATTTTTAAAAATTGTATCACAGTCTGAAAGAGGAAGTCTGGAATCTAACAAGGTCTGGTAAAATTATATTGGTTTAAGTCTTTTAATCTCACCAAATCATCTGTAAAGTTGAAAAGGGGAAAAAACTATAAATAACTAATTTCTAAGCTACAACATATAGAAAAAGAATAACAGATGTGTGTAATAATTCACAAAAGACAAAAATCTTTTAGCAAAAAACCAGAAAATGCCTATATTCAAATGTACAATTAAAAAGTCAACATTCATTAAAGATTTTAGGTTTTTTTTTTTGTTTGTTTTGCAAGGCAAATGGGGCTAAGTGGCTTGCCCAAGGCCACACACAGAGCTAGGTAATCAATTATTAAGTGTCTGAGGCCGGATTTGAACCCAAGTACTCCCGACTCTAAGGCCGGTGCTTTATCCACTACGCCACCTAGCCGCCCCTCATTAAAGATTTTAACAAGGGAAAAGTTTTTATTTCATTGGATTTGGTGAAATGGGACCTGTGATTAGTACATATTAAAGAAAACTTATCTCATTCAAAAAGTGGGAGAGAATAGATGTGGGGGTGGGGAGCAGAAGAACTTTGTACTTCAAAAGAAAATACATTCACATGAAGAAATCTAGGAAAGGAGATGGAGCATGTTGGAAAAATAAAACAGAAAATGAAGAAATGGGACTAGGATTATTTAGTTTAACAATGCCTTAATGGATGACCACTAACAATAGATCCTTACTTTCTCTAGTTGAAACTACTCTTCCTTCAATGCCTCTCTCTGATGTGTCTTTCATGAAATTTTCCGATCAAAAAGGAGAGCACCTTCCCTTTATTGTAGATCTCTTCTTTATCCGGATCACTGCCTACAAGAATTTAGGCACTCTTAAACTAAAGACTTAGCCCCTTCAGGGTGGGGCTGTGAGCCATACATACTAACTAAAATCTTGTTTTCACAGTGCTCCTTAGTGCTTTATACATTTGACTTCAAAATTTGTTCAGACTTGTGACTTCATTGATGTAGGTAACTTATGTTGAACAAACTGTAGATCATTTTAGAGAATTACTTAGAAGATTAAGAGTTTAAAGAGATGTGCCCACAGTCATCTGTCTTGAGGCATACTTTGAATAGGTTTTCTAATTCCAAGCATCCGCCCCACTTTTTTATTCTGCCACTTGGAAAATCTTATAGAGAATGTTGGACAAATACTGATAGCTCTCAAAAAAAAAATAAACTCCTTTCCACAACGATAAGTACTTGACTTTCTGAATTTCCCACCTGGACTGAGTGTTCCCTGCCCCCATTCCCTGGGGCTAATAATGGGAATTGCCTACTGCAACTCAGAACTGCCAAAAATCAAAAGATTCACCACTCTAGTTACAACCTCACTAGTAGCCCAGATTCCATGTATAGGTAGATCATCATACTCCACAATGGTTTTCTACTATAGATTTCTTGGACCAACAGATTCTTCATGTGACCTTCCCTCCCTCTCTTTGGCCCTGTCAGAGAGTCTTAAGTTTCTCATTTTTTTTTATTGTAAATCAATTTCCAGGTCATCCAGCTATTAAAAGATAGAACTAGAACTTTTTTTTTATGTTAAAGAGGTCCTTCATCTCAGTTTTCAACTTGAGAAGCACGTGCATGTAAAATTCTTCTGTAGTTCCTGAGTCACTTCACTAACAAGGCTCAAGAAAAACACAAATATTTAGCCTATTATAGATTTGGTCAGAGTAGAATTGAAGGCAGGAAATCAGAAAAACCAAGTCTATCACAATACATCATTCTAGCCAAAATAAAAAGATTAAACAGTATTTATTATTAATTTAACTGTATAACCCATTAGAAATGAATGCATATTCTAAGAGAGCTCCTTGATTGAGACTAAATGCCTCATTAATATTAGATAGATCAGCCCAGAATTCCCAAGTCAGGAAGACTAATGGCTAGCATTATAATAAGTCTGCCAAGGCCTTTTGAACAAGAATGAAATTCCTATGTAGTTCAGTCTCTCCTGATATCTTAGAATCATCCTGAGAGGACAGGGTTGAAATTTTTCCCTACATGAGCAAAAATGCACAGAGGAGCTATCAATAAACAGATGTGGGCTCCTACAATTAAAAATATTTCAATTCAGATGATATAGTTAAAGGATATAACCACTAGGATTCTAGGCCTCCATGGGTAGGATACTGTGGAGTTTTACAACTGTAAGGTAGGCTCACTTTGTCTAACCTACTCATTTTACAGAAGAGACAGCTAAGGTCCAAGTTAATGACTTGTCCAAAACCAACCACTACTAGTAGAAAACAGAGCAGGGTCCATCAGCATGTCTGTTGACCTGAAATTCCAGGACCTGAATGATTGATCCCCCAAAAGCTGGGCAGATTTGGCAGAATGAGCAGTCATATTTCTCCAGTAATAGATAATACTTAAGAGTCCACCCAAACATTAAATAAAGAACACATAGAAATGGTCTTCTAACTTTAAGTTATTCATTTCAGTTGATGAATGACAATGGATTTGAATTTTTTCGACTATAAGAACTGAACAAATTTTTGTTTACCAAACTTTGACAAATTATTTTGATTTCATATTATCAGTATTCAAACAGCTCAGACAGAACCAATTTATCAATTTGACAGTGATTCTTTTCCCTGTTGCTTCACATATGAGGTCAGTCACTTTTTTCCCCCCAACCTCCTGCTCAGGAGCAAAACTAAACCAGTACTTCAGGTGCTATCAATAAATAGCAAGAAGCCTACAAAGTCAGTGCTAAAGTATTTGTTCTATCATTAAGGCCTATATTGGGGCCTTACATGGCACCAGTAATACCTTTTCAGAGAACTTTCACCCTTTCACTGGAAGAGAATGACAAGTATCTGAGCAGGAACATTGGCCTTGTTTGTGATACAGAACATACTCCAACTCATCCTACAATCCATCATAACATGTGTAACAAGTATTAGCAAAAACAAAGTTTTAATAAGGAAGTCATCTACTGACTAAGAATTGTTAAGGTAGTGATTTCAAGTACAAACAGGAAATAATGGAAATAATGTGTATTTCCACACCATTCCCATAAACTGGCAAGTCAAGCAGCCACTAACCCAGAAATCACTCATTTGTAGATTCGATAGAGTGAAGATGGGGTCAGCAAGTTAAAATGAAACGAACCCCAGACCTTAGGATGGCACCATTAGAAATAATCTGGTCCAATTCCTTCACTTTACAGACAGGAAAACTCAGACCATACCCGGTACATTTTCTCACTCTAAGGGTTCAAAACAAAACCATTTTTGATTGAAAAGACTGACTAAACATTTTGCAGGTTCCCTGTTCTACTCCACTTCCAACCCCACCAACCCTATGGATTTATTTTCCCTACAGGGCAAGGTGATAGCTCTCCCCATCAGCCTGGCCGACCTTGGCCTTTCTGGATCAATGAATCAATACATTTACATTACCTATTATATATTCCAGGCACTGGGCTAAACATGGGCAGAGTCAGGGGAGTCAGGGCCTGTAGGCCTGGGATCAGAGTTCAAATGTGACCTCAGACAACTGACTAGTCATGTGACCTTGGGTGAATCTCGTCATCCTGGTTGCCTCAGTTTCCTCATATATGAAGTAAGTTAGATCAGGAAATGACCAAAAAATCCCCCCAAATTATGAAGTTTGGGATCATAAAGATCTGGACAAGTCTAAAACCACTAAATAAAATGGTCCATATTCAACAGATGAGATAATGGTCCACCACTTCAAGAGATCAGCTATCTTTAGGTTGAAGCAGCACCTCCACAAGCTGCTAAATCTTTGTGGGGGCAAAACTGGTCCAAGGATATAGACTGGTGGGTGTCAGAAGCAGCAAGAGTTTACTTCCCCAAAGACAGATATCTGATCCAGTTGCTTGTCATCAGAGTCCCAAGGAGTCAATGATCCTTAGCAACCATATACTATTGGAAGGTGAAAAGACATACAAGATTGAGAGGGCAACCTTAATGATGGGAACAATTCCACTGTCTAGACCTTGATAAAATATGGTGGGACTATTCTGGACCCACAAGAGGAATCCCTACCTCTTCCTACTTTTCCAGATATGGACCATAACATAGGTAAGGAGGTCACTATTCTACAATATTTTTAGGAGTCTTTGGCTTCAAGTGAAGATGCCTGAAGGAAACCTGAAGCCTGTAAGAGACAGGCTCCAAGTTCTGACAAGGTTATGATTTAGAGATTCCCTTTAACTGCTGAGGCAACTTTAGCCACCAGTTTCATGAAGCAACAGAAACCAAGACCAGGGAAATAAGCTAGCAAAAACTTAAGATTTTTCAGGAAATAGAAAGTAGTGAGCCTGAGGATAATCGATTTAAATTTTTTTTATATCTGACAGTCTTGACCATCTCTTTTGGGTATGAGTCAAGGATTGTGGGACAGATAATACAGATGGCATGGGATGGGAGGGGTGGAGACTATCACTCAAAAATGAAAGGTCAAGAGAAAAACTAGAAGCTATTTTTTTTTACTTTTATTTTTTGCAAGGCAAACAGGGTTAAGTGGCTTGCCCAAGGCCACACAGCTAGGTAATTATTAAGTGTCTGAGACTGGATTTGATCCCAGGGACTCCTGACTCCAGGGCCGGTGCTTTATCCACTGAGCCACCTAGCCACCCCAAAGCTATTTTTTTAAAAAGACATGGGTGTAACTAGGTGTCTTAAAGATGTTTCAGGAAGAAGTGGCTTGTGCTTCTGGTGATGAGAACAACCCAATCCTGTAGATTAGGAGTTAAAGAACATGGGTTCAAATTGTGGCTATTACCTGTGTGGACCTTGGGTCATTACTTTGACTCTCTGGACTTGTGTCCTCATCTGTAAAACAAAAGAGTTGGACTAGATGATCTCTTAAACTCTAGTCTAGCTCTAAATTGAATTCTCCTCTACTGAGGCCTTGAGAAGTTCTATCTCCTCTTCCGGTGTTTCTAGTGCTTTCTTGAGGCTTCTCAAGAGTTCTCAGGGTGATTTTCACAGATTGAGCCAGAGGAAGAGGATGGCATAAAGGAGAAACAGGGTGACTAGAGTTGGACAGGGATATGAATATTTTCCCCCAGCCTCAAAAAGCCTCAATGAAAAGATGCTGCCACGTGAGGTGCACATGACTAACATTCTGAGATGGGAAAGAGGTGAATGGAATTTAGTGTCTCTAACTCATCTTAAACTGTTAACTGCAGACTGGAAGGGGTAGATAGGGTGGAGGCCCTGAGGGAAGCCTGGACCTAACAAAATAGCTGAAAAAATGTTAACTAGCCTAAAGACATGTTGCTCCTGGGGTTTCATCTTAAGACCGGCATAAAGGTTTCTCCAAATTGGAGAGCTGATGAAATAGAGAAAGGAAGCAGAGTTTGAGCCCCAGCATGTGATGACCAAGAGGAATCCTTGGTCTAGGGGTAGCAGGACCAAGAATCACAACAATGGATGGAAAAGCCCAGGGAGAGCCACGGACTTCACCAAGCTAAGACGTTTCTATTTCAAACAGTGTCTTGCTGAAGGAACAAGGCACAGAACTACAAAGTGAAGGGAAGGATGTCTGAGCTTTGCCACTACTATGGGCCAAGTTCAGTAGACCAGAAAAATCTGGGGAGTGGCCACTCCACCCCAAAGGAAGACCACATATCCAGAGCAACTGTAAACAGCTGTAAGCAACTGTTAACTGTGAAAAGGGAGAAGCTCAACTCCCTGGCAGCCCTGGATTCTCCTTTAGCTGGGCTGGGATTACAGTCTATAAACTACTCTCCAGGAACATGGACATTTATTTAAAGGCAGCCACAGGACTTTCACTCCTTGGACTAGCTTAGAAACAAATAAGGACACCTTGTTGCCAAAAACAGTTTATTAAAACAGTGAACTTGATTGCTGATACTGTGCTCTCACACATCTCAAATGCAAGATCTCTTACCACTAACCCCATTCCTGCTCTGGCAGCAGTCTTGTCTCAGGGTCACTCAGCTACAATTGGCTTTAAAAGTTCTGCCTCCTCTTTTCCCCCTAGTGGGGGAAATTGGAAAGGGGGTACTTTGCCCAAGCTACTTGCTTTGGGTCATTTGTTTCACAACCTTGAGGTCCCTGACCAAGGTAACCATCACTACAAAAACTTTTGACCATACAATTCCAATTTAGAGATGTCTAGTATGAGTACCGAGTAAGTGGAGCAAAGTTCTTAGGAATAGTAAGGTAAAAAACTTAAGATTAAAAACACAAGGCCAGAGAAGCCCTGAATTTTGATAAAGGGCTAGGAGCTTCATCAATCTTTGCCACTCTCTTTAGAAATTCTTAAACCAAGAGCTTCCTGGATAAACTAGGGGTAGTGAGTTTGCTTAAGGAGGACACTGGCAAGTGGGGCCACCACTAGACCATGGAGGAGTCCCTCACAAATCCAATCTCTCAAACCCTAACTTCAGGGCAAATGGATTACAAGGTAAGTGGGCAAGAAATGTCTCCGGGCCTTGGGAAGATTATCCACAAAGAGTGTTAAACCCCAAGGGATCCCCTCAGATTATATGGGCCAGAGACTTAGATGATGACATAGACTGGAGGCAGAACTACTGCTAGACAATTTTAAGATGCAGATCCTGCACTGGTCAAAGTGCCACTAATGAGCTTTTGACCCACTTTGAGCTAATTGTCCCTGGTGGCCAGTACAAAAAATAGGTTCACCACACTGACTTCTAATTAAGTGGCTCTATACCAACTGGTAGCAAATTACACAGAGGTCCTTGGACTATACCACAAACTGGTTTTTCTCCATATTTCCAATGAATTTTCAAAGGCTTCCTAAAAGAGTATGTAGATAGTGTGATGATGATGATGATGTTTGTCCTTTCTCCAAGAAAACCATGACATCAGGGAGGTGATGCCATGACAAGTAAGTGAATTGGATTTGACTGAGTGGGTGCTATACTAGGTCCCCAGCCTCACTTTCCCCTCCAGAGTCACCTGGGTGCAGTGGCCAGATATGGATCAAGATGACTGGAGATGGTCCTGGATGGGAGGCAGTTAGTATTAAGTGACTTGCCCCAGGTCACACAGCTAGTGTTTAGTGTCTGGGGCCAGATTTTAACTCAGGTCCTCCAGACTCCAGGCTGGCCCACTATCCTTTGCCCCACCTCACTGTAATTTGTGGGTTTCACACAGGTAAGTTGCAAGACAAGGATTTGGTTATAAGAGGTATACACCTCCTTACTTCTAAACTAGAAAATTACCCTAAAAGTTAATACCAGGTGACCTGTCAACTGCCAAGATCACCTAAATGCAGTGACTGCTATTTTTAAAAACTTTTATAATCAGCTCAATAGCAGTGGAAATGCCATTCACAGGGCTGTGAGAGCCACAAAAAAAAAAAAGGAACAAGCTAAGAAATAGGTTTATGTTAGGCAGATTATTCCTCAAAGGACCAAGATTAATGAAGCCTCAGTCCAAAGTTGTGAGTTGCTCTGAACTAATGAGTTTTCTTTAGCATTCACATGAACCTCCCCACTCAATTTCTAAGGACTCACCCACCCAAATGGATACTAGATCTACTGTGTGTGTATATATATATATATATATATATATATATTTTATATAGTTTATTCCCAAATTTATGGTGCTAGAGGTATAATCTACTCAATACTTTTGCCTTTTTCTTAAGTGAATCTTTTTATATTTAAGAATTGATGGCATTACAGTAACAAGTTTATGCTCACTGGTGGGATTCTGTAGGCAGTAGAAATACATTTGCCCCCAAGCTCCAACAGTATTACCCCCTAGCATCCTGAAAGAGTTTGAACTGTAGTTGCATGGTGGTTACCTTTCTAGGACCCTCTGACCTGCCCGTTGGAGAAAGCCAGCTTACCCAGCGAACATGGAGGTGGCCTACATTCCCAATTAAGTGCCACAAACTACAAGATATGTATTGCAAATTGGTCTATCTTAAGACACATCCATTAAGTTGAACTTTGCCTTGCTTTCTATTAATGTGAATTTGATGAAACCAAAGCAATTCTTTGGAGGCTAAAAAAAAAAAGTGGGGGTATGAAACACCTACTTCAATGGCCCCTTCTATAGAGACTAAGTTTATTATTACTGTACCTTTAAAAAGGAAAGAATCTTGGAGATCAGTGAACTGTAAAGGCAGAAGTCTATGTGACATGCAATGAGAGACATCTGAACTATTGGAAAAAGACTGCTATGTGACCTGTTTGACAAAAAGCTGAACTACAGAGACTATAAAAGCTTACTGCCGGTTTAAAGAGTAGAGAAGCTAGGAGAGCAGCAGTTCAATTGCCATCTATGAGGTTTCATCAATGAAGAATCTGTTTTCCTATTATGACTAGAAGAATATAATTGAAATATAAAGAAGACTACGATGATTCCGGAAGGGGCTACTTGTTATAAATGAACCAAATTGTGCTAGTGAAAGTCATCGATAGTTAGAGTTTAAGGGGCACTCTTACTGATCATAAACATTTTCACAGCTAAGATAATTTTGTTTTATTTATTTCATTGTTAGTAAATTCTATGCTAACAAATACTATTTCTTCATAGAGGAGAGAGTGAAGACTAACAACACTATTTCTTCGTAGAGGATATTTAAGAGATTTATAGTAGAAATAATTACTACTAAAACAGTTATTCAACAAACTGGCTCTAGCTTAACTGATTGAGATTAACTGCTCTGAATGCCTACAAGACTATAGATACTACGTCTCCAGCTTTAAGAACCAAATAGAATGTTGAGAAAAGGAGTATGATAGTTGTGAAATGCCTATGAATTTCTTCTCCCTATAGAGTCAGAAATAATCTTTATCTAACACAGGAACTTATAAGGAATCTAGAAAGAAAAAGCCTCATGTTAGGTGAGGTACCCATAATCTTGCAAGGTTCATGAATAAAATCTACAATTTTTCTCTCACTCTAGCAGGTTCTTTATAACATCAATAAATCTGAATCATCAGATTTATCATAATACAATAAGATCAAAAGTAGATGATACTTAAGATTCTATGACTTCCTTGTAGGAAGCTTGCAAATGACTTATCATGGACATAGGTTTCCTGTTACAAGTTACTATCCTTTTAAGATACCATACTTTCACAAGAAAGGACTCAGTGCACAGTCAAAAACCCCAAAACAAAGGAACAACAAGTAACAATTGAAAAAGATAACTTTTGTTTAGAGAGGAAGACTGAAATTTTGGCTTTAATGATTTGATTGTTGTCCTTCGTAATCCAAGAAGACCATGACATCAAGTGAATGATGGTATAACATTCACATTTATATTGACTAAAGTGAGAGGAAAGTACAGGGACATCCTTTCTTATTTGCTTCTTCCAGAACCACTCACACCCTGAAGACTGTTAGTATAGGTGTTATAAATGGCTTGTAAATATACTTTGTCCAGAGTAATTAAAATGGTTTTTATTAAGATGTCTTAGAAAAAGGAATTTGTTCATTTGCCCCCATACTTTTTCCCTGCCCTGCTCAATATATTAATGAGCACAGGGAAGGTTACAGTAATCTCTTTGAGCGTGTGGACTAGGTAAACTCAAAAACTAGGTGGGACATACCTGATCTAATACCTAATACCTGCCGCCCCCAAGAGCACCAATACAGGCAGACCCCAGTCTTTGAAATGTAAACTAAAAATCTCCCTTCATTTTCTAGTGGAAACCAAACACACCCACACATTCCTCACAATAGGAAACAGGACTGGGTGAGGGTGAGGGTCTGGATATAATGGAAAGCCTTGGCCATTTAGATCTGGCTCCTCTCCCTTACAATCGAGGTACTTCTGGGTGTTAGTCATGCCAGGCCGAGCTACTTGGCGACAAAGCAGCCTGAGTCACCTGGATACCCCAGGTAGGAATAATGGAATAGGACTCTGGTTCTATTTTGTTGGTTTTCTGAACTGGGGAAATGATTAAGGGGGACAGCCAGGCAGCATTCATATTGTGCCTCTAGAGGTGAAATTCTTTGGACTTGTACAAGATGGACTATAGCAAAAACATTTGCCAAGAATGTTTTCATTAATCAAGAACAGAAGTCATAGGTTCTTACTCATATTGTCATAGGTAGCTCTGACCATAAACAATGCCCCAAACTTTAAAGCTACAAAAATCTACATGCACAGAACCAAGTTGGCAGATTGCTCAGTTTCTTAGGTTACTTCCAAAAGACAGGTGATACCTTGTTTTTTATGTGTATTATATATTATTTAAAAGAGGTAGAGAATTTTTATTTAAACATGGTTAAATAGCACAGGAATGAATTTGCATATTATATAAAAATTAGTCGTGTTTTATCAAGGACTTGGGTGACTTGGACTAAATGTCAAAGCTGAAATAATGCAAATCTAAGTCTTTGCTTTAAAATGCTGATAAACTACACTTTTCAAGGATTTTTATATGTGTAGAGAAATAAGATTTTAAAATTATTATATGGAAACTTTATTAATATATTATACAATAGAGTGGGAACTCAAACCAAATTAATGAAAAAGATTATAAGTTTATAGATGAGAAATAAATTATGCAAACATATCCTTGGATTACTCTAGAGCTCAAGAGAATAAGAGACTGAGTCAAGTAGCATACTGAGAGATTTATAATTGAGTATGGTCAACCCCAGATGCCATCCATTTAAACATTGCTTATACAAAGATATGCCAACATTTTATTAATGAGAAAATATTCAAACAAGCCTCTAGATTACCCTAAAGTTCAGGATAAGATTAAATATGGAAATGAGCTAAGTAGCAGGCTGAAGAACATTTTAGAATTAAATGTGTTTGTTCCCAAATTCTTTTCAGATCTACATAGGGGTTGAGGACAAGATTCAATTGAATTAAAACTGAAGTTACAGTCACTTCCCCATTCTAAGAGCTAGCATTCATGTAACACTTCTAAGGTTTGCACAGTGTTCTAAAAACGATCTCATTTTATCTTCACAACAATCCTGGGAGGTAGAGTTTATTATCCCCATTTTATAGATGAGGACAGAGAAGCAGTGACTTGCCCAGAGTCAGACTATTAAATGCTGGTGGCTGGATTTGTATTCACTTTTCTCTTGACTCCAGGTCCAGAGCTCCACAACTGCACAATCTAATTGCCTCACACACAGTCAGTCTACTGTATGGCAGTCACAGTTTGTAGGAACTTTGTACAAAAGAAGGCTTAAGACTAACCAAAGTGTGTGGAGCTTTTGGGGGAGGGGGGGAAGGGAATTACCATCTTTGGAAAATCGACCCAAACAGGCCCTGCCCTGGTAATGGTCTGGAAATAAGGGAAAGGAGAGAGGTGTTATAAGTTTATTAAGAAGAGTCAAAAGTAGTAAGGAGACCTGAGCAGATAGATGGTAGAAATGTACAAAGGCAGCAAGAGTCGAACTGGAGAGCCTCAGAGCCAAACAAAGCCAAGCACTATGGATTTGAAAGGTGGAGGGGGGGGGGAAGGACAAAGAACCACCATTTAGATAGGGTTCCTTTTTAAAGAGCTATATGGATCAGAAGATGCAGAAGTGTTCAGATTCAGTGTACAACACTGAACACATGGAGGAATGCATTGAGACAGGAAACTCCAAACCTGCATGAAGTTCAACTTGAGGCAGTATTTTGATCCATGGAAACTATGCGGGAGGAATCTGGCAAACAAATGCTTTACTGTGGTAAGGAAGGAGGCATTACTTTTCTATGGTCTCAGACATTTTTTTATTTTTGGCAGTATGACTTGACCAGGGTCACACAGCTAGGCAATTATTAAGTATCAGACATTATTTTAAATAAAACTGTTTGGAGCCCCAAGAGTCTATGCTTTTGTACTTTTACTTTTTTTAAAAATTGGGTTAAGTGACTTGCCTAAGGTCACACAGCTAGGCAATTATTGTCTGAAGTTAAATTTGAACTCAGGTCCTCCTGACTCTAGGGCTGGTGTTCTATCCACTGCGCCACCTAGTTGCCCCATCTATGTGTTTGTAAATAAAACAAATACTGATGTCAGCTGCATGGGGTTGTATGGCAAAAATATAAAGTCCCCTTCCCCCTTGGGATTGGCTCTGGCATAGATTATAATAAACATTTTTTTTAAAAAACCATTACAGTTTATAAGTTAACCATCATTTACAAGACCTCTTGGTTTTGTTAATTTAATTTGTTCTTGTTTATAGGTTTGAATACTTGTATTTTTGATAAAAGCGAAACTTTTTTTTAAAAATCCTCACAACCATCCAGGATCCTGAGTACCAAGAAGAATTTTGTTGTCTGAACATTCCATAAGCGATTGGCAATGGCATAAAGTAGGGAAGCTGCTGAACCAGGCTGAGTAGAAAGTGTCATTTTCTGGTTTGAACAACTAATGATCCTTGTACAACTTCCAAGATGAAATCCAAGCAGCTCCAAGTTGTAGAACCAAAGGTATTAGACTTCCCATCAGTTGAAGAAGCACATGCCCTACATATTTAAAGTAAATGACAGTCCAGCAACCTTCAGACAAATATGCACCTGCAATATACTTTTGTCAGGCATCATGCTAAGCTCTGGGGAGACAAAAGGCAAATAATTCTCTGCTCTCCAGAGGCTTAGTCCAATGGGGCGGGGCAATGCTAAGGACTGTATGAAATAAATTGGGGGGTCAAATTCAGAGTAAAAACATTAGTAGCATTAAGGCATATGAAGGAAAAAGCTTCTTAAAGGTGAAATTTTGGTTGAATCTCGCACAAAAGTAGAGAGAATTCCAGGTATGGGGGACAGAAGATGGGATGTTTGAGTGAGGAACAGAAGAAAGTAAGGCATAGTCACTGGATCACTGAGTATATATAAAAGAATAAACTTTTTATTAAGGCTGGAAAGGTAGGAAGAAGTTCTTATAAAGGGTTTTAGAAGCTACAGAGAGGATTTTGTATTTAATCTTGTTAAGTACTAGGGAGCCACTATAATTTACTTGATGTGGGGAGGGGGCTAGAGAGGGGAAATGTGATGTATGATCAGACTTGCCCTTTTAGGAAGATAATGGGATAGCCCAGTGGAGGATGGTGGATTCAAGTGTGGAGAGATAAAGAGAGGAGTGGGGAGACCACCGCTTGCAATAATTCAGGAATGAGATTATGAGGACCCACAACTGACACCGTCTCCTCACCCATACTATTTTTATGGATTGCTACATAATGAACAGAGATAACTCTGAAAATGAGGAACCCACATTTACCCGTAGTTCAGTCTCATGTGAGTGAATAGTGACAAGGACTGTGATGAAGGGTCAGGATATTTCAAAGTCTAAGAACCCCCGGCTTTTAACCTGGCTTGGCCAACTTTATACATTGTGACCTTGGGCAAGTCCCTTGAAGTCTTATTTCAAAAGTTTGCTCACCTGTAAAATAAGGGGAGTAGAAAAAGGGGGAATTATGGATATCATATTTCCATCTCTAAAGATAAGATTTTTTTTTTGCAAGGCAATGGGGTTAAGTGGCTTGTGCAAGGCTAGGTGATTATTAAGTATCTGAGGTTGGATTTGAACTCAGGTCCTCAATGTATAGAGCACTGCCACCTAGCTGCCCCTAAAGATATGATCTTATGAACAGGCCCCCAGGAATTGTTTTGGACTAGAGTACAATTGGACAACAAGCACAGCAGTGAAAAGTCATTTTTAAAGGATGGACTAGTGGACCAGAATATGTTACAAGGGTAACCCTAGGCCTGTACTGAACTGAATGCTTCTGTTTTAAAATCAAGGTTTGATCTTCTATGATGGATTGGATGCAATGACTATTTTGCACAAAGTTCTCTATGATAGTCTGTTCTTCCTACACTATGGGTACAAAGTATTTGTAGATATAGGGGCTGAGACTTTTTTTTTTTAGTTTTTGCTAGGCAAATGGGGTTAAGTGGCTTGCCCAAGGCCACACAGCTAGTTAATTTTTAAGTGTCTGAGACTGATTCAAACCCAGGTACTCCTGACTCCAGGGCTGATGCTCTATCCACTGTGCCACCTAGCTGCCCTGGGGGACTGAGACTTTTTAATAAAGTCAAAACAGTTTTTCAGTTAAGAATCACAGACCAGACTGTTTAAACTACCATAACATTTTTATACATTCAACTTTTAATTTTCAATCATAGTTAGCCTATCTCAGATTCAGGATCATCTTTGCTTTTTAAACTCCAAATGAATTCCTTTAAATGTTTATCTTTCTTAATGACAAGATTTGATTTTAAAAAATATTTTATGCATAGCTGTTTAGGAACATCCATTGTTCAAAAGCAAGGAATTTATCTAGTTATGGCTGATTCTTCATAATTTAGGTTTTCTTTGCCAAGATACTGTAGTAGTTCATTTTCCTTGTCTATCTCATTACAGATGAAGAAAAGAGATAAAACAGAGTTAAAGGAATTGCCCCAGTGTCACACAGCTATGGAGAGTCTGAGGTCAGATATTTGAACTCAGTAAGGGGAGTCTTCCTGACTCCAGGTTCAGCCTCTCCTTCACTGGGCCACCTAACTGACCCATGGCAAGGTATATGTTAAAAGGAACAGTACAGTACTAAGACCAAAAATACTTTGGTTGATAAAACTTGGATAAAAAAAATCAGAAAAAAGTACTTGAGATTCTTTTTTTTTTTTACAATAGTAAAGAAGAGTTCATTAAGCATTAAAACAACAAACTGTTCTGGAAAGCAGTCTCAAGGAAATAATTTGGACCATTTAAATAGCTAGCTTCAAGAGTTCTTCCTCTTCCTCACATTAGTAAATTATAAAATCCATAAAATGACATTAAGGAAAGTTTTCCCCCTAATAAAAGAAAATGAAAACTTTTGTTGGTTTTAGAGCTCTTAGCAATAGGTAGAAATTCATCCACAATTATTTCAATTGTTAAAATTTTCTTAAAAGATGCTTTCTCTAAAAAATTGTTCAGATTTATTCTCATCAGAACCTTTCATGTAAGTTCTAAGCACGAAAATGAACACCAGATAGCAAAATAAGACATATATGCTGCTTAATTTCTGCATAAAAAGTTTCCAAATGCTTAAATTCTCAAATTCTGACTGTTTACTCTAATTGACTTTTTCTCTCTCATGCAGCTGGAGTTTGAAGAGGTCCCTTTATTCTCGCTCACTTTTTTAGTTTGCTTTGTCTCAAGATTTTCCTGTATTTCTTTGTACTCTTCATATTTGGGAAGACCTTCACTTGGCTATAGCATTCCATTTCCACACAACTTAAAGCTTTTCTCTTACTTTTGAGATATATATATTTCTTTCCTCAAATTAAATTTCTCAAATTAAATCCAAAGCTGTTCTAAGAATATTTTTAGCTTAATAGTTTCTGATAACATGTCAGAGTTACACCGCTACTTGAGATCAAAAAGTTCAATTTAAAAATAAACAAAAAAATACTAGCGTATTGCCAGAATACTAAAATGATTGTCAAGTTTACATTTTCCAGTTAACAATTTTTTACATTTGTCTGTTTTACACGAAAATGATGCCATTTCCCCAAGAGTATTAAAATCTCCTTTTGCAAATTGCTCATATCTTTTGAAAATTTAACCATTATTCAACCACCAAGAATTACCATCACTTTTTAAAGTCATTCATCTGCCTTAAATTAAAAAAATTTTTTTTGCTTTACTTATTTTAAAAGATGAGAAACCTCAAGAATAGTGAGAAAAAAAAATGTACTTCAGTCTGTGCTCAGATTCCAATGGCTGTCTTTAGGACGAATTGGCTTCTTTATGGTGAGTCCACCAAAGTTGCTTTAATGTTTTCCCCACTAGCTGCATTTCCCTCCACTCTCATTGACTCCATTCCCTTTCATCCACAAAGTGTGTTGTATCTGAGCACCCTCTCCTACCATCTTTCCTCTTTTACCACCTATTCCTCCCCTCTTATGTTTTCCCTCATTTGAAATTTCCATTTTTTTTAAGCGGCTTGCCCAAGGCCTCACAGCTAGGTCATTATGAAGTGTCTGAGAGCGAATTTGAACCCAGGTCCTCCTGACTCCAGGGCCGGTGATGCTCCATCCACTGTGCCACCTAGCCACCCCTTGAAATTCCCGGTTTTTTGAAGATGTTTTTCCTCTTACAATTAGGTTTCAACCTTTCTATATGGCCTGTTTCAATTTTCTCCAAACTTAGGCGTCAAAACTCACCTCCCCACAATTACTTATTTCTGCTCTTACGCTTTGGGTCCGACTTAGTCTTTAACATCTAAATCCTGTGCCATAAGCCAGGGACAGAGTAAACTCCCTTTCCTTCCACCGATTTCTTCCAAATACACTTTTTAAAACTCATTTCCTTCCCAGAGAGCCCTTTCTCCTGTCCAGAAATCGAACGTTAGCCCTAGAGGCAGTGAGGCCTCGAGGGAGGGGCCGCCATTAGCCCCGGTGTCGGCCGCTCCCTTTTTTGGAGTTTTTTGGACTTTTTTGAAGTCACTTCGGTTAGGTTTTTGCACTAAGGCAAGATTCCTAATTTTAAACTTTTCCCCATCTCCGCAGAATATCAGAGGGGGCGGGTAGAAGCCCCCTTTCAAGCCCAGAGGGAGGCGGCTCTTCTTCCCTTCCCCCCACGGCCGCTTCCCGCCCAGCCCGGCCCCGGGCCCCCCTCTCCCTCGCCACCCTTCAAGCCCGGGACCCCCCCGAGTCTTTTTTCCTTATTTGCCCGACGAGAATCTTAATTTTATATTTCTCTTCAGGTTTGTTAGATAAAAGAATAGAAAGCCCTTGAGAAGGGTGTTCTGGAGAAAAAGAGACAGAAAAACGGCGCAGGAAAGGAGCAAAAAGCGGACTGAGCTGCCGGCGCCGCCTGCCCTTATTTATAGACGCAGGGCTCATTAGCATATTATCATGACGTGATCTCCAACCGCGGCCTCCCATTGGTGGCTGCGTGTCACGAGATCGCTCACGCCTCAGGGGAGCACTCACGCCTTTCAACTCCGTCAGAAAATAGTGGGGGAGGGGAGGAAGTTCCTCCAATCAGCTCCCGACTCCTCCTCCCTAGACTCCTGTCCAATCAGGTAGACTCAAGCGACTTTGAGGGGCGGAAGAGGGTCCCTGCTCCTCCAATCAGCTCCCGACTCCTCCCCTTTAGCCTTCTGTCCAATCAAGTAGACTCAAGCGGCTTCTTCCTGGCAAACCCGGGGCCTCTCTCTCAGTTAAATGGAAGCTGATGTGGGGAAGAGGAAAGTCAATGGTGGAAATGGTGGAGAAAAGCCCTCTTGGTCTGGGAAGGGATGGAATGTGGGGGCACAGAGGCCAGGGACACCCAATCGAAAAAGAGGGAGAAAAGGATATATTTTGAGAAAATCCTTTTTTTTTTAAAAGATTAGACATGCCTTTTTTTGACATTCCCCTGCACATAAATGAGGTGTCTTTGAAAATCTATAACTTTTTATGTTTCCCTTTTTCCTTCCTGAAAAATATAAATCCTCAAGGGCAGGGAATTTTTTTGTGTCTTTATATTTCCAATAATCTGCATGCAAAAAGGTGCTTAATACCTCAAACTTTTAAAAGCTGGCACACATCCAATTTTCAGATGGCAGAGAAGAGGAATAACAAGCATGATCCATACAGGCCTTGATTGACCGTCTAGATAGAAAACGGGAACAAATTTAATAGGATAAAATTTAATAAGGATAAATGAGAAATCCTAAAACAACAAAACCAAAAAAGCAACCCTTCATATTAATAAGATTGAGATTAGACCACATAGCAATTTTTGCAAATAAGATCTAGGAGGTATACTAAGTGGATGCAAGCTCAATGTGGGTCAAGAGAGTTGACTAAGGAACAGAAGCATTTAAGAAATTTGGTCTGTAGGTAGTCAAGGTAGCTTAAAAAGGATTTTTAATAATCCTATAACAAAAACCAAGTCATTTTATTCATTAATTTATTAAGCTTAGGTGGTACAAAGGGCAGAGCACAGACTGGGACTCTGGAAAACCTGAGTTTGAATCCTGATTCAGATGCGTTCTAGCTGTGTGATCTAGACACATCCCTTAACTTCTCTGTGCCCTAGTCTATTCATGTGTAAAAAAGGGGAATAAGGTACCTCCTAGATTTGTTGTGAGGCTCAAATGAGTTAAAATCTTGCAAGTCTTAAAGCTCTACATACTAGCTATTATTATGCTAAACTCTGGGGATACAAAGAAAGATGGAACATTTGTTACTTTTAAGGAAGTCTCATTTTAAAAAAAGTTTGAGCATATATTAAGCACCTATGATATACAAGATATTGGAAATGCAAAGACAAAAAATTCCCTGCCCTTGAGGATCTTATGTTTTTCTGAAAGGGAAAAGAGAAACATAAAAAAGACCATAGGTTTTCAAAGGCACTTCTTTTATGTACAGGGGCATCATGCAAAAGAGGTCATATTTTCATACAACAGGTAACAAGCAAAGTAAAAAAGGTACAAAATGCATTCAATGTCTATGAAAGGTAATTTTGGAAGGAAGACATGGTGAGGGGAATGGGCAAGTCAGACAGATTGCTCTAGGTGAGCTTTGGGATTCTATCCACCTCTGAGATTCTGTCTTCCATGAAATGCAAGGGAGTCCAAGTAAAACTTTGGGAGGGGGTCAAAACACAGGGCAGACTGTTCCGTGAAAGACTGTCCCCAAATCTGAGCCAACAGATTTTGCTAGGCTGGACACTTAGAAGTGAGAGCTGGGGAAGCATTATTCACCCTCTGGAAAATTTGAGCCCCAGTGAAGTCTGCCAGGAACAGAAGCCTATTTGTTGATTCAGCCCTGTCTGCTCCTGAAAGAGGCTTCTTTATAGCCTTACCATATTAAATAGTTGGGGTGAGACTTCATATCCTTGAAGATTTCAACACTGTCTCTGACAAAAGAGGTAAAGACCAGAATCTCAAATTTAAGTGATCTTAACTCTTAGACTAGGGAAATCAAACAGATGACATTTGAAGACATTCCCACGGTTTGCAAATGAGGTCCAATGACCTCTTGGAAAACACACACAGAAATTCATGTGCATCAGTTCTTTCAGAGGACTGTTATTCTCCAGACCTCATTTCTTCCTCTCTAAAATAAAGAGGTTGAAGTCTCTTCCAGCTCTAAATCTATGACCCTATGATACAGTAATACATCTTTTACAGTCATTTAGATGAGAAAAGAAAAACAAGCAAGGCACATGAGCATCCACATCACAGGCAGCAATGGTTCTACTGAACTCATTGATGTTTAAACCATGTTTGGGGATCCCATTTTGGGAACCATAATTTAAGAAGGGCATTGACCAAAGACCTTCCAGTGAAGGATGTCCAAAATAATTAGACTCTGTGGATACTTAACCAAGAGGGAAAAAGGGATTGGGGGAGAACTATATCTTCAAATATTTAAAATGTTATCACTTGGAAGAAGAAGAGTTGCTTTTTGTTACCTTCAAGAGAACTAGGGCCAATGAGTAATGTTACTGGGATGCATATTTTAGCTCATCACAATAAAGAGCTTTCTCTTAGAACCATTCCAATATCTAACAGGTTTCTTGTGAATTGGATTCAAGCAGAGAGGCAGAGACATCAACTGAGAGGTATGTTATAAAAATGCCTTGATTGGGAAACTGAACTAGATGCCCTTAAAAATTCAACTCTAAGAGTCTATGGGGGAAAAAAAAAACAGGTAAGGACTAAAAAAGATCAAACCACAAACTGCTAAAAACCTGGACCTATATTAAAGACCTGCCCCACATCTAGACTTCTCTATTTCTTCAGGGTTAATGCTCACAGCTATAATGTTGTCACTTCTCTGACCCTGATGGCCTGAGAGGAGGTTTAGGGGAACACTGCTGTGTGATTAGGGGATCCCATCAACAAGCCTATAATGGTGTCTCTCCCCCCACCCCAAACCATCCTATGACCTAAGGATAGAAACAATTGCATTTTGCAAGTTTGACTTGGGGCTTTTTCTCACACACTTGCATGTTCACCCATGTAAATACATGCACAATATATCCTAAAACTTTAAAAATTTCAAAATATATTATAGTCACTCTTATTTTTGAAGCAGCAAAGGGGGTTAGTAGGTAGGGCCCTAGACTTAGGGTTATGATTCTGTATTAGACATTTGAGATGGGAGACCCTGAGAAAATCACTTACCCTCTTGGTTCTTTGGTTTCTTCATCTGTAAAACAAGGTGGGACTCCATGGCTTCCAAGGACCCCTCCAGATTTAAATCTTTTAATTCTACAATCATTTGATGTAGTTGGGAGGAAGGAGCTATTATTATTCTGAGGGTATAGATAAAGAAAAAGGCTCAGAGGTGAAATGACTTGCCCAAGGACATATTGCTGATAGCTGTTAAATGCAGAATTCAAATTCTATTTTTCCTGATTACTCATCTAGTGTTCTATGCATTATGCCATACTATCTGTCTTCTCACTTTTCTTGCTTTTGTTGCTTAAGCGTTTTCATAGTGGAGCAGCTAGGTGGCACAGTGGATAGAACACCTGCCCTGGAGTCAGGAGGACCTTTGTGACCTTGGGCAAGTCACATAATCCTACTGCTTTGTCAAAAAAAAAAGAATTTTCATATCCCACAGTTCTTTCCTTTTTCTGCCTTCTCAAGACTTAGTAACTCTTTTGTCCCTTCCAAGTCATTTCTGGATTATTTAGATGATATTATTATTGCTACCATAAGATTTTTTTGAATGATTGTAGCTCTGCTAAGTTTAGAGTGAGATAGAAAGGAAGACCATATCCTATCATTCTCTTGATCCCATCTCTTAAATGTACATTTTCCCCCCTGTTTTATCTTATACTTTCAGTTTCAATCAAAGGGTACTGGTTGAGATGGTCAATGGAATAGAGTTTCCACAAAAATATATGCCTGACTCTGTTCTAACATCCCTTGAGAAACTTATGGGTCCAGAGTCTGAAGAGGCCTGTAGGCTACAAGCTTCATTTACTTGCTTACAGGTTCTATTCATTCACAAAAGGAATCTCTTTTGACATTGAACCACTAGCTACCCTCTTCTGAATACATTCCCCTCTCTCAGCTTACATGACACTCCTCTTAGGTGATGATCCTATTTGCCAAATAGTTTTCACTGGTTTCTCTTCCTCCTTTTTCCTAAATTTGTATAAGTTGTACAGTGAATATAATACTGGGTCTGGAATCAGGAAGGATTGAACTTGGTAATTGACTATAGGCAAGTCATTTTTCCTTCATCTGCTCAACTGTATTGTGAAGATAATATTAGCACCTACTTCATAGGTTGTAGTGATGATGGAATGAGGTATTTATAAAGGAATTAGCATAGAACCTAACAAACAGTAGGTGCTTAATAATTTAATAATCCCCTAACTGTAGAAGTTGCTCAAGGCTCAGTCCTTGCTCTTTTCTTTTCTCTATAGCCTCTCTTCCCCTAAATATTTACATATATATGTAGGTATATTTGGGCATCCATATAAAGTATAACAATCCATAGGTAGAATATTCTCAAATTTCAGTCTCCTACCTGGACCTCTACTGTTAAGTTCTGGTTTCCATTTTCTAATGACTGCAAGATTTCTCTACCTGGATGGCCTGACAATTCCTCAAACTCAATATGTACACATTGGGAGTCATCATCTTCCTTCCAATTGCTCTGTGTCTGCTGATATTATTACTCTCTTTCCATTTCATCCAGACCTGAAAGCTCAAAATCCTCTTTGACTTCCCTCTCCCTCACCTCTTATCTCTACCCAGTCTCAGTCTTCTAGATTCTCCCTTCACAAGTTCTCTTGGATCCATCCATTCCCCTCCACTCACACAACACCTAATTCAATCCCTCACCACCTCTCCCATGGACTGATGCCTTAAGTTTTTAGCTGGTCCCCCTGCCTTTAGACTCATTCTCACATCAATCCATCTGCCCAACTGTCAGCTTAGTATTTTAATGCATACATTTGACCACATCATTCCCTAGGTAAAAAAAAGTGTGTGTGCAATGAATGGGATGCAATAAAAACTCCTTGTCTGACCTTAAAGATCCCTCCCCCATTATATGCCTCAAAAAGATCTTCCTAGCCTTATATTCCCCTGTTCTCTTTCTAGCCTTCTATGGTTCCTACCAAGCTGAACTTTCTGCTACCTGGAGTCACCCTGCTTGCATTCAATGTATTGGAACCAGCCTCAACAATACTTGGGAAACATTTCTGGCACATAGGATCTTCAAATCCCTGTTGAATTGCTACCTCCATGAAGTCTTCTCTGATTACATTCCCCCACCAGGGTTCTCTCATTCCTCAAATTTCCCTAGGGTACTTTGACTTTCTTCTTTTCCCTCATCACCCTCTACTTTCTTCCTTAATTATTTGACTGTAACACCTTCTTCTCATTTGATTGAAAACACCTCAAAGGAAAGCTCTTTTTAAAAAAGATCTTTGTAGCCAGGTGGCTAGGTGGTACAGTGGATAGAGCACCTGCCCTGGAGTCAGGAGTATTTGAGTTCAAATCTGATCTCAGACACTTAATAATTACCTAGCTGCATGGCCTTGGGCAAGTCACTTAATTCCATTTGCCTTGCAAAAACCTAAAAAAAAAATCTTTGTAGCCCTAGTGAAACATCAATTGTTATTGTTCAGTCACGTCCAACTCTTCTTGACCCTATTTGGGGTTTTCTTGACAAAAGATACTGAAGTGGTTTGCCATTTACTTCTCTAGCTTATTTTATAGATGAGGAACCTGTGGTAAATGTGATAAGTGACTTGCACAAGGTCACAGAGCTAGTATTTGTCTGAGATTTGAACTTGTCTTCCTGACTCCAAGTCTGGCCTTCTGTCCTCTGTGCCACTTTGTAAAATATTCTCAATCATTTTTTTTTTTTGCTGGTTTTAGAATTGGAAACAAGCTCTGCATAGGCAAAAAAGAATCTAGTCATCAAGTAGTTCTCCATCTTCCTCTTGAATAGCTCTCCAGAGGAGGAACTCACCCCCTTTGGAAGAAAGCCCTTCCATTCATGGACAACAATCATTGTTAGCTAACTAGCAATTTATAAAGGGCTTTGAGGTTTACAAGACACTTTCATCCTTTTGGGCCAAACATAACAAATCCATGCTCTATTCCAACTTGCAGAAGTTCATGATTGGTCCTGGTCTACATGTGGACAGGCCCGAGGACAGAAACAGAGTAAACTGGGGATCCCAGAATTTAGACATGGAAAGGACCTTGGAGCCCCCCACCCCTCATTTCACAGGTGGAGAAACCAAGGGCAGGAGAGAACTTTGCTAAGAACTTTGCCAGCTTTTGCCTTTCCCAAGACCATTCAAGGCTGAGCCAGAATTCTGACCTAGACCTTCCCACCCCAGACTCCCAAAGCCACCCTTAGAGTAAGGCCCACAGAGCTTTCCAGCTGCCTTCTATTTCCCTCTCCCTAGGTGTACATACCACCCAGGCAGTCTTCTATCAAAGGGTGGGCCGGCTGAGTCCTGTTTATTTTGCAATGAAAGGGGCTTCTTTTGAAGCTCTTGCCTGAGGGCCTGGAATTTCCAGCTCCAGCACTGCCCATATTCCTGTGACCAGGTAACCACAGACTCCTGTGGGGAAATGAGAATTCCTTCTCACTAGTTCATCCAAGGGTCAAATGCATTTTAACTCTTTTTTCCTGAAGCAGTTCACAAAATGAGTCAAAAGACTGTTTGGATCCCATCATGTGAGAGTGTGTGTGTGTGTGTGTTTGGTGTGCTTGCGTGTGTGCACGTGAATGCGTGAGTGTGTGCTGGGGGTGGGGCCGTGAGGACAAAATGGCAGAGGAAGATGGAGATGGTGTTGATGGACAACACATCTCCCCAGGCAGCTTGTGAACAGCAGCACAGGGTCTCACGGGAGGTCCCTCCCTCTTGTGCAGACTTGTGAACGCCTATCCAAGTCTCCTGTCTCCCTGAGAGCCCTCTCCTCCGGCCTCCCCATATCCTCCACTCCATCCTCCTCCTCCTCCTCCTCCAGCTCCTCCAACTCCCAGCCACACCAACCCCCCCACCCCCAACATCCCACTGCCAGGGATTCAGCTCCAGCCTGGCTCTGGAGCGAGGCCTCTGCCCCACTTCCTGCGAGCTGCTATTTTGGGAAGATGAAGTCGGCCTGTTTTGGTACTAGGGTGGGATGTGAAGGGCCATGGAGCAGAAGGACCAGGGAGTGAACCCAGGCAGTTTGGTGACACTTCTTAAAAAACAGAGGGAGCTTTGACTCGGGGCCTGGGAACAAAGATGTCTGTCATGTAGGGCCTCTGGGAGGCGGCTGTGAAAGCAGCCCCATTGTGCTTGCCCAGCTTCAGGAAACTAGGAGCAGGGCCACCGGAGGACTGCTGTGGGTTTAAAGAAACAGGGAGTAGAGACAGGCCCGCAATGGTCCTAACACAGGGAAGGGGAACTGGGCTAGAGGGAAAGAGGGAGACAAGTGTACTTTACCAAGTTTGCTTTTCTGACACATTTGAAACCATATTGTTTAGGGTAAGTTCACAGGTTCCTGCTTCCCCACGCCCCAGAATACAGTTAAATATTAACATGTAAATATGGTTTATTTTCAAGAAACCCAGAGATCTAGAAAATTCAATCTCTCTTAAACTGGGTTAGACTAAGGAGATCTTCATGATGGTTAACATTTTTTCCAGTTGCAATTTAAATTCATTTTCTCTCATTTAGATTAGAGTGGTTATGGAGACAGAGAAGAGGCCACCATTGACTTAATAGGGTTATTGATAATTATTTTAAGCCATGCGTTAAATTCACCACATTAGAATACTTAACCTGCAACATCACTATCCCTTGGAGGATCACAAGATTTTGAGCTGGGAAGAATTCTTAGATATGACCTAATCCAATCCCATCATTTTACAGTTGCAAAATAATTTGTCCGAGGTTACCGAGGTGGTAAATAGCAGATGTGAGCCCAGGCTCTCTGACTACCAGATCTGATATTTTCAGGTCTTCCTTGCTTCATGCTTCTTGAAGAAGCTATTAGCAAACTATGATCTTGGGCAAATCACTTTCAAAGAGCTGGGTGGGCCTTTAGAACTGTTCTGGGCTCCTCTCTCATCCCTCTCTAAAATGAAGAGGCTGAAGGAGATTATCCCTAATGTTCCTTCCAATGCTAACATTCTATTAGCCTGCATGTTTGTGGAATTCTGCAATATCCAAAGAAACTGAGGCTGAGGATTACCTGGAGGGCAATGTAGAGATGCATTGTGGACTTCAACCCATATCAGACAAAGAATTACATGGGGGGGGGTGGTGCAAAAGAGGGCCTCAGAGATATTTATGAATGGAAAAAAAGTTATTGTTTTGTCCTTCATTCTCACACATCATACACTTAAAATAGATTTCCCCCTTTACCTATTAATTAGCGTAACTTGTAAAGTTAGGACTGGAAGACTCTTGAAACAGATACTGTAGGTAGGCCTTAAAGGACAGAAACAATAGGGTATAAATAAACTTTAACCTTTAATTCTAACAATGCATATGTCACAATTTTCTCAGTCTTGAACGTGGAAAAAGCTTATTCTCTTTAGATTTATGTGTGGCAAAAATTTATTACTTTCATAGACCACCAAATCTCGGCCACTCAATTTATGTTACTGCCCTTAAAGCCTTCCTTATGCCATTTTGGGTCTCTGTTCCCTGAAAGTACTATATGGTCACCATTTTCCCAAATTACCTGCAACCTACATTGAAACTAGACTTCTTGTTAATGTATATGTATGTCCTTCATTCTCAAAGAAGACCACAGCATCAGGGAGGTGATGCTGGTACAAGCACATGAACTGGATTTGAGTGAGGAGGCCTGTGCCAGAGCCATCTGGGTTCAGTGGCCAGGTAGGAATCAGGAGACAGGAGACAGGAATCTGGAGACAACCCTGGATATGAAGGAATCATGATTAAGTGATTTGCCCAGCGTCTCACAGCTAGTAAGGATCAAGTGTCTGAGGTTGGATTTAAACTCAGGTCCTCCTGACTCTAGGGCTTGGGCTTTATCCACTGCAGGGGCAGATGTGTGACCCTAGGCAAGTCACTTAACTCTGTTGGCCGCAGTTTCTTCATCTGTAAAAATGACCCAGAGAAGGAAATGACAAACCACTCTAGTAGCTTTGCCATGAAAACCCCAAGTTGGGATGAGAAGAATTAGACTGAAATCACTCAAAAACAACAATAAAAAGAAAGAATAATGAATTGACAGCCTTTTTATACTGTTGAAACATATGTATACACACACACACACACACACACACACACAATGTCAATAGACACAAAGAAGGCTCCTAGGATATTAAGCAAATTACCCATGGCACATGTGTGAGAGGACCTGGATAAAAGTGATAGCAGAGGATGGGTAGGCTTGGATGGATGGGGAGTGCCCACATCCATGAAACACCCATGGATTTCCATTGGATTATACCACTGGATTATTGGAGTGGTATGTATCTGTGAATGGTGGGCTTTAAGCATTACTAGTTGCTATTCCTTTGTGTAAAATGGAGCCAGCACTTAGCCAAGTCCAAATTTCCTCAGTAAATGGAGGGGAGGCATGGCACAAGAAATCCACAGATAATCCAAAACCGCACTTTAGCCATTGGTTTCACCATTTGGTTTACAAGAGCTGCTAATAAGCAGCAAAATTGACTGATTTGAATTTTACCTCTTCTCCTTTCCTCTACCTCTCTCCCACAGAAGTGCTCATTTGAGCTATAACAGTAGCCAAAGGGCAGACAGTAGAGGGGAGGAGAAGCCAGAGGCATGGATAATCTCCAAACTGGATAAACCACCCCCTGGATAATTGGGAGTTGCCTGAACCGAATGCCCAATGAGGAAGTTTCAGTGTTAAATCGATCACTCCCCTAGTACTAAAGTAGTTATAATCCCCCCCGGCCAAATGCATTATTAAACTGTGAATTTCCTCAGAAAAGTTCCGTCATTTCGCACTCAATTCTGATGTGGGCTCTTACTTGAAAGCCAGAAACCAGTTAAAGTAATTATTATGTGGACCCAGCATAAGGTTAAAAAAAAAACCAGACTCATAGAATAGCCATCTTCATGAAGGCCCTAGCATTTTTTAGACTGTGTATATAGCCAAAGGCAAACCTGAAAGTTCCATGATTCTAAGCTTGAAAAATTATACCATATTGTGAACCTTAGTAATTTCAGAATAACTTCATATGTTCATAGATTCTCCTGGATCCAAGAATCCTGAAAGTGCCCACAAAGTTGGTCATTATCTCCCCCTTCCTCATTTTTCATGATGCCACTACCCCTTGCCCTAGCCTACACTGGACCAACAACCAAGCTACTCCAATTGAAGGGGCCACCTGGTGATAGTACAGGGAACTCTTTAGACTAAAAGTGGAAAATTTTCCTCATTATTTCCTTTCTTTTTTTCTCTCATCACCCTGAGAATTTCTCTTCCCAAACACACACAGTTTTTGTTTGTATTTTTTTTTTTGTTTATCTTAATAGAGCTCCACAGGCAATCTCTCACATTCACCCATGACTATTTTTTTTTTTTTTTTGCTCTTCCCATTCTATTTTTGGTGTGTTTTTGTTTTAGTAAGCACAGTGTAGGCTCTGGTGCAAAGAGCTTATAAGTGCTTGCTGATTGATTTCTCATTAGTTATTTCAATGGATATGTGATTTCATGTTTGTGGGCACTCCCTCTGCCAGGAACAGACAATTTGCCAGTATAGAAAAAACACCAGAGCTGGTATTAAGAAAATATGAGTTTTCATCTCACCTCTGTCACTCACTGAGTGTGTAACTTCTCTTGGTCTTGGGGAATTGAACTAGTTGACTTCTGCCTTCTTCTAATTCTAAACCTATTATCAATATTCGATTCTGATCTATATCTATTATTAAATGTATTATAATACATACTACATATATATATATAATACAATATAATACATACTAGCTATAATCTAGCTACATCTTCTCATCATTTGTGGTTCTTCTCTGTGTCCTCCCATAATGTGACCTCCTCAATGCTAGCAAAATCTAGCTCTTCATCTTTTACCACACACCTCTTTTTCCCAATTGCACATTTTCTGGATGAGATATTTTATGCCAAAAGACAAAATAGCCTAATAGTCTGCTGCAGACTCAGGAAGACAAAGGTTTGATTCTTATCTTTGATCCCAACTAGTTGTCTGTCCTAAGGCTATAAAATGTAGAGTGATTTGCTGAATAGTATCCATTGAAGAGTTTTCCAAATCAAGGTTCCCAATATTGATAAAATCACAGGTCTGAATCCTGAATGATCTCTTTCTACCTCAAAATATACTATTCCTCATATATGAGTATGTTACAAAAATACAAATAGTTTTTGCCATCAGGAAATTTACATTTTACTAGAAGGACATGAGAAGGGAACAATATGGCCACAGAGGAGTAAATATCTAGAAAAATATAGAATGCAGAATAGAAGGGGTAGGAGTGCCAAGAGATAAGACAATAAGGAGATGGCATTTAAGCTGAAGCTTAAGGGAAGCAGATTCTAAGAATTCAAAGGGTAAGAACATTCCAGGGGACCTACATACCTATAATGATATGTCCAAGAAGTGATATTATGCCAAAACTTGCAGACATCCTGGAAATAAGCAAAAAATTCTACCTCTACCTACCCAGATTTCTGTCATTATTTCCTTTCTTTTTTTTTCTCTCATCACACCTATACAGTGGTCAGCTATTAAGTTGATCTACTGGATTGCAAATATCAATTCCTGTACATAAGTCATCACCACTATTAGGCATGCCTTTAGACCCGGAATACATCCTTTCCTCACCTCTGCCTTAGTTTCCTCTGAGGTTTTATTGAAAGTGCTACCTCTATAGGAAAATGTTCCTGATTCCCCTAGTGATTCAGGATACTACCCACCACCACTCCCATTGCTTTTTATTTCTACTCATATAGGATGTTTTAAAAAAACATAAAGCAGTTTAATATTTATTTATTTAACTCTTTAAATGTCAGTTCCTTGAGGGCAGATACCATTTTTATTTTTTCTCTGTATATCCAGTGGTTAGCACAATCTTGGAACATGATGAGTGTTCAATAAATACCTGTTGAATGAGTGAATAAATATATGCAGACTGTTAATGTCCTATACATACCTTTTCATTGATTATTGAATAAATGCTTGCTAAATTGAATCAAATTGATTCATTTTTAAAATTGAATTTGCCATAATTTTGAATGCTCAGAGTTTGTAATTTCCCATGATTTGCAACCATGTAGTATCACAGGAAGAATACTGATGCTGCCAATAAGTTAGATTTTTTTTTTGTATGGGGAAACAGCTTGGGATTGATAAAAGTCTGGCATAATCTTCTAAATGCCATCCAGCTGTTCTTTCTTCCTATTTTTTTCTGAGCCCAGCTTATTATTTACCTGCAGTGCCTATCCCTTTATTTATTTTTTAAAATTTTGTTTATTTAAGGTAATAAAGTTAAGTGACTTGACCAAGGTCACACAGATAGGTAATTAATAAGTGTCCGAGGTTGAATTTGAACCCAGGTCCTCCTGACTCCAGGGCTGGTGCTCCATCCACTGCACCACTTAGCTGCCCCCCCCATCCCTTTATTTATAACTCTACTCTTACTGTCATTTTTTATTTGTTATTTTTTTAATCTCAGATTTTCTTTTTAAAAAAAATAACCTGGTATAGTGGAAGTGGATAGAGAGCTGGGTTCTAGTTCCATTTCATTGACACCTTATAAATAGATCTCTTCTTACCTACTCTTCTTTGCTTATTTATATAATCTTATAAAAGTATACAGAAGGGGGCGGTTAGGTGGTGCAGTGGATAAAGCACCGGCCCTGGAGTCAGGAGGACTTGGGTTCAAATCCGGTCTCAGACACTTAATAATGACCTAGCTGTGTGGCCTTGGGCAAGCCACTTAACCCCATTTGCCTTGCAAAAACCTAAAAAACAACAACAACAAAATGTAAACAGAAGAAGAAAAATAATCTTCTGATGCTTATTGCTTAAAAAAAATGCCTTCACTCCAAGGATATTTAATCTGTATTAAGCTCGAGCCAGTCTAATTAATGATGAATCTCTGTGTATTGAAGCCCCATGGTTTGTTTTTGCTTTTGATGCCAGTTGGAGAGGAATAAAGTAGAGAAAGAAGACTATAGACTAAAATGCTTAATAACTATCAATGCAAAAATTTTAAATAAGATCTTTTCCTGGAGACTAGCATTATGTCTAGAAAATAATGTTACCAAAATAGATTTCTATTAGGGAAGCAAGGATTATTTGACATCAGAAAATAGTTAATATAATATTATCAATAAAACAAAGAAATTCAATGATTATTAAAATAGACATAGAAAATAACTGGGGCATGATATAGCACTCATTTATTTAAAAAATCCACAAAATCCCTGGCATGGGGATTTATTTACTGTATTCAGAACATTCTCACACAATCTCTCTCTCTCTCTCGCTCTCTCTCTCTCTCTCTCTCATCTAGCTATCTATCTAGTTATCTGTAAAACATATAGCTTTAGAGTTAGAAGTAGCCTTTGGAATCATCTGATCCAGTCCCCTAATTTTGTAGATAAGGAACTAGACCTAAAGAAGTTTAGTATGTTTCCTAAGACAGTAAGTGGTAGAATTGGGATTTGAACCCCTGGACTTCTACCTCTAAATACAAGTCTTCCCACTTTACCATACTACCAAGAGTTAGCATTAGCAGCTCTGGAGAAATACCAGAAACTTTCTCAGAACAAATAGGATAAAACAAGAGTGTAATTTTATCTGTATTTATTTTATGTATTCTAGAAATGGTAGATAAAGCAATAAAACAAGAGAGAAATTTAAGACATAAACATTTCTGAAAAAAAAGGATAAAAACAATTCTCATTTGCAGATGTCATCTTAATATACTTAGAGAATCCAAGGGGGAAAAATCAGGAAAGAAGCAAGATGAGATAATTAACAATTTCAGTAAAGTAGCAGATCCAAAAAAATCTACAAAAAGCACATACATTTCTATAAATGCTAAAAAAATGGAGGAAACAAATTTATACAAAATACCTATAGATTACCTAAAATGTATGGGAGTTAATCTACCACACTCCTCTAAATTTACATAAAATAAATAAAAAATATTCTTTACAGGTATAAAGGAAGATTTCTGTATCTGAAGAAATTCAGTGCTTATGATCAGGCTAAAATATTTAAACATGTTAATATTACCTTAGGTTAACTTACATCTTTCATATTATATCAATAAAATTACTTATAGGCTACTTGGAAGAACTAGGGAAGCATTGAGAGTAATTTGGCTCAATTTTCTTTCTATTTCTATTTCTTCTTCTTTCTCTCAAGATGGTGTTTGATTAATTTTATTTTTTAAAATTTCACCAGACATTAATTACATATCTACTATGTATAAAGCCTCTTACTATAGTCTCTGTGTGAGTAATAAAGACACTAAGACAGGTTTCTTGCCCTGATATATCATAAAATCTAATAGTAAAGCACGATGTAAGAGCCCTAAATCTGGATTCAATCTGGCATTGCTAATTAATACTTATGTAATAAGAAGAAGGTTTGCTAACTTCTCTTGACCTTAATTTACTCCTTAGTGACACTAGATGATCCCTGAAATCATTTTCAAGTTCCAAATCTCATCATCATCATCATCTTCTTTTATAATGCTTAAAATTTTCAAAGCACATTGTATATATTATCTCCTTTGATCTCCCCTGTATTCATTAGATCTCTGACCTCTCATGTAGAATAGAGACTGGGTGGGCGGCTAGGTGGTGTAGTGGATAAAGCATGGGCCTTGGAGTCAGGAGTACCTGGGTTCAAATCCTGCCTCAGACACTTAATAATTACCTAGCTGTGTGGCCTTGGGCAAGTCACTTAATCCCATTTGCCTTGCAAAAACCTAAAAAACAAAACAAAAAGAATAGAGACTGGGAGATGCAAATTTGGTTTGAATCCAATCTGACTGTTCAGTTTCTTGCTCAGTTTCTTTATCTCTAAATGGATAGGGACAGGAAAACCAGGATTCAAATCCTAACTCTAAGACCAGGGGCATGTCATTTTAATTTTCTCAACCTTATTTCCCTCTTCTGTAAAATGGGTCTAATAATGCCTGTGGTGCCTGTCCCATTGGGTTGTTTTGAAGGTCAATACAAGTTTTTATTATGAATGAGACAGCTAAGTGGTACAGTAAATAGAATGTAGGATCAGGTAGACTTGTCTTCCAGAGTTCAAATCTGAATTCAGACTCTAGCTGTGTGACCCTAGGCAAATCATTTAACCTTGTTTGCTTCAGTTTTCTCATTAGTAAAAATATGAACTCGAGAAGGAAATGGCAATCCCTCCAGTATCTTTGCCAAGAAAAACTCAAGTAGTGTCACAGAAATAAATTACGATCATCAATGTAGAACCAGATAACACCTTAGTGATTATCTGGTCAAAACTCATCTGTAAAAAACCAAAAAAGATAAGGAAACCACTGGGACCCAGGGAAGGTAAATCCTTGTCTACACAAGGATTGCAAAGATTACAAGAATATGGACAATGACCATGATTCTGGGGATGAATCTCTCCAAACATCCATGCCTATCCTCATTCACCACTTCATTATATACTTTGACTCCTTTCTGGTTTGGTAAGATCTTCCCAAGAAGCCAGGACCCCAGGATCACTTCTCTGCCACTATAAAGCATCACAATAGGACTTTAATGGTAGAAGATCCTAAGATCACAGTATTTATTGATATATTAGACAGATTGTAAGAAATAGACTAATCTCCCTTGATGTGTTCAAGCTGATATTTCAGAGTACTGAGGGTACTGAAAGAACTGGGAGGTATCATTTACTGAGCCCCTACCAATGATCTAGGAAAGATTGTGAAAATAGGATCAGTACCCCCAGGAGATTCGAAAGGGAATAAATCTTGGAATTTTTCTTAAAAATGAAACATGAGCAACACAAAGTTTAGAAAGACCAGAGAGCTTGACTTTTAACCCTGACAAACTATCATTAAAAATAGTTCAATTGCCCTTATTTCCTTTTTTTAATGTAGTTACTAGATTAGGGGAACACTGTAGATATAGTTTCTCTAGGTTTTGGCAAAGCATTCAATTGAATAAATCAGTAAGCATTTATCAACAGCTTACTATGTGATGCTTTTGAAAGAAGTCCTCTAAGCTATAGTTATGGACAAGGTAGAGAAATGTCAATTAAATCATAGTAGATTTAACTGAAGTCAGCTGAATGACCAGTCCCCCAAGAATCTGGCTCAAAGTCAGCCTGGAAATAGGCCTCTAGTAGTGTAGCTCACCTATTTGTACTTGTCCCTGTGCTGGTAACCTGGATAAAAGCATACATGGATACCTCTGAGACTGGAGATAACACAAAGTTGAGGAAGATAGAGAGCATATTATATTATATGATGGCATCCAGAAAAAATCTCAGTAAGGTAGAACACTGGGCCAAATCTAATAAAGTTAAATTTAATAGAGATAATGAAATCCTTATACTTGGATTTCAAAAAACTAATTTTTTGACTACAAGGTGAGAGAGATGTGAAAGTACAGCAGATCTGATTTAAACATTTTAGTGGACTTCAAACTCAATATGAGTAAGTGGTATTCTATGGCAGCTAAAATGCAAATTTAGAACATATTAAAAAGTCTAATTCCAAGAATATTTGTTTAGGTCATACCTTGTCTAGACAATTGTATTCATTTCTGGGTGGTGTGTTTGTGGTGAAAAACTGATGAACTGGTTGCCATAGTTTAAATAGGACATTGATAAGTTGGAGAAAGTCCAAAGGTTGTTGAAAGGCCTTAGAGTTGGTTGACCGTACTGGACATGTTTACTCTAGAGGATATTCTCCTTTAGTGCTAGCACTATTTGTTGTTTGTTTTTTTCTCCCTTTTCTGACCCTATACATAATAAGTGCTTAATAAAATGTTTGTGGGATTGAACTGAATTGAGAGGTTAAAGACTGAACAATTGATAGTCACCCTCTAATACTTGAAAGACTACCCTATGGTAGAGGTATTAAACTATTTCTGCTTGGCCCCAGAGGAAGGAACTAGGACCTATTGGTGAAGGGTGTAGAGAGGTAGATTTTGATTCCATGTAAGGGAAAAAATCCTATTGAGCTATTCAAACAAGAATCTGCTGCATCAGAAGGGTGTGAGGTCCCTCTTACTGAAATATTTAAGCAAAGCCTGGAAGGTTGACTCTGGAATATTATACAGGTGCTTCTGGTTCAGGTATGGCTAGGAGGAGATGAACTCTGAGTTCCTTTCCATCTCTCTGATTCTGTGATTCCTGCAAGCAATGAAAGGTAGTCTATTGAAATTACTAGAGTGCTTAGACTTTTGGACAGATATTCCCTCTGGCATTTACTATAGCTGGGTAATTATGAGCAAGTCAGCTCATCTGGGTGGACCTCAGTTTCCTTCTCTGAAAAAATAGGGATAATAACAGCAATAGTAACTCCCTCCCCAAGATAAAGGATACTGTGAGGCTCAAATTAGGTATTTGTAAAGTACTTTTTTGCAAGCTTTAATGATCTTTATTTCTTAGTCTTTTTAATTAATTGATTTTTACAATTACATGTAAATATAGTTTTCAACATTCATTTTTTGACATTTTCTCCCTTCCCTCCCCCTACCCTATGATAGCAATTAGTCTGATATAGGTTATACATGCTCAGTCATATTAAACATCTTTTCATGTTAGTCATACTATGAAGAAGAATCAGAACTGAAGGGAAAAATCATGAGGAAGATAAAACAAAAAATAAATTTTAAAAATTGAAAATAATATGCTTTGATATGCATTCAGGCTCCATAGTTCTTTCTCTGGATGTGAATGGCATTTTCTATCACGTCTTTTAGAATTGTCTTTAATCTCTGTGTTGTTGAGAAGATCTATAATTCTGACTGTTTATTTATCTGCCTATCCACTGACCTGTTTTGTCCATCCATCTATCTCTCTTTTTCCACCCACCCACCCATCCATCCATCCATCCATCCATCCATCCATCCATCCATCCACTATCTTGCTACCTAGCTATCTTCCAACCTTTCTCTTTTCCTGTCTGGTTTCCTTTCATTGAACTGGAGATATGAGCTCATTGGTACAAAGAAATCTAGGTAGGCATTTACCCTCTAGAAAGTCAGCACCTGTTTTGCAGATTCTGGTCTTATTCCATTTTAGGATATAAAGTGAAGAAGAATTTCCAAGGGTCCCATAGCCAGTATGTATCAGAAGTGGGACTTGAATATAGGTCTACCTCACTCTAGACAAATTTTATATTCATTTCTCTCTACATAATGAGTTGTAATTATTTGGAACTGTTGTTGTCCTTCATTCTCAAAGAAGATCAGGACATCAGGGATGTGATACCATGACAAGAAAGTGAGTTTGATTTTTTGGGGGATGGTATGCTAAGTCACCAGCCTCTCTTTCTCCTCCAGAGTCATCTGGGTTCAGTGACTTGATATGAATCAGGACAGGTGGAGATGGCCCTGGAGATCACACAGCTAGTAAGTGTCTGAAACTACTTTTGAATTCAGGTTCTCCTGACTTCAGGGCTGGTTCTCTATCCATTGTGTCACCTACTGGAGCATCTACTCCAGAGTTTCTTGACCTTTTTATTGTATAACCTTTTATTGTATAACTCTTTTTTCTGTCTAGTGAAGCCTATAAATTCTTCCTCAAAATAATGTTTGTCCAAAAATATCTTAATTGAAGGGAATGTATAACTAACCTCATTTAGAGGTTAGTCAAAAATGGAGATGAACTTATTTAAATTCCCATTTATATTTATAGATCTTCTGAAATCTGTCTATAGACTTGTTGCCAGACCATTGACCCCCTAAATGAAAAAAACCCTGATCTACTTCACTTCCTTCTTTGTAATAGAGGAGGAAATAGGTAAAGAGATTGAAAACTACGTATCCAGTGATATGCAATCAGTAAATGAGATGGGTCTTTAGCTTGACTTCTAAATCTAAACTTTAAAGTTCCTTCAGATTTATATTACATAAATATGTATGCCAACTTTAATGTAGTAAGTGCCCTAGAGGAGTGAATATTATAAGGGGTTTTGCAGATCTAGTTTATAATAAGATTCATTAAGAGAGAGGGACAAGTTAGATGAAGTAACACAAACCTGTCCTGGGAAACCATCCAGCATCTTGTAGCTCTTTAATAACTGTGAAGGGGTAGCCATCAGATAGCTGGTGAATCTTGGAGATGCCTAATATTTGACTTGAGGGAGCAAATGACCTTTTGACTTTTTTCTCTCTCCACCTCCTTTCTTCTCAAGGTTCTTAGTCTTACATATTGGGAATGCATTGGTCATCAACCATAAGATGGGGTCCCAAAGTCAAAAGCACTGCTTGTCATGGGTACAGAAGATTATTAGGATATATTTACTGAGTGAGGAAAACAGATTTCTCAAAGTGAAGAGAGTTTAATTTATTTGGGCACATGCACTGATATAAATTTATGCTATGACAGCTATACTAAAAAATGTAGTGTTTATGTGTGAAGTTATTCTAAGCTGCATAATTGCCCACTCTATAAATGAATAGAAATAGCTTCAAGACAATAAAAGGCTCTGTTCTTGGTTATTTCTTTCCTTAACATCATTTTTAGGCACCTGCACATACTTTCTCATCTTAAACATCCCTTTCTCACTGACGATATTCACCTCTGCCATGCCAATGGTCCTCTTTGACAATGAAGGATGAACAATATTTTTTCCTCTTTCTGTACTTTTAGTCACACCTGCTTGGCTACCTGTCTGAAGGAAATCTCACTCTTCTTCACTTCACATGATTATCTCAAGGGTAGGTGCTTTAATTGAAGGCTGAGTAACAAGCCCAAATGCATTCCTTCTGACTCCTTCCTTGACTCACCTGACCTCTACTTCTGTGATCAAGTGCTCCCATCACTTGGGATCTGGAGCTGAATCTTCTTCAGTCTTTCCTGTATGAAGTCATCTGGTAAGCACAGCTACTCACTTATCCTTGCTTCACCTACCCTGGCCATGGGTCTCCTTTTTGGAATGCCTCCTGAAGATTCTCAGTCAACATGGAATTTTATCATGTATTATATCTGTATTTCCAAATTTGTTTTTCTTTGTACTTATTCAGTACTGTTAGGTTCTAAGGAATTTAGAGTCAGACTGGTGAATTCTAGGTGTCAGGCTTACAATCAATCAATCAATCATTTATTTCTTAAATGTCTAATATGTGCCAGTTGTTGGGGATACGAAAACAAGTAAATAGCTTGGGTCCTCAAGGAGTTTACAGTCTATCTGAGGGAGACCTATGTGTGTATATATACACATATGAACAGATAGATTGATAGATGTCCTCATCTATAAAATGGGGACAATAATTCAGATCAAAGTGCTTTGCAAACCTGAAGTTCTTCCAAATGTTAGCCATTGTTGCTATTGCCTTGGCATGCTCTGGTGTAGGAATGCTAAGTATGTGAATCTATAACATTGGACATATAGAAAACTAATGATTTTCAGTGTAGCATATTATGGGGGATATATGAACAAGGGATTAATTTTTATTTCATTTTTCATATGGTAGACTCAATTCATGGGAGGTCAGAAATAAACATTGAATTTATATAGTCACATTGAATTTCATTAAACTGCCAGGGTGATTCCTTCTGAAACTAGAGGAAAAAAATTTAATAGATGAAAAGTGTTGGGTTTCTGGTATATTTGGATCTTTCCTTTGTTTCCTTTTGGTTCCCCTCCACCAGCTCTTTTTCCTTGAGGTGATAAGTGAAATGTTGATGGTAATTTCATGGAGAAGTTGAACAGAAATATCTGAAATTCATTTTGTCCTTGGCTGACTTCTCCTGCCACCTGGCCTGGGTACCTTCCTTGGGAACTCCATTCGTCTGAGACAGCAGGCAGGCAGGACTCTATCGGCTCCCCCCAGGCAGTGGCACTCTATTAAGTGTCCACTTAGTACAGTTGTTGTCAAGCCTGTTGTGGAAGCCCTGCCTATTAACCCTTCACCCCAGGGCCTGCGGGCACTGGAGTACCTCATTCATTAACGTGTCAAGGCCCTTCCCAGCCCAGGCTGTGTCTGTGAATTCTTGAACTCCAATCGGCTTGCTGCCATGGTGTTCCCTGGCATTTCTCTGTAGTTAGCACCACTCTTAGCTTTGTCTCTATCCTAGCAACCAGCGTGCCACCCTAAATTGTGGGTATGGAGGTGAGGAGAGGCTGCTTAGTGGATTGCAGCATTGGACCCAGCAAAACCTGGTTGAAGACCCGCCATTCTAGCTGAGGACAGCCTATGGTCAAGTTACTCAACCTCAGTGCTCCAAATAACTCTGAGACTATAAACTAGAGATCAGTTGTTGGATCTGTAACATAAGTTCCCCAAATTGATAAAAAAAATCTAGACGAGAGAGAGAGAGAGAGAGAGAGAGAGAGAGAGAGAGAGATCGAGACAGAGACAGAGAGAGAGATCGAGACAGAGACAGAGAGAGAGAGAGAGAGAGAGAGAGAGAGAGAGAGAGAGATCTATTGGTGTCAACTTAAACTGAACATTTAAATGGTGAAAGGCTTGTGGTCCATGTAGTATAAAGAATGAAATAGAGAAGACTTGGGTAGGCAAGAAAAATGAAAATTCAAGTATTAGAAAGACAGTCATGTGAAAAAGAGATTATATATGTTCTGCTGGTGGAAGGGAGGGGTGTCCAGAGACCCAAGAGCTATAGACAGAAATTTAAGCTTAAAGTTAGGCTTAAAGTTAAGAAAAACTCCTTAACATTTGGAGCAGTGCTAAAGTGTAATGGACAGGATGTGAGGCCCTCTCACAGTCAAGCAAAAGTGGGCATGAGGTGGTTAGTTCTACCTCTGAAGACTGAATGATTACTTATGATATACATTATGCTGATAATTTTACTTGGTAGAGGTTGGACAAGATGGTCATTCAGATGCCCTTTTTTTAATTTTAGAAAGGTTTTATTTACTTTGAGTTTTATAATTTTTGCCCCAATCTTCCTTCCTTCCCTCCCCCCACCCCTCACAGAAGGCAGTTTGTTAGTCTTTACATCACTCCCATAGTATGCATTGATCTAAGCTGAGTGTGATGTGAGAGAAATCATATCCTTAAGGAAGAAAGATACAGTATGAGATATAGCAGAATTACATAATAAGACAATTTTAAAAAATTAAATTAAAGGAACATAGAAAGCCTTTGGTCTTTGTTCAAACTCCACAATTCTTTCTCAGGACACAGATGGCATTAACCATTGAAGATAGCCCCAAATTGTGCCTGATTATTGCCCTATTGGTATGAGCAAGTCCATCAAGGTTGCTCATCACTCCTATGTTGTTAGGGTGTACAATGTTCTGGCTCTGCTCATCTCAGTCAGCATAAGTTCACGCACATCCTTCCAGGCTTCCCTGAATTCCCATCCCTCCTGGTTTCTAAGAGAACAATAGTGTTCCATCACATACATATGCCACAGTTTGTTAAGCCATTCCCCAATTGATGGACATTCCCTCAGTTTCCATTTCTTTGCCACCACAAAGAGAACTTCTATGAACACTTTTGTACAAGTGATGTTTTTACCCTTTTTCATAATCTCTTCAAGGTATAGATCCTGTAGTGGTATTGCTGGATCAAAGGGTATGCACATTTTTGTTGCCTTTTAGGCATAATTCCAAATTGCTCCCCAGAAAGGTTGGATGAGTTCACAGTTCCACTAACAATATATTAATGTCCCAGATTTCCTACATCCCTTCCAACATTGATCATTGTCCTTTCTTGTCATATTGGCCAGTCTGAGAGGTGTGAGGTGGTACCTCAGAGATGTTTTAATTTACATTTCTATAATAGTTAGTGATTTAGATCAATTTTTCATATGACCATGGATTACTTTGATTTCCTCATCTGTAAATTGCCTTTGCATATCCTTTGACCATTTGTCAAGAGGGGAACAGCTTGTCTTTTTTTGAAAAAATTTGACTCAGTTCTCTGTATATTTTAGAAATGTCCTTTGTCAGAAACACTAGTTGTAAAAATTGTTTCCCAATTTACTACATTTCTTTTGATCTTGGTTACAGTGGTTTTGTCTGTGAAAAAGCTTTGTAATTTAATGTAATCAAAATTGTCTAGTTTGTTTTTAGTGATGTTCTCCATCTCTTCCTTAGTCATAAAGTGCTTCCCTTTCCATAGATCTGACAGGTAAACTATTCCTTGTTCTTCTAGTTTGCTTATAATATTGTTTTTTATGTATGTCTAGATCCTGTATCCATTTTGATCTTTTCTTGGTATAGGGTATGAAGTGTTGGTCCAATCTATGTTTCTTCCATGCAAACTTCCAATTTTTTATCCCAATACAGCAGATTACCATAATCATTTTCTGCTATTGCAACTAGTCTATTCCACTGATCCACCACTCTATTTCTTATCCAATACCAGACAGATTTGATGACTGATGCTTTATAATATAATTTTAGATATGGTAGGGCTAAGCCACCTTCTTTTTCACTTTTTTTCATTAAATCTCTGGAGATTATTGACTTTTTATTTCTCCATATGAATTTGCTTATAATTTTTTCTAACTCATTAAAGTAATTTTTTTGGAATTTTGATTGGTAGGGCACTAAACAAGTAATTTAATTTTGGTAGAATTGCCATTTTTATTATATTTGCTCAGACTATCCATGAGCAGTTGACATTTGCCCAGTTATTTAATTCTTTTTTTATTTGTATGAGAAGTGTTTTGTAATTGTTTTCAAAAAAGTTTCTGAGTCTGCCTTGACAGGTAGACTTCCAGGTATTTTATATTATCTTAAGTTACTTGGTATTTCTCTTTCTAGCTCTTTCTGCTGCATCTTCCTAGTCATATGTAGAAATGTTGAGGATTTATGAGAGTTTATTTTATATCCTGTGACTTTGCTAAAGTTGCTAATTGTTTCTAGTAGTTTTTTAGATGATTTTTTGGGATTCTCTAGGTATACCATCAAGTCATCTGCAAAGAGTGAGAGTTTTGTCTCTTCCTTCCCTATTCTAATTCCTTCAATTTCTTTTTCTTCTCTTATGTGGAAGCTAACATTTCTCATATGGTATTTAATAGTAGTGGTGATGGTAGGCATCCTTGTTTCACTCCTGATCTTAAGGGAAATGCCTCTAGCCTATCCCCATTGCATATAATGCTTGTTGATGGTTTCAGAAAGATATTGTTTATTATTCTATGGAACAATGCATTTATTCCTACACTCTCTAAGGTTTTTAGTAGGAATGGGTGCTGTATTTTGTCAAAAGCTTTTTCAGCATCTATTAATATAATCATATGATTTCTGATAGGCTTGCTATTGATATAATTAATTATACTGACAGTTTTCCTAATATTGAACCAACCCTGCATTCCTAGGATAAATCCTACTTGGTCATAAGGTATTCACTATTTCTACCTTTCTGCAATTGATCATTAGGTTTTTATGCCTTAGTACTTGGTAAATTTTTGTGTAAGGGCCATGTACTACAGAAAAGAAAGTGCATTCCTTTATATCCCCATTCTATTTCCTCCATACATCTATCATGTCTAGGATTTCTAACAATCTATTTACCTCCTTAACATCCTTCTTGTTTATTTTATAGTTAGATGCATCTAAATCTGAGACTGAGAGCTTGAGGTCTCCTACTAGTAGAGTTTTGCTGTCTATGTCTTCCTGTAACTCCTTCAACTTCTTCTCTAAGAATTTGGATGCTATACCATTGGGTACATACATATTTAGTATTGAAATTACTGACTAGGGTACCTTTTAGGAGGATGTAGTTTCCTGCATTATCTCTTTTAATAATATCTATTTTTGCAGCTGTTTTGTCTGAGACAAAGATTGCTACCCCTGATTTTTTCACTTCAGCTGAAGCAAAATATATTTTGCTCCAATCTTTTACCTTTACTTTATATGCATCTCTCTGCTTCAGATGAGTTTCTTGTAAATAGCATATTGTAGGATTCTGGTTTTTAATCCACTCTGCTACTTTCTTACATTTTAAAGAAGAGTTCATCCCATTCACATTCAAAGTTATAATTACTAACTCTTTATTGCCTTCCATGTTATCTTCCCTCTGTTTGGATTTTTCCCCCTTTTCCCTTTATCCATATTCCCCAGTGTTTTGTTTCTGAATACCACCACCTTCAGTGTGTTTGCCCTCCTATATCCAACCCCCACCCCCTTTTTGTCCCCCTTTCCCTTTGCCCCTTCTTTCTTCCCTTCCTTCTTTTGATTCCCCCTTTCCCCCCTCCCCTTTCCCTCCTTTTAACACTTTTAAATGTAAGATAAGTTTCTTAAGTGACCTGAGCATGTGTATGGCAACTTTAAACCAATCTGATGAGAGTAAGATTCAGACAATTCTCACCTCCTGCCTTCTTTCCCTCTATTGCAATAAGTCCTTTGTACCTCTTAATTTAATAAGATTTACCCCATTCAGTCACTTCCATCCTCCTATCTCTTCACTGTCCTCCTTTTTAAGGAGGTATCATTTTTAAATGATGTCAATCACAGAAAGGTCATGAGTGTCCATCACTTCTGGCTGTTCTCTCTACTAGAATTACAATTATTGAGAGTTATTAGAGTTTTTCTCCCATGTAAGGATATATCCAGTTTCATCTTATTGGATAACAGTTTCTCAAATAAGTCATGCATATCCATCTCTTCTGGCTAATTAAATCCTCTCTAATAGAGTTACAATTCTTGAGAGTTGTTAGTCTTTCTTTCAGGTAGGGATTTTGCCAGTTTCATCTTATTTGCTAACAGTTTTTTTCCCTTCCCCCTCCCTTTTTAAAAAATTTTACCTTTTCATGTGTCTCTTGAGTCTCCTGTTTAAAGTCCAAATTTTCTATTATGCTCTGGTCTTTTCATCAGGAAAAGTTGGAAATCTCCTATTTCATTAAATGTCTATCTTTTTCCCTAGAAGAGAAGGCTCAGTTTTGCCAGATATTGGATTCTTGGCTGTATTCCAAGCTCTCTTGCTTTGTGGAATATCACTTTCCAGGCCCTTTGATCCCTTAATGTTGATACTGCCAGGTCCTATGTAATCCTTACTATGGTTCCTTGGTATTTAAATTGTTTATTTTTGGTTCTGGAATCTGGCTACAATATTCCTTGGTGTTTTCATTTTGGGATCCCTTTTCAGCGGGGATTGATGTATTTTTTTCAATAATTATTTTGCCCTCTGGTTCTGCAATATCAGGGCAGTTTTCCATCACTAAATCCTATAATATTAAATCCAGGCTTTTTTTCTCTTCAATGTTTTCAGGAAGACCAATAATTTTTAGGTTATCTTTCTTCAATCTATTCTCGATGTCAGTGGTTTTGCTGATGAAGTATTTAACATTTTCTTCTATTTTTTCAATCTTTTGGTTTTGTTTAACCAATTCTTGTTGTCTCATGAAGTCATTGGTTTCCATAGACTCCATTCTTTTTTTTTTAGGGAAGAATTTTCTTCATTTACCTTTTGCAACTCCTTTTCCGTTGGTCAATTCTATTTTTGTAAGAGTTTTCCCTATGTTCATTTGAGGTTTTGAGAGAATTATTTTCTTTTTGCATTTGTCCAATTGTATTTTCCAAGAATTTGTTTTGCAAGGTGTTCATTTTCTCTTGGGTTTCTTTTCCCAAATTTTCCAATTGATTTTTAAGCTCCTTCCTTATTTCTTCAAGGAAATCTTTCTGTGCTGGAGACCAAATCATATTCTCCTCATGGGTTCTACGTCTCTCTGAATTAAGGTCTTTTTCTTCAAGGAATTTTTCTATGGTCCCCCCTTTCTGCTGGCCTTTCTTGATTTTCCTAAGATCTTGTGTTGGTGGGGAGGGGGCTGGTTCACAGAGGTTTGGTATTGAGATCCCTAGAGGCTTTACTCATTGAATGTAATATCTCCTGCTGGCCAGTAGGGGCGCTGAAGGCTTTTCTCATTAAGTGGCTAGTAGGGGGTGTTGGAGGCTTTTCTCCCTGGATGTAATATCTCCTCCCGGCCAGTAGTGGGTAGTAGCTGGAGCCTACCCTCCAGCCCTTCCTGTCAGTCCCGTGGCCACGCCCCCACTCTGGTTGTTTCTCAGAGCAGCTGGTTGGTTCCCACAGTGAAAGCCCCGCCCCCCGGGGCTGATCTTAGATTAGTCCTGCCCTCGCCCCGCCCCCACTGGCTGTCACTCTGCACTCACCACACCCACAATGCCCCAAGACAGACCTTGAGGTAGGTGTTGTTTTTCTAGCTTCTCTTTCTGGGTTTTGTCGCTAGGACTTAAAATTAAGAGGTTTGTTTCATATTGTTTATAAGGGAAGATCAGGAGACCTGAGCACAGGGCCTGGCTTCTCTCTGCTATCTTGGCCAGAAGTCCCCGGGGATGCCTTCTAACAGTGTTTCTGGGATGCCAGAAGTTTTCCTCAATTACTGAACTCCTAAGATATTGACTTTGTCTAAATTGGTACTTTCCCCCATACTCTACTCTTCTGTTAGGTAGAATTTCTCACTGCAGCAGGAGAATGGAGAAAGGTTTTTATAAAAAGATACGAGAAGATGGTGGAGAAGGTCCTTTACACTAAAGAAGGTGAAGAGATCTAGGGATCAGATTTGTCCATATAGAGGCCTGTTCCATAGCACTAGTCTTCTCTCTCCCCAAGAGATCGAGTTTTTTTAGTTTATTAAAGTAATTTTTTTCCTTTTTAAAAATTTTTTATTTTTAAATATTATTTTATTTTATTTTTTCAATTAAATGCAAATACAGTTTTCAACATTCATCTTTTCATAATCTTTGAATTCCACATTTTTCTACCACCTCTCTTTCCTTGTCCCCTTTCTATGACAGTGAATAATGATGTTCAATCATCTTTAACATATTTGAGATAGAGATGTATTAGAAAGGAAGCCCTACAACTTTTTGAATTTCTCCAGGTTAAGTGTTGAAGATTCCAAAAAGGAGATTCTAACTTTTTTTTAAGAAAGATTTTATTTATTTTGAGTTTTACAATTTCCCCCCATTCTTGCTTTCTCCCCCCCACCCCCACAGAAGGCATTCTGTGAGTCTTTACATTGGTTCCATGATATACATTGATCTCAGTTGAATGTGATGACAGAGAAATCATATCCTTAAGGAAGAAAAATAAAGCATGAGATAGAAAAATTATATAGTATAACTTTTAAAAAAAATTTGACAGTAATAGTCTTTGGTCTTTGTTCAAAAGCCATAATTCTTTCTCAGAATACAGATAGTATTCTCCATTTCAGATAGCCCAAAATTGTCCCTGGTTGTTGCACTGAAATGATGAGCAAATCCATCAAGATTGATCAACACCCCCATGTTGCTATTACTGTGTACAGTGTTTTTCTGGTTCTGCTCATCTCATTCAGCGTCAGTTCATGCAAATCTTTCCAGACTTCCCTGAATTCCCACCCCTCCTGGTTTCTAATAGAACAGTAGTGTTCCATGACATACATATACCACAGTTTGTTAAGCCATTCCCCAATTGAAGGACAGACACTTAATTTCCATTTTTTTTTGCTACCACAAACAGAACTGCTATAAATATTTTTTGTACAAGTGATGTTTTTACCCTTTTTCATAATCTCTTCAGGGTATAGACCAGTAGAGTTATTGCTGGGTCAAAGGGTATGCACATTTTTGTTGCCCTCTGGGCATAATCCCAAATTTCTCTCCAGAAAGGTTGGATGAGTTTACAGCTCCATCAACAATGTGTTAGTGTCCCAGGTTTCCTGCATCCCTTCCAATATTGATCATTGTCCTTTCTGGTCATATTGGCCAGTCTGAGGGGCATGAGGTGGTATCTCAGAGATGCTTTAATTTACATTTCTCTAATAAGTAATGATTTGGAGCAATTTAGGAAATTCTAACTTTCATCCCTTCAAACACATTTTTAATTATTTCCATTCATTGTCTTTCCTGAGAGGTAGTGAGGTCATGAGAATCATGGTCTCAGAGGCCAATCTTCTACCCAAGGTAAAAGCACCTTTTTCAACATACTCCCCACAGTAGCTCAATTTCTGTTATAAGACTTTCCCAGGAAGGAAGATTGATGATAAGGGAGCCTATTATTGTCATATAACTCTATGAAAGGGTCTTTTTAAAATTTTATTTTGTTATTTTTTTAGTTATTCTTTTTTCTTTATTTTATTTCATTTACTTTTTTTTATTTGAAATCTACCTCCTCCACTATAGCTGAATTGGCTTCTTCTGGATGGCAGTTTCTTCTGAACTTATATGGCACTCTGTTTTTTGCTGTACTTTCACATTCTCTCTTCTATTCAAGTTTTTATTCACATGTCATGTCTTCTTTTCTGAACTATAAGGTCCATGATGTTAGAGTCTATTTCTTATTCTTTTGATTCCCCTGCCCCACCTGACTTCTCCCACCCTTAGCAAATAGTAGGAACTGAATAATGTATTGCATAAATGAATGAATGTTTAGACATCATTATCATGCCATTGTCCTTGAATGTCATCATGATGAGAAAAAGGAAGCTTTGAACAGCAAACTAGGAAAAAAAACAGAAAAAGGTCAGGGCTAATTTGGTAGAACTGGTCAGTTTTCCTAGAGTTTCAGATCTGGTAATCTTGAATTATGGAGAATGAAAGAATCAGGTGAGAAACATTTTTTTTCAGCAGAGTACCTGGAAGAATTCTTTTTTTACTGATTGTTTTTCTAGTTTAATAGTTATTTGCTTGGGCAGTGTCTCCATGGGGTGTGCTATAAGCTTCCCAAAGTCTTTGGTATGGAAGACCTTGAAGAATGTGGCCAAAAGAAATGGTAGCCTGGTCCTCCAATCCTAGAGTCCCAGACCTTCCTTTTCTTGGGCCTGTCTAAATCAAAAGTTGGGCCATGATGAGCAGGATTCTCTTTAGGTTATCCTTGATTTTTTTCTTAGCACCAATGCCAACACAATCTGTCAATATTGCTCTGATTGTCCTGAGGTACAAGGAAATAGAGTCCAATCTCTTCTAGGTTATGGCAGTTATGGGGAGCTACAAAGCTTAGGAAAAGTGAATTTCCAAATCCCCTTAAAAGTCAGTGTCTGTCCTCACAAATTAGAGTGGAGACTGAGGCACTTACTTAGAGAGACCTTTCCAAAGTTCAATACAGTCAAACTACTGAGACAAAAAAAAAAGATTTTTCTAGGCCTGAATTATCTAATTGCCTTCATTTTATGCTGCAAGTATAGACTCAACCTAAGCAAACACCCTTGTTTTGAGAAATGGAAACCAGCTGTGTTCTCAGCAAGTCACAGTGAGAATCTAAATGGTCAGGTTCTTGTCCCTGTGTGGGCTTGACTCCTGTTGCCCCTGCAATGCTTGCCTTCCCAGGGCTAACACTATAAGCAGCAGATACTGTGGGGTTGAGTTTTAGGATCCAGGGTCCTAATCCAAAGTGACATTTGTTTATAAGCTTGCTGCAAGCTAAACAAGAGGAATGTACTGGATGATGCCTTCCTCCCATACAGAGACTGAGGGATAGCTGTTGTTGACAATTGAGAATCCTGAAATTCTGTGTAAGCAGCCAGACCCTGTGGCAGAAGATAAGGAATGGGTGTCTTTGTTTAATTGAGTTGGGGAGAGAGGAAAGAAATAAAAGATTTGAGTTGAAGGGAGAGTTCAGGATGATGTTTAAACAGATGTATAGCATCAAATAATGAATTTTGTAGGGATATGACATATTTGAAAATTTGAATTATTGAAGATCTTGCTTATTATCTGTTTTTTCCACTGCTGAGTCTGACTCTCCTTACCTCCTATTCTGTTTTTTTCCCAATGCTTTACAAATCTATCCATTATTTCATACCAATCCTGATATTCTCCCTCATGCCAGTGAACATGTTTTCTACAGACGTGAAGGAGAAAGAAATAATCCTCCATGCTCCACCCCCTCTTCCCATGTTCTGTTTTTGAAGCTTCCAAGAAAATCAACTTCAGCCAGAGGTCTAACGTATAGCAACAGGCTCATGGGCTTCCTTGCTTGCATATTGATAAGGGACGATCATGAATGTATTAGATGTCTTAACATAAGGAACACATAGAAGTTTGGAATCAATCGACTAAACCAATAAGAATAAAATAGAGGATGCTGAGAGGCAGAGGGACAATTTATAGCTTCTCCAGCAAGCAGCTCATGAAAGAAATGAATAAAGCTAACTTTCCTGCATTCATATGAATTCAGATTTTAAAAGAATGTACAAAAGATTAAAGGAGGGTCAAGTGACAATTATAAAGAGAAAGAATAAAATGAATGAGAAGCAGCATGGTTGAAGGGATAGAGAGCTGGCTTCAGAAGATCTGGGTTCAAAACTAGCCATGGGCCAAAATCACATAATTTCTTAGTATCTAGGCAACTAATTATACATGGAAGAAAAAGTTCCTGACTATATTGTTAAAGGAAATAATTCTCTTTTTGCATAATCCAAAGAGTGATGAAAAGGGTTTTGATAAGCTATATTTGAAGGAGGAAAGAAAAAAGGAGCAGCCCCTGGAAATAAGGCAAAATGTTCAATTTCTGTTTCTCTTCCACATTCTCCAGCAGGAAGATTGGGGCTCAGACATGAAGGATAGAACCAATTATACTTAAGGAAAATTATAACAGGAGATAGATTAGTTAATACTAAAAGTACTAGATGATTTAAATAAATTCAAATCTTCAGACCCATAAAAATTATATCAGACTGTTGAACAAACTCTGCAGGTAGAATTTCAAAGTCATTATTTATGATAACTGAAATTTCATGAAGAATAGGAAAGGTAGAAGTACCAGAGGGCTGCTGGGAAGCAGTGCCTTAGTTTACAAAATGCAAGAAAGATTGAATTCTGGAAATGATGGACTAGTAAATTTGATATAGATAATCTGACAAAATTCTAGAATGGACTATCAAATAAGTTCCAAATGTTCCATGAACAGTTAACATAGAGTGAGGTGATCACCAAGAGCCAATATGGATTTACTGAGAACAATTCATCCTAAACTAATGTCATTTTATTTTTAATAGGGCTATTAAATTGGTTGATATGGGATTTAGGACAGTCTGCATTTCTTGATTTCAGCAAAATATTTGAAAAAATCTCTTATAATGTCCTTATGGATAAGATAGTGAAATGTGAATGACTTGATAGTATAGTTAAACTGATAAAAGTCACACAAATTATTTTATTTGTTTTTGGTACTCTTGTCCTGGCCTTTTTGCACCTCCTACCCAGTAGAATTTATGACTAGGAAGATAAGCAAGTTCTTACCTTTGTCATATTCTAGGACTACAATTTTAAAGCATGATAAATTCAGATTCATTGGAATCATGCTGATGGTCCATCTCCCTGAAAATCCAAGGATATCTCACTGCATATCCTCTGAAAGAAAGGGAATGCAGAGGCTTCAGCAAGGGCAGATGATCAGGAAAGCAAAGGGAGTCTTTACCCTGGGCACCCCAGGCTAGAGACACTCCTCAGGCATGTCTAAAGTACATGCTTATATAAATAAAAATGTTTTTAACATGTCCATGTATGAGAGAAATTTTTTCTTTATATCAATAAAGAAATTATGTTATATACAATGTAAGGATTAATTTACACATAAATGTAATGAATATGCTTTAGATAGTGCATATTAATTTATCAATTCCAATAATCCTACAATGTATGACTATCATTTTAGAGCTTTTTTTTTCTATCACACTTTCATTAGACACAGAGGGTATGGGAGAAGAGACAAGCAGTATAAAGTGATACAGAGGCAGAGAGTGTGGGAAGGGGGAATAGAATGGTGAAGAAAAATAGGCAGCAATGGGAAAGAGGAGAGGCATAGATTATCAGTCCAACCATGATTTAGAGTTGGGGAGCACAGGGGCATGGACCCAGATGGAGGAGGAATAAGACTAGAGGATGAGGATGGATAGGAGTTTGATATCTCCTTTTTATGGGTTTTTTTGGGGGGGAAACAGACTAACTCCTATCTCTACCACCTTGAGGTTAAGGCATTATATACAAATCATTAAAAAGTTATCTGCCCCTTTTTGGTTTTCTGTTGGTCTGGAGCCATGGAGGTCTGGATTAGGTCCAGAATTTACATATCATAGGACCAGAACTTTGAAGTACCTAGATGGCTTCTGATGATCAGTACATATTGTTAAAAGCAAGTCAATTATGGTTAATATATGTCTTAATTTGTAAATTTTATTCCTTTGATCTCTGGGAGAGTTTGTGACTTTCATATTCCCCACTGCGATCTTATTTCCTGCTAAAATGAACTTACTGTACCAACTAGAAGGGGAGTGATCAGGGGGACCAGAACAAGATACAATTTTAGCACAGTTCACCCTCTGGTCTGCTGACCACCACTATGCACTACATTATCTACATAATAATTGAAGCAAAATCAGAGCAAACACAATAATTACAATAACCTCAAGGTCCCTTTTGCTTTGAACAAAATCCAGGAGAAAAGATCAATGAAAAGACTTATGGGCCTGGTGAGAGAACCTTGATGTCTTGTGTTGATGGAATCAACAGTCTTTACTCTGCTTCCCATATGGTCCATGAGGAGGGCTTTTTCTCTGGAAGGGTCAATCCACATGCAGCAGGAAGAGTTTACAAAATCACAAACTCTGCCATGGTTGGCTACCAGATAGTTCAAGGCCACCATATCTCCTAAAGTATGTTTTCCTTCAGTCAATTTGTGAGGTCCTCTGGCAGCATCCTCAGTTTGGTTCTAAAGTTGATCTGCAATGATCATCTGTGTATCCTTCAACTTGCTAGGGGCCTGTTCTCTTGCAATTGCTCAGGTTACAAGTCCAATAAGGACTCCCAGGCCTATCAGAACAAGTCCCACTGCATGCCAGTGACATGGCAAGAAGCCTGGGGATTTGGTGGGTATTTCTGGGGCATGTCTGTAGAGTAGGATGACTAGGATGCATGTCAAGTGTAGGAAGAAAAGTATTGTAATGTGGGTCCCATACTGCCAAGATAAGCTACTTGTCTTGATGGTGTTCATGCCTGCCTCTTCATGATGGCACTGCCATTCAGGTTTGATTTATCCATTGTTGTGGTGGTCAAGTCTTCCAACCAGTTCAAGTTTGACCACTGGAGACACATATCTTCATCTGAAGATATCTTGGGGTATAGAATCTGGACTATTTGTGATAGCCTCCTGACGATATCAGGAAAATCCCAGAGTTTAGTGCCATTGGGCAGAGTTAATTCATAGGCAATGGTTAGCTGAAAACTGAAAGATATGTTTTCCTCTTCTGGCAGCAAAGCTTTAGTAGGGTTAGAGGTGTCAGCTATGGTAGCTAACAGTCAGCTATGGTCAGTGAATGATTCTCCTCCAAATTCTATGGGATTATAGCGGGCCTAGCACAGGGTGAAGTTTTGTGCAGAGGCAGCAACTTTGACTATTACCCTATGATGATTGCTGTTTGATTGCAGTTTGCCTATAGCAAGCCAGTCAGATAAAAGGGCAGTCTGGTGGGATACTTTTGTAAGACTAGTCAGCAAATTTCAAGAGACTGAGTGACCCAATTTAGGGTCCTACATAATCTGGGTAGCACTGTGGGTCTTTCCAAAATTCTCTTAGGCACACAAAGGTGGCCAAGATGTTGGGATAGGGACTTAGGTCAGCATGGTCCCCACATTGCACAGGATAGAATATTGAGCTATTTGGTTAACATAGGTCAGTTCAGGCAAAATAGGCCAAATGAGTCTCACTGAGTGTCCCCTTGTTCCCAAAATTGAGATAATTAAAGGGGATTGTAGTTAATAGTGTTTGAAATCCTAAAAAAAGAGTGCCTCAACTGGCAGCCTTGCAGGCTGATTGCATTGGTTCTGGAGGATCTTGGGGCTGGATTTTTGATTCTGCTCCTCCAACTTTTGTGAAGATATCTCCTATGCTTTCCTAATTCTACTGAAGATGTCAGTGAACACTGATCACATCTATGGTGCTTTCTATTTCCTTTGGGGGCACCAATCATGTCACTGCATGAATTGTTGATGAAGGTCCAGTGGGTGGGTACAGGGGTGGTATGACTCTGAGGGTCTCTTCAATTGGTTCTAAAGATGAAAAGGTGGTTAAAGAGATCATATCTAGTGACTCAGAAGCCACTGACCTTTGGGTCATAAGACCAGTGGTTGGGAGATTCAAGATAGTGAAGGAAAGGAAGTCCTGAACTGTAAGTGGTAAGGAAAGTAACCTGGAAAGAGTTGGGACTCCTGGCACTCTCCATGTTGCTGCCTTCTTCAGGGTTGGGGTATATATACTTGAATTCCTTCTGACATGGACTCAGTGTTCTGGTTGGATCAGAAGCCATCACGTTGGTGTTGTTGGGTGAGGGGCTCTCCTGGTCTAATGGTTTAATGGTAGGTACGTGGTATATGAGTGCATGTGTGTAGGGAAGGGGCGATCATACCATTGTTACTCAAGGTGACCCTCATTGTCCCATCTGTCAATGTGGTGAACTTGATATCCTAAGGTGGTCTGGCCTCTGGTCCCATTGGTTCCTCTGACCCAAGGATTCCATTGCTTTCCCACCCCTGCTTCCTGGCCACTCTGAGGATAACCTTGGAGGTGGGGGTGAGGAGGTCCACAACTCCCTTAGGGACCATTGGAGGCCATTTGCCTTGCCTTGCAGAATGAGAGGAGGACCAGACTGTGGATTGTGGGTGTTGGTGGGGGCTCAAGGGCCTGTAAGGGCAGCTGTCCAGAGTACAGAAGGAAAAGAATGAAAGGAGAAGGTGATATTCACCAAAGTCTGACTTCCAGAACCCACTAGAATTAAAATCTCAATTGTCCTCATTCCTGAGAATTCTAAGACTTCTAGCTCACTCTATGTAAAGGCAACCCAAAACCTGGTCATAAGAGCTCATATCCCTGATATGGTTCCTGTAATCCAGTCAGCTTTTTATCAGAAAGCTAAAAGCTCCTCAGCTGTGTCCATCCTCTCCCTCCCTGCCTTCCTCAAGTCCTGCCTGAACTATTAAGTGTGAAACATTTTACCAAGCCAACCAGTCACTCAAGCTCTTACCCAGAGCTATTTAGGCCAATATGTGGGAAAGTCACCCATAAGAAGGTGGCTGGTTGCTCTTCAGGGAACCCTGGTGCTGCTCCAGAGGCATCTGAGACCAGAAGACAAGGATAGGAAGAGAGTCACTTAATTCAAATACTTTCATCAAATCTCAGTCTGTGAAGAAAGAAGAAAGCCAACTAGCCAACCCAATGAAATCCCACCATCCAGATGACCGGAACCAGAAGCTTGCCAAAGACCTAGATTGACTGGCTCCTGGTAGTGTGATCAACCTTATCAGAATAGTAGTATCAATTTATGATTGATAGATAGACACACACATACACATGCACATGGACACACACACACACACACACACACACACAACTAGCTAAGATTTCCCACAAGTAAATCTGAATCTTTGGTGTATGGGATGTGGAAGTTCGACCTAATTTGTATTTCAGTTCCATTAGAATGCTTATGAAGAACCTGCCATATACTAGACTCTATGCTGGACAAGAGCTACACAAATTGGTTAGTCAGCTAGTAGAATTTGAATCCAGGTCTTCCAGATTCCAAGTCTAATGCAGTCATTTCCAAAGGAGCCATGAGACTATAAACAATAGTGGAGTGGGTATAGAAGGCTAAAGAGTGCTTTCTATGGATTTAGCCTTGTGCACGAGTAGAAATAGAATTAGATTTCAACTCAGAATGGTCGGGGGGGGAGGTCTTTGAATGTCCCTAGGTGGGTTACTTCATGTCTCCAAGGCTCGATTTATATATATCTTTAAAGTGGGAGTAAGGCCTAAACCAATGAACAACGATCAAATGATTAGATGTACACAATACATTTCAAAAACAAAAAGTATTCTATTTAAAAAAAATATTTTTGAAAGGCAGTGAGGTTAAGTGACTTGCCCAAGGTTATACACCTGAGTATGAATTTAGTGTCTGAGGTCACATTTGAACTCAGGTCTTCTCTATCCAATATACTACCTAGCTGCCCCAACCAAAAAGTATTCTAAGAATTATTAAATTGTTTTTAATGACATAAATATTTCTAAATCTTTCTCCTTACCAACTAGACACAATATTCTACCTCAAGGTGCATTTTTAGGGCCCTACTTCCTGTTTTTCTTGAAGAGAAAAAGGCTTTTCCCATATCAGTTCAATTTAGAGTTTAGAGGTAGCCTGGTCTGGTGGATAGGGACATGGTGTTGGAACTGGAAAGTCCTGGATTTAAATTTCATCCCCCATATATACTAGCTGTATGACTGTGGATAAGCCCCTTAACCTTTCAGTGTGTGAGCCCAAGACTTCTAAACCAGGGTAAAAGTTGAGATTGGATGGCAAGAATAGTATTTCTAGACTGCAGCCTTCTGGGAATGATTCCTCCTCTCTGCTTCATTACTCTAATTCATTTCCATTATTCTCAGCACAAGAATTAGCCCTGAAGCCATTCAGTTTTTGAAAGACCCTCCTTCCTAAGGCCTACTTTGTGACTTTTCTGAGATGTAGGTGTATGCTTCTGCTAATGAGAAGTGCGCTATTCACAGCAGGCTCCCCATCCCACCAACACCATTCTCATAGTTAGCCCATGATTCAGGAGAGGATATTGGAGAATCCAATCAGGGAACCCCCATTCTACCTCCCTTGGGGGGAAAAAAGGAACTCCTTTGCTTAAAGAAAAGCAGGCATGTGTACCCAGGCTTAAGCAAATTATTCAATTCTGTATTAGTTTCATGTGTCTGTAATGTATTTTCTATCATTTTATTAGGAAATCTTCTACACAGAAGACATTAAGCTTCTTAATGAGACCCAATGAAGGGTGAAAGCCCGTGGAACTGAGTTTGCTCTGCCTCTGGCTGTTCTCTGATCTGTTTGTTAAGGCCATTCAATTTTGTTGTTTACTTTCTCCCAAAGCATCCATGCATCATTTCTCTTGGTCCTTCCCTCAGAAATGAAGCAAGATTGGGTGGTATAGTGGTCAGCGAAAGTCATTCTTTTAGAGCAGGGTCCCTTCCTGTTGTACTGGAGATTTGTCCTTTTATGGAATGGTACAGTTTAGCTGTCTTGTGAAGGACAGCAGCCAATGGCTAAGGGAAGAGTTCCATCTCTGGGGAATTGACAAGGGAAAATGAGGAATTTCCAGGATTTTACAGGTTCTTAGAACCATTTTAGGCTTAGATCCCAGGGAAATAGGAAAATAAATAAGCCATCTATGATGATGTCTTAGATAGTAGGTGTTGGAAGTGGATTCAGTGATGGACTTGGAATCAGGAAGACTCAAGTTTAAATTGTTCACCACTTCCCTGGACCTCAGTTTCCTTAGAACTGAGGTTGTCAGACTCAATGGCCTCTAAGGTCTTTTCTAACTCTAACTATGATCCTATGGTAATAACTGGTAATAGTTAACAATCAGGCTCCTCCACACTCCCCTACCCCCAAATAAATTTCCATTCAGTCTTTAGTTTAATTTGTTTTATTTACACTTTTTTTGTTTAGAAAATCAACAAAACAATAAAACACACGTTGATTTGTAGCTAGCCACAGAACGAGACTGACCACAGAGTGACAGTTCCTACTTACTACCAAAGAGTCAGGTTTCTCTGCTACTGAGGGCCATTTCCAATGGTTTATTGTTTTATTGATTGTCTAGATTTAAAACAAATGCAAATATAGCCTTCAGGGCTACACCTCTACACTTCCCCCTTCATTTGGGAAGGCATGTGCAGAAGCCTCTCAAAATGGACTTTCTTCATAGATTTGTGGTCATGGGCTGGATGATTTCCAACTTTTCTCATGTTTTGGATTTGTCCTTTTCATGGAACTCTATCCCAGAGGCATCCAGTGTCTGGGTATCTCTTTCCCCAACTCCATGACCATGTGATTTTCCTTTAAGGTCAGAGCCTTGGATACTAGTATGAAAGAAATATTTTTTTTCTTTCATATTCCCAACAGAGCAGAATTATCTTGATGATCTCTCTTCATTTTTATGTATCAGATGGGCGAGAGGTATTGGGAATTCCCAGGAGTCTAGGAAATGATGGGTCTGAGACAAACAGGCATTTCTCATTCCTGGGTAAATGTCATTCCACCACTACCCCACCATACACTATTGAGGAGGTAGCTGCAAGAGACTTGTACGATCATTGCACTTCCATGAGAAACATCAGCCTGGTGTCCAGCACATAATATAGATGTTTATTAAGTTCTTGACATGACATCAGAAAAATAGCTGGAGAAATGGTGCCTGGTGACTTTGAGAGATTAGAGGCCAGATTGTGTACCATGATTACACCAGTGTGGAAAGAGTAAAATGGCAGCCATATGTTTCATATATGTGTGTTCAGATGATTGACTGCCAGTCAAAGGCATTATATTTCAGGAATGACCTGAGAATGAATACATTAATGATTTACAAGCACATTAAGGCCTCACTATAAATGAATAAATTGCATTACCTGTCATGCATTAATCTCAAGGGGCTTATATTCTATTGGAGAACACACATCTAGAGGAATGGTGACCTGGGAAAAAAGTCTTGGGTTGAGTAGAATCATAGGACTCTCACTTCATTGATTTGCCCTTTTCAGAGGCAGTAGTGGTGTTGATGTGATTACTATTCTCAAGAGATGGGAGGGTTGGGGTGGGGGAGAAGAGTGGAGATAAGTACTGAGGCAGGTTGGAAAATAATTGGTTGAAGATGAGGGTCTGTGGTCCAGGGAATGGAGAGATGAATGGCTTCCCTCCACCCAAGCATGGTCTCTGATGGTCCAGGAGTTAGGAAGATTGGAAGTCATGGGTTTGAGAGCAGACGTGCAGAGTAGTGACACTTTTAGTCAGCAAGCTTTTCTTTACAGCCTCCTAGTCAGGTACCAGGATACAAAACACTAGAAACAATAAAAAAGGGCTGGGGCAGGGGAGGTAGGACTCACATCTAATAGGTGAGAACACATGCAAACAACAATGGAGAAAGATCTGTCTCAAGGGGAAGATGGTCTGGATTGGGGAGAGATTTGAAACCTGGAGGCCTGTTTGATGACTATTCTAATAGTCCATTGGTCCATTATGTGGTTTCTTCCCCTAAATTTGAATAGGTCAAATAGCATGCTTATTCATGCCTCACTTTCACCAAAACCTTGTATGCCTGCCAGTGTGAGCAGTGGGAAAATCTGAAAGTTTTGATTTTCTCTAGTACTATTTACTGAATTGTGAGTGTAGTTGAAATGATCATGGCAAGAGAAGATCCAGGGGCTGGGAAGAGCAAATAACTGGGTCATCCAAAGTAGTTTCCTGAGCAGGTCAGGTTTACCAGGGGTGGGCATCAATTGGTGAGAATTGACCTTGAGTTGTACATGGTGGTGCATCTGTAATCTCAACTACCAGAGTGGTGAGGCTGGCAGATTTCTTGAGCTTGAGAGTTCATAACTTGCAGGGGACTTAAGCTTTGCTAAGTCTGGCATCAATATGGTGAGATGAGGGAGAGATGGAGAAGGGCTAAGCCAGAGCAGGTAAAAAAAAAAGCAGGTCAGAGCTCCCATGGTAATCACTCATGGGATTGGTCAGTGAATAGCCAATGAGGAAGCAAGGAAGGGAGGGGGAAGCAAGAGAGCTGGACCACAATGGATGACTCAGGCTTAGCTAAGGTATACTCAGCTGAATCACTTTAAGGTATCCTCAGTGTATATCCTCCTTGAATATCCTTTTGCTATAGCTAAATAATTCTTTTTGTTATTGTTGAATGGCCTATGATACTCTCATTTTGTTACTTTTGATTTTTTTTCTTTTGACTTTTGATTGATGTGTGTAAATTGAATTTAGGTGAGGCTAGGGCAGCTATGTGGTACAGTGGATAGAGCACTGGTCCTGGAGTCAGGAGGACCTGAGTTCAAATTTGACCTCAGACACTTAATGATTACCTAAACGTGACCTTGGACAAGTCACTTAAACCTATTGCCTTACAAAAAGAACAAAAAAGAATTTAAGTGAGGAATAGCTGCACGAAGTCATCGACCTCATTCTCTCTTTCAAAATCATCACAGTCCAATGGCAAGACAGTGTCAACACAATTACTGATGGCTCTAGATGCAGGTAATGACCTTGGCATCTTCAGTGTCTAACCAAGCTCTAAGTGCTCCAAAGCTTTTGCTTCATCTGTCTTTGTGTATCTTTGGAACAAATTGCTCTCATCCACCCATTCCACTAGCAAAGTCTTCCTATGCTTGGAGTAGATACTCCACCCCCCCCAACTCACTGAAAGGTTTGAGACCCCCTCAGTTACCCTCAACCTGGTTTACCCTGTCTGCTGAAATGGTTTACTGGAGGGTGACCATTTTGCATGCTATGGTTTCTTGGAGAGGTAGGTGATTCAGGTGGACAACAAAAGCAGAAAGCAACCCTAAAAAGGGATCAGCAACCCAATGTAAGCTATCAGGGCAATGGCCTATCCAGAACAGGGAGAAAACAGAAAAATTACTGCACTTTCACCCTTATATGCAAATATATCTCATCTCATAAGAATGAGGATTCCCATAAGCTTCATCTAGACCTTCTATTTAATTTTTTTCAGCTTGCTGTCAGTAGTTGCCAAAATGTACCATAAATTTAAAGCCTTTGGTGACCATCTTATAAAATACATAAGATAAAAATGTCTCTCCCTAAAAGCCTATCTTCTTTTCTATCCTTTTTATTTTTATATACCTTTATATATTAGAAAATGGGAGATGTGCTGGAAAATTAGCAGTAGGTAAATGATTGAATTAAAAAAAGCAAAAAAGGTAGAGAAATTACAGTGATAAATTTTGCATTGATTTTTTTTAGTTTTTTTGCAAGGCAATGAGGTTAAGTGGCTTGCCACACAGCTAGGTAATTATTAAGTATCTGAGGCTGGATTTGAACTAAGGTACTCTAGAGCCAGTGCTCTATCCACTATGCAACTATGCCACCCCACCCTGCATTGATTTTCAAAGGAAATTTCTAATGCTATGCAGTGGGGCTCTAAACTTGGACCTGTGCTGATTGACAACAGTAACTTGACATGTTTATCAAATCTGTTTATCAACCAATCAATGTGCATCAATCAGTGTGTCACTGATCTAGGTACTAAGGATGCCTGAACAAAGAATGAAATATTCCATGCTCATGAGGAGTTTTTCCTTTGCAATAGGGTAGATAACAAGTATGTATATAAATATACTGAGAATAAATGTAATTTAGTCAAACCCAAGGTAGTTTGAGAAGAAGGGGACTAGCAGTTGGGGGAGATCAGTAAAGGCTTCAATGCAGATGGTCTGAAATATTCAGAAATAAAGAAGAGATGCTACGTAGAAAGGACATGCCAGGCAAGAAGGGCAAGTCTGAAAAGGCCACAGGATGGAAGATGGGATGCTATGGATGAGAAAGGATAGGATATCAGTCTGAAAAGTTAGGAGAAAAAAGCAAATCTCCTGAATAAACAGCCAGAATTTGTAGGATCATCCTTGGATATAGTCCATCAAGTTACAGCCAAGGAAATTAGTTCAGAGAGGTTAATTGCTTTGCCCAGCTAAGGTCAAACACCAAGTTATTTGTGGAACTCCCAACTTCTGAGTCTTCTGATCCCACTCCTGGGCTTTTCCCACTACACTATAGATCATGATAGGCAAGAACAATGGACTGAAATCAACAAGATATAATTTAACTGTAAAATCCTGCATTTAGGTTTTTAAAAAAAAATCAATTACATAAATACTAGATGGGGGAAATCTGGCAGAAGAATAGTTCATGTTGAATTGACTTGGGGATTTTAACTGACGATGAGCTCATTATAAACCAACAATGTAATGCGGCAGCCAGCAAAGCTTACATAATCTTAGATTGAATTAATAGGGGTATGATGTCTATATCAGTGATTCGGATGGAACCATTCATTTGCCTCTGCTAGGCTCTGGGCAAATATAGCTGGAGTCTTTGACCACATCTGACCATTTCTGAGTGCCACACTTTAAGAAGACAGCCCAGGAGAGTTTTCAGAGTAAGGAGATCAGGGTGCAGGGAGATTTAAAAAGCATGGAATATCATAAAATAATCCTCTGAAGAAATATGGGGGCATATATCTTAGAAGAGAAGACTTAATATTAACTTTAAGAGTTGTCTTCAAGTTAATAGAGGGCTCTTAAAAGTAAACTGAGTCTGTTAGGAGAATGACTAGAACTTAAAGGAAAATTCATTCTGACTCAGAGTATTTTCTAAGAGTTGTATAATAACCAAGTAAAGTATTGAGCTACCTGTCCCAGAAAGTGTTCAAGCAGATACTGCCAATAATGAAGTAGAAAAAAGTCTTGTGTGGAACAAGGGGTTGCCCAGATCATTTGTGATATCCTTTCCAATTCTTTAAGGTTCTCTGATTCTCTTTTTATTTTCAGTCTCCCTCTTCATTTCCTTTTCCACTTTCTTGTAGTAATGGACCTGAAACTTAAAAAAAATCATTTGTTGTATTTGTTAAGTTGAAGTGATTCATAAAGTGTCTATTAAAATTTTCTATTCAAATCATTACAGGAAGGGCCCTTAGGATTCATTCTGAATCCCATGTTTCTACAGCTGAAAGGACTATGCTTAGAAAGATGCAACGACTGGCCCTAATCACATAGAGTTAATGGAGTTAGAACTTGGACCCCCATTGCCTCAATTCCAAATATAGTGATTTTTCTAATATATCATAACCATATTAGAAGGTAATCAGGAAATGAGAAAGGACCTGGAAACTGGCTATGGCCTGAGAGATGAGAAGTGAGGAAACTGCAGGTCTCAAAGGTAGTTTGGTTTCTCATGAGTTTTAGGCTTTTATCCATGATGATTAGATACTCACCCAATACTCACATGAATACTCACCATGTGAGGAGTAGCTGAACCAGAAGGGGATGTTTAGCCTGGAGAAGAGTAGACACAAGGGACAAAAGAGCTGTCTTCAAGTATTGGAAGGGCTGCCCTATGGAAAAGGAAATAGATTCGTTTTGTTTGAGCCAGAGGGTAGAACCAAGATGGAAGTTATTCTGAGGCAAATTGAGATATGATGTTAAGAGATGATATTGTGTGTATATTTGTGTATATATATATGTGTGTGTGTGTGTGTGTGTGTGTGTGTGTGTGTGTCTGTGTGTGTATTTGTTTGGGCATATACATGTGTATGAAGTGTATTTTATGTATGTTCATATCTCTCTATATAAACATGTATATTTTAATAAATATTTTTCTTGTTTGGCTTTAGCCAAGTCTTCCATTTCCTTTATGACTATTCAAATTATTTTTTTTCTTGACCTCAGCTTACTCTTCTGTAAAATGAGGAGGCTGGACCATATGGTCACTGAAGTACTTTCCAACTCTTAAATTTTGTGATCATGAATAGGACTTTAGGGGAGAAGGGTTTTTCAAACTTGACAGATGCTGGTATTTTTTTCTGAATATAAAAAAGAACAGTAATGTTGCTTTCTTTAGTCTGTTTTTTAAGTTCATATTTGAAAAAGTCAGGAAGGACAACTAGCTGGCTTTAGTTCATTTGGTACAACACAGAATGCAATATGCCGACAATTTAATGGAAATTGAATTAAAAGAATTTTTTAACAGGTGATTTGGATTTCCCATGAAAATCTTTCGAAATAGGCTGAATATTTTCCTTGAAAAATCATTTTTTTTCTCTCCATTTTGATAGAAGCCGGGACTACATTTACTATCTGTATTGAAATTCCTTCCAAGTATCTGTTTAGATTCAGTCACTCTCATCTCCTGCTTTCCCTCCACCCTCCACCCTCCACCCTCATACATCATCTCGCTTAAAATCAGCTAATAGGATACATCTCCAGAGACATCATCTGACCTCTCCTACCTGGGATCTAATGACTCTGAGAGTTTTCAGATGTTGAAGGTGTCAGGCACACCATTATCCAAGGAAATGTTTTCCCTAGCAATTTATCAAGTCTCGCAAAATCATTTTCCAAAACACCAAGAGAGCCCAGAGAAGGAGAGGCAAGATAAGTGTGCAAAATTGCAGGGACCAACCAAACAGCAAGTTGTTTCATACCCAGCTTGTTACTTGCATCTAACTCTCGAAATGGGGAGACTTGGTTAAAAATAAATTAAACAGTTTCAGATGGGCAAAAAAGGTCGCAATACAATAACAGACCAAGGGATTCTTTTTACACCATTCCTCCAGGGGCAACAAGGATAGGACTATAGATTTTATGCACTTTAGTGTATTGATTTTTCACTCACTCCCTTCCCATAAGAGTTACTCCATTTGACACATTAATATTGCATGGTTAGAACATAGTATTAATGAAGCCAAAGTCACATGTCCCATTCTTTTATGGGTCAGTTAGCTTTTCCACATTGTCTCATGGCCAACAAAAACGTGCCCTTATCCCCTTCCATTTATTAAATAACTTGCTATGTGTCAATTAGCCAGCCAGTTGAGAAGTAAACTTCATTTCTTCATCTGTAAATTTGGAGAAGGGGCTGGGGGGGCTTGACTGAATAACTTCTAAAGTTTCTTCTAGCTCTTAAGACTTTGATTCTGTGGTCATGGGTTCAATCATAGGTTGTAAGGGAATCTGACAAGAATGTGGTTGGGTCAGGATATCTAGTCCTCAACATTGGCTCAAGTATGTTGTTGACCAGAGGACACAGGAGCTTAGAAGAGAGGTTAGACTAGAGATACCCATTTTTGAGTCATCTACCATTGAGGTGGCAGATTTCCAGGAGAGACAATGTGGAGACAATAGAAACGGACCAAGAACAGACCATTAAGATTCTATGTCCTGGTTTCTATCATTCTTGTTATTTTATGTGAATTTTGTGAATTTTGTTTCCTTTCCCCAAGTATATTTGGAGCTTTTTGTAGGTAGGGACCATTTTCCACTTTGTTGTATTCACCCACGAGAATGTGTGATGGATAGAGCCCTGGACTAACTAGAAGTGAGATCCCGTTTAAACCACTCTGACTATTTTAGCCTCAGTTTCCTCATCTGTAAGATAAGGAGGTTGGACTTAATTGTTTCTAAGGCTCATCACTCCCATTTCCAAATCCAGGATCTTCTTTCAGTCTTAAAAGGGCCAAGAGAGCTTTTGCCTGCCTCTGTTAAACCAAACCTACCTAGCAGGTGGGGGCATCATTCAGGAAGCAGAGCTGAAAGCCAAGTTGCTTGGGGGGAGTTGTGACTGATATTGTCTGGGAGGATGCTCTGGTGAGTTCTACTATAAAGCCAAAGTGGAACAGGAGCCTTGGGCTTTTCTCCCTGAATAGGAGGAGCTCTTTTCTCATGAGATCAAATAAATACTGATCAGGAAGAATGTTTGGTTATTAAATGCATCATTGAGTCCTTTAAATATCACCTGATGGGTCATAAATTTGTATTAGACTTAGAAAATCAATTGCTACCACATGCAAATTAGGGATGAAGTGAGCTGCATGTTGAGGGAGCTGCTCCCCCCATCACCTTCTCATCATGGTCCTTGCAAGCATCTTACTCCAAAGTGGGCTGCTTTGTAGGGGAGAACATTCTCCATCCATGGTTTATTGTCTCCAGACAGTGGAGGACATTCAGGAGAAATTCTCAGCTCCTCTACGGATTGCTCTGCCATCTCTACTGTTTGTTTGATGGCAGCATCCTTGCCATTGGTGAAATTAACCTTTGCCCTTACAATGCCACAAGACCAAAGCTTCCCCAGTATTGGATGACCCTTCTATGATGTGCTGTAGAAGGTTTTAGTGTCCCTGGAATAGAGGGATATGTGATTGCAGTGGAGGAGGGCTCTTAGGAGAGATGGCTTTATCCATTTTGCTGAGGATTGTTCTCAGTTGTTTTTCTAATCTCCATAGCTCTTCCACAATTTTCTACTGGCCTTCCTTTCTTCCAAAATAATTGACTAATAATAATACTTAGTTGTAGAATTATTAGAGCACATATGATGGGACATAAATCTGTCAGGGGAAGGAGGAATATCACAAAAACCAATATGGGTTATTTTTGGTTTGTTCACTATTTAGGGCCATATGAAACATTTGAGTATTTTAGTGGATAGAATGTTAGCCTTGGAATCAGGAAGACTTGAGTTCAAATCCTACCTTAGATACCTACAATCTATATGATGCTCAATTTATTTTGGCCTTGGCTTCCTCATTTGTAAAATGGTAATATTAACAGCACTTACTTTACATTGTTGTTGTGAGGATTAATTTGAATAAGTTAAATCCATCAAGTGCTTTTGCAAACCTCAAAATGTTCCTTAAATGTTAACTGGCTACAGATAGCATATAGACTCTTAGGGTCCAAAAGGGCCCAGTTAGACATATTTCATCTTAAAGATAGAAAAAAGAGGTCTCAAGAGATAAGGCAATTTACCCAGTCTCAGAGTAAATTAGGAGCAGAGACTTCTATTATTAATATTGTACTCTCATTCACTTGGCAGTGTGGGACAGTTGTTAGAAAAATGGACTTCATGTGAGAGTCTCTTCTAGTTTGAGATTCCACTGGCAAACCAAATTATTATTATTATTATTAATATTAATAATAATAATGGTTCATATTTGTCTTATGCTTCAACCCTAGAGATAATTAATGCAAGTATCATTATCACCATTTTACAGATAAGGAAATAATCATAAGTCAATGAAGTGAATCGATCAGAGTCACTCAGATATAAACATTAGATGGTCATTCAAATTCTGCTCTGTCCTAATTTCAGTGATCCCCCCCCTTTATCTCATAGGGGCAGTAGATAATTAATGAGTTATGGGATTTTTGTGAAAATTTATGTTTGAATATAAGCTTCTTAAGGGTAGGAGCCAGTTTGTTTTGGGCTATTTTTGTTTTGCTTTTTCTTTATATCTCCCAATGCTTAATTAAAGCAATGAATAAATGCTTGTTGATGGCTTGATTGAAATGAATGCATGTAAAAAGTATTTATTAAAAATATTTTAATCATGTGTCCAGCATTCTTCTTGGAGATACTAATACTGATAATACAACTAATAACATTTATATAGTGCCTGCTATACAGATATCATTTCATTTTTCACAACCTGGAAAGCAGGTTCTATTATTATTATTATTATTATTATTATTATTATTATTACCACTTAACAGATGAGGAAACTGAGGGCAAATAGTGATTCAGAAACTTGTCCAGGGTCACTGAGTATCTGAGGTCATATTTGAGCTCAGGTTTTCCTGAATTAAAGTATAAACACAAGACGCAGTCTCCTATCAAGGAATGGGTATTCTCATAGTGGAGATCGGTGACTGACAAGAAGGGATATTTTGGTTTGGGAAATTATTGGAATGGTAAGTAGAGTCACAGGGGAGCAGATTGATCCATGATATAATAACAAGAGTTAGTTTTTTGATTGTGGTTCTAGAACTGTAAAGCAAAGGGAGGGAAGTAGAGTGTGATTGAAATCATAAACTAGAAAGATCATGAGCCAGCAGAACTGTTGGCCAACAGCTTCCTTTCACAGATAGGTAGTCTCAGCAAGCAGTTTGTCCCGAGTCACACAGGTAATCAATCAATCAATGAGCATTTATTAAGTGCCAACAATGTGCTAGCCATCACTGGGGATTCAGATGCAATTCAATCCCTATTCTGGCAAACCCCAGAGGGAAGAGCAGGGAAGTAAATTTCAGTCCTCTTGACTCCTCCAATCTAATGTTCTTTGTTCCTATCATCCTGGAATTCAGAAATCAGCTACTTTACTAACCATTACATTTTACAGATGATGAGACGTTGAGAGATTGAATAGCTTGGCCAGTGTAAACACATGCTCCAATAAGTTGTGAGATCATTATTATATGTCCAACAGATTTCTTCTCCATTAGAAAAAGCTAGTCCTGGAATCAAGATGTTTGGAAGCTATATCTGACCAGGAAACCTAAATTCTGCACAGGCGTATTTAGAAATGCCTCCAGGTTGCCCCCATGTCCATTTGATGTATTATTTTCAATTTGTGCTTGAAATTATGAATAGAGTTTTGGTTTAAGGTCATAAAATTGATGGATACTCACTTTTCCCTTATGGTATGACCTGTTCTTACCAGGAAACTTCTTAAGTCACTAGAAAATCTAGAGAGAAGAATGCTTTGAAAAATGAGGGAAATATCATGTGTCCCACTGTTTCATTAACATCTGTATTCTAGGATTTGGGAAAATTTCATTCCAATCCAACTGCCTTCAGGACAAGTTTGTATTTTATTGGATGGTCTCAGTGAGGATCAATCAAGGAACTTATTAACTACTATTCAAGGGTACTTCTTAAAGGAGAGAAATTCTATTTTTTTAGCCAGAGCCTTGTTTTCCCCCTTTCCCCACTCACTAAGATCATGGTGTCATTAGGGGATAGTGGAGAAGGCATTGGTCTTAGAACCAGTAAGACCTTAGTTCAAAGCCTGCCTCAGATAATTGTGGACAACCCTGGGTAAGTTTTTTAATCTCTCTATGCACCTAAGTATACTTATCTACAAAATGGAGAGTTGAAATTGAGAGCCTCTAAGATATTTTACATTTGTACCATCCATAATTCTATGATAAAGTTGACAAAACTTAGCCAGATCAGATTTGAAAAGTAGTTAGTCCATCTAATCCAATTAGTGAATATAATTCTATTTCATGTATACTCTATTCATGAATCTCTGCCTCAGTGTATCCAAATAGGTTGCCTCTAGCTTTTGTTTGAAAAAATTTGATAATGAGGACTTCAGTTCATTTGGGGACAGCTCTAATTAATGGGTTATTTTTGAGCTGAAAGCTGTCTCCCATAGCTTAATTTTGTTCTTTGGAACATGAAAAAGTCAAATCCTTTTCAGTATAATCAGTGAATGAACATGCACTTATTAAGTACTTCATGTATGACATGGATGTTGAGGATACAAAAAAATGGACAAAGAAGCAGCCCCTTGCCTTGAGGAGGTTCATGCCCTGAGAGGGAAAACAATATAAAATTTCAAATTAGGACACACTATAATTAGTAAGTAGATGTAAGGTAACCTCAGTTAATCTTTATCCACTGGGTAAGGAAATGGTGGACCACTCCAGTGTCTTTGCCAAGAAAAGACAGTTGCACAAATTTAGAGAACTCACCCCAGGTGTTCACATGGACTATTTGTGCCCAGATTATGGTAGAGCATTCCAAACTTGCTTTGATCTGTTCGACCAGAGCCGGACACATTGCAACTTGATTCTAACATAGAAATGTCATTTTGATTCTCTTTGAAGGCAAAGTCACCATCCGCTCAACCACACTATGGTCCATGAGAACGCAGAGTCAAACATGACTGAACAACTGAACAAACTTTAGAGGGGATGCCTCAGGCAACTGGGGACTCAGGAAAGCCTTCCTAGAGGGGAACAACTGAGTCTTTGAAAAAAGACAGGGATTTTAAGAGCCAGAGGTTGGGAAAGAGAGCCTTCTAGGCTTAAGGAACATTGATTAAAAAGGGGAGAGAAGATGAAGGGTGTGAGCAACAGCAAGATAACAGGCCAGTGATGTCAAACTTAAAGAGAAATTGATCCATTTGGGCTCCTTATTGAATTAGAATATAACAAATTACCCTGTATGTGTTGTATTTTATTATTTTGTTAAACATTTCCCAATTACATGGTAATGCCACTTAAGGGAGTTTAGAAGGCCATATATTACAAGCTTGATGTCTCTGCATAGAGCATGGAGGACAGTAGAATGTCAGAAGATGGGAAAAGTGGAAATGTACCAGGTTTTGAAGAGCTTTAAAAGCCAAACAAAGGGTTTTATATTTGATTCCGGAAGTTTCAGTGAGACATTGGAGATAACTGAATGGAGGTCTGGGGATGGGGAAGGGAGTGACGCAGTCACACCTATGCCAAGATAATATGTCTAGGATGGAGTGAGCTTGAGACAAGAAGACCCAGTAGGAGTCCCAATGAGAGATATGGCAGCCTCAGCTGGGATGATGGCCAGGTGAATGGAGAGAAAGAGAACCAGGCCAGAGACGTTCTAGAGAAAGAAATGATAAGATTTGGCAGCTGGGAAAATTGAGAGAGTATTTAGCAATCATGTCCCCAGTTCAGGTTCAGCATTCCAACGGTGTAGTGGATTTGGAATCAGGAAAATTTAAGTCAGATCTTATTTTAGACACTCCCTAAATGTGACCATGAACAAGTCATTCAATCCCTCTGTGCCTCAGTTTCACCATCTGTAGAATGGAAATAATAACAGCACTTACCTCAATAAAATCAGCGAACATAATGTTTTGTGTTCCAGTCCCAATGCTGCCTCAGAGTTGTGAACATCAAATGAGATGTCATGTCTGCTAATTATCATTATTAATACTTTCCTATGTTTATTTCATGACCTGGCTTAACGAATTAACTGAGCAAATTGTAGAATTCAGTATGAACATCGTGGAATATTACATAGTAAGAATGATTTTTGTTTTAGGCTTTTGCAAGGCAATGGGGTTAAGTGGCTTGCCCAAGGCCACACAGCTAGGTAATTATGAAGTGTCTGAGGCTGGATTTGAACTCAGGTCCTCCTGACTTCAGGGCTGGTACTCTATCCACTGCATCACCTAGCCACCCCCAAGTATTACATAGTAAGAAATGACATGAAAAATTCAGAGAAACATGGTAAGGGACTGTTGCATAAACTGAATGAAGTAAGCAAAGGTAAGACTATACAAATAAGTGACATCTATCAAGTGACAGACACACATACACATGCAAGTGTGTGTATGTGTATATTTATATATATCTGTGTGGATCATACATGTTTGTATGACAGTTGGTTGCACAGTGATTAGAGCTCTGGGTTTAGGAGGACCTGAGTTCAAATCCAGCCTCGGATGCTTACTAACTGGGTGATCCTGGGCAAGTCACTTTCCACATGGGTAAGAATGAACTGGAGCAGGAACTAGCAAACCATTTTAGTATCTCTACCAATAAAATCCCAGATGGGTCACAAAGAGGTAGACATAACTGAATCACAACAACATGAACCTGCAGACATCAGGAATACAAGGCAAAACTGAAACTCTTCTGATCCTTGGGGATCTCACATTCTATTGAGGGAGACAACACACACACACACACAACACACACACACACACACACACACATATACAGGGTGTCCCAAAAGTACTATTGCAGTTTTAAGCTTTAATTGTGTAAATTATACAGAGACTTTAAAGAGTGAAGAGCGGACACTGCCTTAAGAGTTTTAGGAGACTCCAGATATGCGTAAACACCTTAACTGCACTGCACATATGTAACTATTTATAAGTGTATGCATTAACTGCATAAATAGATGATAGATATACATATAAATGCTTATCTAAGAACATAGACTAATTAGATAGTTATAGAAGCACAAAATTTAATTCCAAATGTGTATGTATGTATGTATGTATATATATATATATGTATATGTCAACTGTATAACTAGAGTGATGATGATGGTGGTGGTTGTCTTTTGTTTTCAGAGAAGATCATGACATCAGGGAAGAGATGTCATCATTGCCTGTATGTGAACTGGATTTAAAGGGGGGGCTGTGCTAAGTCACCAGCCTCACTTTCTCCTCCAGTCATCTGGGTCCAGGGGTCAGATATGGATCAGGATGACTGGAGATGGACCTGGATGTGAGGCAATCAGGGTGAAGTGATTTGCCCAAGGTCACACAATCAGTTAAGTGCCAATTCAGTCTAACTGAATTCATTTCAGTAAGCATGCATCAAGCACCAAATTGTGTTTCAGGACACTACTAGAGGCAGAATTGATGGGGGATTGGGGGTAGGGAGGCAGAAGAGGGCAAAAAAAAGGAGGTAGAAGAAGACAAAAATAAACTTCTCCAAGATCTTTGGTACAGTGTGCACACAGATAAATAAATATAAGGGAAGAGTATAGTCCAAAGGAAAAAACCCTAGCTCTCTTGTCAAATTATCTAGATCGAAATCCTACCTCTAATACTGAGCAAGTAAATCCCAAAAAACTTCCTCCATCCTCATTTTCCTCATCTATAAAATGACAGGGTTGGATTTGAGTCTTCTTAGTATCCTTCCCGATGTAAACTATGATATTATAGTTTGAAGGGAAAGAAAAATAGCCTCTAGGGAAAAGGAGAGTGCTCTGAATATATATATATACACACATATATATGTCAAAGAGGTCAGTACAGTGGAAAAATGAATAGAGGGTTTAGACTGAGGAATCCTGCCCTAAACGCAATAGTTCTGTGACCCTGGCAAGTCTCAGCCTCTGTTTCTTTATCTGCAAAATGGAAATAATAGCACCTACTGTCTCAGGGTGATTATAAGGATTGAATGAGTTAACATATGTAAAGTACTTTGAAAACTTTAATGTGTTTTATAAATGTTAGTTTTTTTAATAAAAAGTACTCAGCTTATTTTGTTCCTAGTTCTACCTTTTTCAGTTTATGGGATAGAGCAACTTCTCCAAGAATGAATTTTAAAATTGAAGTTTAGTACCATAATAGACTTCAGTTATGGCAAATTAAGTTATATATTCACAAAGCCCACATGCTAATAACCAACCCCAATCATTGGTTGGAAAACAAGATCACTAGGTGCCACAATTTTTTCTTCTGGTGACTGTAGATCATGTATTTTCATTTGTTCCCAAGAGAAGAGGGCATTATATAAAGGGATGTATATATAGGTAATACACAAGTGGTATTCACTTGTTTGGGGGAATATAATCAGAGACACACACTTCTAGTTTGGTCCTGGTAGCTTTAGGACACTTACTTAGCTGTGTGACCCTGGACAAGTCAAACTGTTTGCTTCAGTTTTCTTATCTGTAAAAGAAAGTAGAGAAAACAATAGCAAAACCACTGCAGTATCTGTGCCAAGAAAACCCCACATGGGATCACAAAGAGTTGGACCCAACTGAAACCTCAACTAACTAGGCAGCTTGAGAACTGGGTCTCCAACCCAAGTCTTTTGGCTTGAAGAGCAAAGGTATTTCCCTTGCACCCCTTCAGACCATTTTCACCTGTCCATTCACCTGATTCCCCAACCTCTCTTGAACCATCTCTTCCTATATTATATAAGCAAGTACGGTTTCTCATGTCCATGAGCTATCCATGCTTAATGTTTCCTTTTATCAATCTCTTCTGTCTATGTATCTATATGTGTATTTTATCTTTCTACCTATCCTATTTGTCAATCGATATCTATCTGTTCTGTTTATTAATTCTGACTATCTATTCAGTATATATGTATGTCTATCTATCCGTCCATGTATCTATCCTCTCTATTGAGCTGTTTATCTACCTATCTATCCATCTATCTTTTTTATTCTGTCTATCTATTCTGCTATCCTATCTGTTCAGTCTCTATGTCTGTCTGTCTATCTATATCTCTCTTTGTTGTCTGTATATCCATTCTGTTGCTCTCTCCTTGATCCATTCCGTCATCTATCCATCTATCTAGTCTGTCTGTCTGTCCATCTCTATATATCCTTTCTCTCTATCTCTCTATGTATCTGTCTTACCACATCAAAATGGAAGATGTCCTGGCTCTCATTGAGCTGAGCATTTGTCTATTTTTTTCTATTCAATGATTTCCACTAAAACACATGGGATTTCAGGGCATGATATGCGTCATTTTGGCCTTTGGCAATGCCAAAACACTCATTTCCTAAGCCCTTCCTTTGCTCTATCCCCAACCCAAACAATAGCAACATTAAACAATTTCCCTGCCTAGGATGAGGGTGAGAGGAGGAAGGGAGGGGAAAGGAAGAAACAAAACAACACAAAACAACACATGAGGAAAAACCCAAGCAAGCCCAGCCCAAGCCCATTATTTTCTAACTGCTGATCTGGGCTGGCATTTATGAGGGCTCTGTGGGCACAGATTTGCCCTGAAGTCCTATTAATAAAATTCTCGTTGTTCTCCACAGCTCCAACTACAGCTTTATATAGCAATATCCTTTTCTATATCCATCACTGTCCTATTGCTGACAGCTTGATGTCCACACAAATTCATTCTTATTGTAGTTGAAATCTCCAGTCCAAAGGGTTCTTTCTTTGTGGTTATTCTGTTACATCCGTGGCCACAGCAACAGTTTTAAAAAGGGCTCCCAGCATCCAGGTAAGGGCCACAAATTTGTGGATGTGGCTCCTCCACATTTTATTCATTCACACTGTTAACCACTCATGACCAGTCCATGCATCCAAGACTGCTTGTTGAGACTCATGATTCAATCATGGAGAAGGAAGAGAATTGAGATTAATGTGGAATTATTTCCTGTTCCTAGTTCAGAAGGAATTGGAATTTCTACTGGCGAGACTATGCTTTGTTTTCCATTGTACAAGTACTGGCTGCTATAGAAGGTAAACCTGTCAATGAGTGACACGTACTGGCTGTGTGTCTCTGGGCAAATCACTTTACCTCTCTGTGCTCTAAACATTTCTAAGAATATTAGTTGCAAAAAAATTGTAGACTCAAATTGGAAGAGGAAGCTAATTCACGGTAGGTTTTTTTTATACTCATGTCATCATGGGCCCTGTCCCTATTCTTATGTGCAAGGCAATTGGGATATAAAGTTAAGGGGAGTTCTGTGGCCCAGTGGGTCTGGAATCAGGAAAACCTGAGTTCAAATCTAGCCTCAGACACTTACTGGATGTGGACCCTGGGCAAGTCACTTATACTTGTTTGCTTCAGTTTCCTCATCTGTAAAAATAAGCTGGAGATGGAAATGAGAAGGAAGCACTCTCTTTGCCCAGAAAATTCTAATGGGGTCATGAAGAATCGGTCAACAATATAAAGTTAAATAAATGTACACTTTTTAACTTCATGTTGCTTTTACTCTACTAGCAGGGTGGGCCAGAGGATGTGTTTGGAGTTAAGTATAATACAAAGTAGGGAGAAAGAGAAGCAAAGCAGAAAGGTGTTGTAGGGACATCTGATGGAAAGAACCCATTGTCCTCCTCGTACTAAGAAAGCATCCAGAGGAGGAGGCTCCCAAGGTCAGCCTTGAAGTAGGGGAAGGGATGAGGAGGAAGTGTGTTCTAAGCAAAGGAGTAAGTCTGCAGATGGATGATAGATGCAGAAAAGTATTCAATATTTATTCTCTGCCAGTCCCTGTGCTGAGTTCTGGGAATGAGAACAAAGGTGAGCAAGACAGTGCCTACCCTATAGAAGCTGATCTTCCACCAGAGGAAGAGAACAGAATGGGCGTTAGATGTGTCCACAGGATATGTTGGAGAATGGAGAGGAGATGACCAGGAAAAAGAAGAGAATTCTGGGTCTTGGGATAAAACAGCAGTTCATCCAGGGTAGGGGACCCGCTGGTCCATTAGTCTATTTTGTCTGGAATATAAGACTATATGAAAGAAAGTAATGTGTCTAAGAGTCTAAAGAGAAGTGAAGGGTGTTGACTGCCAGACTGTGAGCTGAGTATTTTTTTTTTTTAGGTTTTTGCAAGGCAAATGAGGTTAAGTAGTTTGCCCAAGGCCACACAGCTGGGTAATTATTAAGTGTCTGAGGTAGGATTTGAACTGAGGTACTCCTGACTCCAGGGCTGGTACTCTATCCATTGCACCACCTAGCCTCCCTGAGTATTTTCTTTTAGGGATAGTAGGTAGCTGTTGCAGATTCTTATGGGGTTGGGGGGCAGTGCAGAAATAGGACACAGGACCTTAGGGAAATTATTTTTTATCTAGTTGTCTTCAGTATGGCTTAGAGTGCTAAGACATTTTGGGGTAGTGAGACCAGTTAGGACAGTCCCTCAGGACAGTCCGAGTTACTCTGGGGTGGGTTTTGCCTTTGCGGCTCTTCTTTGGCAACACCCTTCCTGAGTGGCAGTGGCAACCTCCAGTAGCATGGGATGAAGGATAGCACCAGCTGTGTCAGATGGTGTCCCCTTGTATAAGGGAAACCCACACAGACAGCCAGGGTTAGAGTAACCCTAGTTCACCAAAACATCATTATGCCCAACCCTTTATTAAAACAGATGTTGGCTTTGTGCCCTTGTAAATCTAAGGTGACAGCTGGTGATGCTAATGTTTCCTTCTAAGAGATGTATGCATTCATATACTGGCATGTATACACACATGTGTCTATGCAGACATGCACACACATGAGTTATAAACATACATGTTATGCATGTGCACACACATATATGTATTGTGGTATGTATAACATATATACCACACTTAACTTTTTCTTCCTTTCTTCCTTCTTCCTTCCCTTCTTCCTTCCTTCCCTTCCTTCCTTTTTCCTTCTCTCCCTCCCTTCCTTCCTCCCTCCCTCCCTTCCTTCCTTCCCTCCCTCCCTCCCTCCTTCCTATCTTTGCCAAATATTCATCTTTGCTATTCCTAACACCAAGGGGGGAAGGGGCAAAGACTTTTAATTTAATAGGTTTGTTTTATACACTCTTGAGTTTTCCCAGAGCTAAAAGCAACTTGGAAATGGTCAGGCAGAGAAAAAGCAACAAGGTTTTCCAAATTAAACAAACAAGATTTAATCAAGTTACAAACTTAGACAGGAAATTAAAAAAAAAGCCCCAAACCAACCAAGTTGAATGCAGACTCCTAAAACAACAAAACCCCCTAGGACAGCTGGATGGGCTCTTTGCTATTCAGTACAACTATGCATTTCAGCAAAAATGTGGACACAGCCCTGAATCTTAATGCCAGATACCAATAATAATGCTATTGATAGTTACAAAATATAGAATATTCATTATAGTACCCTAGGATTGAGATAGAAGGAGGACTTTGTTTTAGATGAGGATGCCGAGACCCAGAAAGGAGAAGCCAGTTACCCAAGGATACACAGCTAGTGAGTGCCATAGCTGGCACCTGAAGCCACATCTCCTGACTCTTTTTCTGGAGCAGTCATGAAGAGCTTCATTTCTAAATCTGCCCTAGGGTAGGTCATCTGCCATACTCATATTCCTCAGAGGCAGAATAAGTGGCAAGTGACAGGTCAGGCTTCCCCAGTGGGCCATTGGGCATTCACCCAGTGGCCTGTGAAGTTACCCATTCTTTATACAAGTTTATTTGAAGAGGACCTGCCATGCCTGGGACCTCAGCCGAGTGAATCAGTCCTCTGGGAATTGGTCTGGCTTAATTTGGGGAGATTCCCACAAGCTTTCGGTGAACACCACACAAATACGATACAGTTCCTAACAAAAGCCTGATCCCTATCAGCCAGTCCAACACAAATCAGAACTCCCTTCTGCTCTTCTGGTTTCTGCAAAAAGGTCAGCTTGGCTCTCCATCTATAAAGGCAGCCAGTCTCCCAGAGACAGCTGCTGCATGCACCCAAGCCGCAGTACATGGGGACATGCTCCAAGCGTGGATGGAGAAATGAGGATGGAAGTGGTTCGTTCCATCACTGTAGGTGATCTAGACTGGCTGCCTGTCCTTCAGTCTGCACTTTGAATGGGGAGTTCTATTCTCAGCTTCATGCCTCCATTAGCATCCACGGGGGACCAGCAGCACCACAATTTTCTTCAGCAAGGCCTACACCTGGTGGAAAAAAATAAGATCATTGAATAGCTTGCAACAGTGGAGCAACATTTCCATGCACTTGCCAATAGAGGAAAAAGATACCTCTTCTAAATGGGGTGTGCCTTTTCCCTCAGGTTGGCGTGAGAAGGCCAGACTGGAGGGAAAGTCCTAGCTGCCGAACCCTGGATGGCTCAGCCCTGGCATGCCCACTGCCCAGGTGCCTGGCACGCAAGATGGTGAGGCCATGGAGAATCAGACCAAGGAACATGTATGTGCACGTCTGCCAGTGTTTGGAGACGTGGGTGTATGCTCCCAAGTGTCACACAGATAACACCCAAATACCTTATTAGAAGGCATCACTGTTCTTTCAACTGTGTGACCCAGGAAGATCATTCTCTTGTTTGATGAGAAATAGAAACATGACTTTGCAAATTAGGGGAAAAATCCTTCATAATTCACTTCCATATACTGGTAACATCCCTTTAGCAGCAAGACAGATGAAGAGTTTTATAATTTTCTTTAAACAAAACCATGGTAACCATCCCTGCTCCCTCCTCATCCCATCCCTATGCCCCACCCCAATTCCTATCTTCATGAAGCTGATGGAAATATTTTTCTGAAATATATAGTTCTGGGAGAGTGGAGGACTTGGGACTTAAAGGTCTGAAGTCTAGACCTTTAAATTTGTTCATCTGTAAATAAGGTATGAAGATGATTGTCATCTTAAAAGCTTTATCTTCTCATTTCTTTGAGGTGACCAGGAGAAACTTGCCTTTTTTTTCATAAGGAAACAAGGACCCACATTGACCAAGTCAGCCAAATATTCAAAATTGAATAAATTGTTTATTCAACCCAACCCATAGAACACTCATTCTTTGCCAGTTCCACTCTCTGGACTTCTACCATGCCCCAGCAGTTTTCTTACCCTGAAAGATCACATTGCTTCTGTGACACCTTTCTCTGTTTAAGCCATACATTTTAAGGAAATGCCTAGGGCAGCCATATTCCCTTCTTTGGTACTTTTTGGATTTCATTCCTAACTCTCTGGATTTTTTCCCCTCAAGTCTTTTCAGCTTCTTGTGCTATCTTCCCTATTAGAATATAAGCTTCTTGAGGACAGGAACTATTTTTGTTTACACAAATCTGTGTTCATCATGTTTAGCTCAATGCTTTGGATATCTTGATAAATGCTTCTCATCTTGGTTAGGGTTTTCTATTATTGTCAATAGATAATATATTGATGTCTCTAACTTCTTTAGCTATCCCTTGATCCCAATATCTCTAACAAACTAAATATGGAACTGGGTTTATGGTTCAAAGTTCTGTCTCCATCAAATCAGGTCCAAGACTCTAGAATAAATACAGCTTAATTCACAGAAGGAATCAATCCCTCTGTTGTCTTCAAACCAGAAAGGGAAAAAAATAGAATCCATGAACTGGACTTGCTTTTTAGAGATACCATTAGATAAAAACATATTTGCTACCCCAAATATTCTTTTAATTGGCAAGAAAACTCCAAGACCCAACAGCCTCTGTTCGTTTTAATTGGAGGTTCTTGCTCTCAGATATCCTTGAGAGAGCAGAGAAGACCACGCATAATGTGACCTAGATGGCATCACAAGGAAAGCAAATTACAGTCAGTCATCCATCCCACTCCTGGCCCCCCAGAATATTTTTAGAATCCATATTGAGTAGCTGCATTTTGAATTTTGGTCTTCAGATAGTCGACTTTATTCACAGTAGGGTCTTAGCCCAGGGTGACCATCACTTAAGAGATTCTACCCCTTAGTGAGCCCAAGTCGACTTTTATGTTCAAAGGGTATCATGTATTGAAGATTGAGAGTCTGGCTTAGGATAGGGAGATACTCTGATCTTTATATTCTTCAGTTCTCACAGGTGGAAAAAAACCCAAAGTAATTGCTGTTTTTAAAAAGACAGTTTTGTTTTATCTAACTTTTCGGATCCCTCTTTCCATCTTGTCCTCCCATCCTCCATTACTAAAAAGTTAAAACTGTCATCAGGATCTCCAAAGATTGAGAGAATGCATGGAAGACTGGTGGTAGAGGAGGTAGAGAAAGTGCAGCTCTCTAGAAGGGTTTTGTCTGGTGCATCCTTAGATTTCCATCTATGCCTGCAAGACTCCTGAGGCTCAGTTTAAACATCACCAAGCCAATCCCTGTCTGAGGACCGCTCTGAGGAGGTGCAAAAGTCTCTTTTGGACAGTTGGGATTTTGGCCACTGCAGATGGGACAAAAGGAGGTCAGGTCGGGGGGAAGATCCCTTTTCCTTGGTATTCAGTGAACATCTATCAAATACCTACTATGGGCATCACCCTGCTCATACAAGAGATCTGCAAAGGACACCTTGTATATGTTACAATTCCCCTGATCTAACCTCCTTGATTTACAAAGCAGAAATGAGGTCCAGAGTAGTGAGATAATCTAGCCCAGGTCACACAGGGACTTCTAATCTTATCTGGTCTTCTATTTTTAATGCCAAAACAAGCCATTTAAACAATGTTTGGGGATTGGGGGGGGGAGTGGGTAGAACATTATAAAAAAAGTCTCCTTGAGCTGGAATATGATTTCAAGTTTGACTAGAATTTATACCGGGGTGGGTGGGGGGAGTCTGGTGTTGTAGGGGACAGTACAACAAGGGTAAATTTCTAGCTCCTTTCAAGTCTCATTTTAATTGGCATCTCGTACAAGAAGACTGAGAAGAAGCAGCTAGGTGGCTCAATGGATAAGTGCTGATCCTGGAAAATGAGCTGGAGAAGGAATTCCAGCATCTTTGCCAAGAAGACCCCAAATGGGGTCATGGAGAGTCGGACATAACCTGAAACAACTCAGCATCAGCAACCCAAGAGGACTAGTCTTCAATCTCCCAGTCTCCTAGACATTTTAGAAGTTCTTTGACCAGCATCCAAGTTTCTTTGAATTAATGCACATAAGACAAGCATTTACAAGGAGACATTGACTTCAAAGACAACAATGATAGACATGTAAAGGTTTCACCCCAAACTTAGGAGGCATTATCCTCTCTATACCTAAGTCTCTGGGGAAGGGAGGGCCATTAAACTCACAACTTAGTTCTGTTTCTGCATGGCTTTAATTTCGCCAAATTCAGGTTGAAAGACATCCCTGGGTCCTTGCTCTTCTCCTCAGGATTTTATTGCTGTGTTGGCCCTAAAGCAGGGCTCCCAGCAGCTTCCATGTGGGTAACGTCATCTTAGGTCATCTAGGCTTCCACCAAACCTGCATTGCACAGGTCTAGCCTGTGTGAGTGCTGCACATAATGCACCATTGACAGAACCAGGTAAGGAATGAACAAGTCTGAGGAAAATACTGTGGAAATATAATTAGCCAAAGTATAGTATTTGTATAAGGAAGCAGCTGAATAGAATTCCATAGGCAAAGTCAATCCAGATTGAAGAAAATACTAAAGGCAAGGCAGAGGAGATTAACATTTCCTCAGTGAGCAGTAGAAAACCACTGGTGATATCTGAGTAGGGGGGCTAATCTAATGAAATCAGTATCTTAGGAAAATTAATCTGAACATGGTGCTGAATACAGACTCAAGGAGAGACAGACAGACCTAAGATAAGCAAGCTAGTAAGGAGGCTGTGGCAGTGATCCTAGCTTGGGGTATTAAGAACATTGGCTTTAGATGTTGGCCCTAGAAAAAAAAGATTAAGAATGCAAGAAGCAATTGAAATCAAGAGTACATAGGATTTTGTAATTGACTGAAGACAGGGGCTGAACTGGAAAGATTTCTAGGGCAGAGGATTTTATTTGAGCCTGACCATCGTACAATTTGACAATCTGGAATAACTCCTGAGGTCAGTTACTTTCTCTCCTTAAATGTCAGGGGAGAAAATATACCAGATGATATGGCATCATGCTCTTTAAAAAAATTCCATCTTCTCAAGGGAGGGCTTTCTTAGGTCTCACAACTCTGGCAAGCAAAAAACCCTAAGGTCCCTGAGCTCCAATTTATACTCACTTTTGTCCTCAAGGGAGATGGCTATGAAGAATATACAATGCTTATGTTCAAAGGTCTGTTCTTTGCAAAAAGTTGATCCTCTTAATGAAACATCTAGGACCATGACAATACTTTTATCACTTGGCTTCATAGCTCTTCTGATCAGCTCATCCTAGATGCCTAAAACATGGGAATGCCTCTAATATTTCAGAAGTGGTCTCCTATGGGGCCCAAGAAGGACTTGATGTCAGTGGATTGTAAATTGGTTAAGCCGAATGCTATAACCTTTGGCTGGAATCATCTTAAGGGGTCATAGGAGCATAGATTTAACTTTAGAAGGTACTTGAGAGAACCCCCTAGCTTAGCCTTCATTTTATAGATGAAAGATGAGTAACCATGGTAAGCTCACCAAGGCAAACGATAATTCTGTAGTTTAAACTCAGGTTATAGGATCACAGGTTTAGAGTTGGGAGAAACCTCAAGGGCCTTTGGGTCTTCATTTGATAAACGAGGAGCTAAAACTCAGAAAACTGACGTGCCCAAAGTCACCAACAGCCAAGCAGAGACAGAATCCCATGCTTCAGTGCAGAAATAATCAACCAAGAAATATTTAATAAACACTCTGTGGTAGGTACTGGGGATACAAAAAGAGGTAAAAGATAGTCCCTGCCCTCGAGATCATTCCATTATAATGACATTCATCCATGAGAGGATATTCCTATATACACGGTGCCTCTTCATACAGAAGCCCTTTCTTTCTCATTAACACTCAGTTTCTTACATGTTTATGTACCCCTAACTAGTGTGAATTTTTTTTCAAATGAATTTGGAAGCGTCACTATCAAGATGAGTAATAGTGAGACATATATGTGCTTTCTAGAGGGGTTGACATTGGCCTGGAAATGTGGAAATTCAAATGAAAACATACATGGTTATGTGCCAAAAATGCTTCTCATTTGTAAATGACATTGTGCTAGTTGTTGCTAAGATAGGCCTGACAATCCATATGGGAAAATGCAAGTGGATAACGAATGCATAGAGAACAGATTATGACAGGCAATAGACAATAGACAATCTGCTGAATTAGTCCAGCAACAAATATATCTTGGATAGGCACTGTGGATGGACAATGAGCTAGTTCCCGAGTTGCAAAAGACAAGATAGATCACAATTGGGAAAACCATGTATTTTCAGTGATCTCCCAAGTTGTTCCCTTTGGTCAATAGAAATATTTTATTTTTTTCCAACTATATGCAAGAATAGTTTTCAGCATTCATTTGTTTGAGTTCTGCATTTTTTCTCCTTCCCTCCCCTCCCCTCCTCTCCCCTCCCCTCTCCCTCTGATAGCAAGCAATCTGCTTTAGGTTTTCCATGTATTAACTTTCTAAGACATATTTCCATATTAGTCCTGTTAACAGAAATATCCTTCCATGAATGCTATATAATTGCAAACTATGGGATACTAATGGTTCAAAATTTCAGGTGATCCAAAGTATAACAGAATGACACATAATAGGTGGAGCTAAGTAGGTTTCAGAATACCAATGCACATAACAAAAGATATTAGGGAAATGGCATTTAAGTGGAAGACATAAAAAGATAGGTCCATGGAATAAAAATTTCATCAGTACTTAAACTGTAGATAGTTATATCATAAATAAGGCAAAGGTCAATGAATCCAATACTAGAAATAGATTATAAAACTCAGAGGAGGAAATACACTGGGAAGAAAACACAAAAATGGCCAAAAGAGAGTTAATGCTTAATTAGGGAGAAATTAAGAGACCAGAGACCATTAAGCTTTTCTTGATGAATTCAGGAGAGTAGACCCCAGTGAAGCCTATCTCTTAAGTTATTGGGGGAGAAATGGCAAATGTGATTACTGAGTCAGCTTGTAATTAAGAGGTCATTTAAATGTGAATGTTTCAGAGTGGGAAAGAGCAAATATGTAATTTTCAAAAATATAATATATAATATAGGCACACCTTGTGCTTTGCAGTGTGTGTTTTTTTACAAATTGAATATTTGTGGCAATTAAGTATTGAGCATGGACCATTTTTCCTCACCATGTGCTCACATTGTGTCTGTCACATTTCGGTAATTCAATATTTCAAACCTTTTCATCATTATATCTGTTATTGTGGCAAGTGTGAAGCAGCTAAGAGTTACAGCGGACAGAGCACTGGCTCTGAGGTCAGAAAGAACCAAGTTCAAATCCAGCCTCAGTCATTTTACTCTTTCTAGCCATATGACCTTGGATAAGTCACTTAATTCCTGATTGCCTTGTATCCAGGGCCATCCAGTCGCCCTGATCTGTATCTGGACTCTATATGCAGATGGCTCTGGAGGAGAAAGTGAGGCTTAGCATGGCATCCTCTCACTCAAATCCAATTCATACACGTCCTCTCTGATGTCATGGTCTCCTTTGAGAACAAAGGACAGACATCATCTATTATAGTGATCTGTGATCAGTGATCTTTGATGTTTCTATTGTAATTGTTTTAGGGTACCATGAACCACACCCAAATAAGAATCATGTTCTGACTGATTCTCCCAGTCTTTCTCCCTCTCCTTAGGCTTCCCAGTTCTGAGATACAATATTGAAATTAGGTCAGTTAAGAATCCTTTAATGGTTTCTACATGTTCAAGTGAAAGAAAAGGTCAATCTAAGTAGCAAACTTCATTGCCTTATTTTAAGAAATTTTAACAGCCACTCCAACCTTCAGCAATCACCATTCTGATGCGTCAGAAGCCATAAACACTGATGCAAGAACCTCCACCAGCAAAAAGATTGTGACTCACTTTAAGGCTTGGATGATGGCTAGCATTTTAAAGCAATGAAGTATTTTTAAATTAATGTATGTTTTTTAATACTATTAAGGTATATATTTGAAGTTTTTTTAAGACTATTGCACACTTAAGACTACAGTATAGTGTAAACCTAACTTTTACATGCCCCAGAAGACCAAAAAGTTTTGGTGGCTGTATTGCAATATTCATTTTATTTTGATGTTCCAGATCTGAACCTGTAATATTACTGAGGTATAGATGAATGGGTTAGGGAGCTTGGCTTTTGATTCTAGGCAAAATTCTGAAGCATTATTCAAAGGATGGTTAGTAAATATCTAGAAGTGGAAACAGTCATCTCAGAGACCAAGATAGCTTTAATACCCATATATGCCCAGTGTGATAGATCAGGGAAATATTATAAACATCCTTCATCTACATTTTGGCAAGACATTTGAGAGTGCCTCCTATAGCTGATGTGAGCCAGATGCAGGTAGGGAGATGTGGAACTGATTGAAGGGCTAGACCCAAAGAGTAGCCATTAACAGTTCTACGTTCCTGTGCTAAAGTCATTTTGATTCATTATATAGCTAAAGACATAGGTGGGAATGCTTATTGGGAGTGCAGATGCCCCCAAAGCTGGGAAAGATAGCTGCCGTCTGTGGCAAATTCAGGATTGGCAGCTAGTGGACAGTCTAAACTGTTAGGATGATTTTAGTAAACTGAAACGTCACAAGGATAACCAAGAAATGTACTTTGGACTTTTACATTGGACTTCACAAGTATAAAATAAAGGAACCATAGTCAGGCACAAGTTATCGTCAACAAGATGTGAGGATTTTAGCAGACTCGACAGAAGTCAGCTGTGCGATACAACTGCCTGAACCATAAGTCTCACCTAAAACTGTATCAAGAGAAGTCGAGTGGTTAGGATCAGGGAGGTTTGCTATTCTTCTGTACTCAGTGTGTCTGGCACACAATAGGTGATTAATAAATGCTTGTTGACTGACTGACTTTCCTGCTCAGATTCCTTTTGCAATATTATTTTACATTTAAGGCACAATGGTTTAGGAAGGACAGATTTGGAAGGAAGCATCAGAAATGATGATGGACCTTGAGCCCATGCCCTGTGAAGACTGTTGGAAAGAACTGGGGATTTTAACCTGGAGAAGAGAAAATTTAGCTCTTCATGAAAGTTGTCAAGTCTTTCAAAGTCTATGGTGCAAAAAAAGGATTCGATTTGTTTTATTTGGCTTCAGATTTAAAAACTAGGATTAACAGGAGGATGGAGAAGGATTAACTCAGACAGATATTCATAGTGCTTAACTAGCCATGAATGGAGTTACAAAGAAACAAATTTTGACCAATAGGAGATTTCCAAAAGTGGAAAGGGCTTCCTTGGGAGACAGTGGATCATAGTGGGTTCCCTCTTTCTGGTATCTCCTTGAAGCTACCCTTCAAGCAAAGGCCAGGTAAAATATCTGTCAGGGAAGGATCTTGTGAGAGAGATTTGTTCTGAGTAGAGGTAGACTGAGACAGTCTTGGATATTACTTCTGTTAGTGACAATCTGCTGTTACTATATATCTAACCTGAAGAGGATACAGGGCAGTCATGTCACAAGAATGAAAACTTTAGCAGATGGAGAGTCACATTACTTATTCAAAATATAGAAACACCCAGAGGAAGGTCCCTTTACCATTTGGTTGGATCCTCTATTTTGGATTTAGCGGAAATATATGGATAAAAGAATTGCATAGGGTGAAAAAAGCACAGATGGATTACAATCTCTACCGGGGTATGGGAGAGGGAGTAGCCACATCATAAAACTCTAATGAAGTAGAGAAGCATCCAGCATCTTCCATAGCATGTAAGTAGGGTCCTATAGGAATAGAAAAAAGAAAAGTATAACACATTCCTAGGTAGAAATATGTATGCATATCTATGTCTGTATATATACATACTTATCTATTATTTATACAGAGATATAGTCTATCATAAAACCTAGAGCACATTGGAGAAGTGTGGAGAGCTATGTTGGACTTTGGGACATTTAAAATGCCTTTGAATATAGCAAAATATGGTATTTCATCATACTGTGATGATGATAAACAAGGAAATTGATTCTTTCTGCAAATCCAGTTCCATTCTGTTGTATTTGAGAGGTAACATGTTGTAGTGGATGGCAGAACAACCTTGGAGTCAGTTAAGACTCGAGTTCAACTCCCAAAAGACATGCATATTGGTTTCTCAATGCCCTTGGTAAGATTGTTCCTTATCTGCAGTGACCAGAGGGAGTCATCATATTGAATCCTACCAAATCAATGAGATCATAAAAACTCCTCCAAAATATTTTGTGGGGAAAAATATTCCACAAGACCTTTTTTTTTACACAGGAATATTTACTTCAAAAGGTATAATCAAAAGCATATAAACTTATTGGAGACTGTTCAGATCATACTGTTTTGAGAAAGTAATTCCCAAGTCCCCATTCCCGTGGACATGACAAATTAAGATTGTATGAATTGTAATTTCTTAAGTCTATTTCTTACCTCCCAACACATGAGAGGCCTAATTCTCCAGCCACAAGCTCCAACCCCCATGCATGATTTTTGTCTCTGGGCTCCTAGACATTGGCTTCTCGGGACTTCCCTACTGGACTGATTGGCTACACTATGCTATTTACAATCCTTGACTCCAAGGTCTTGAATTCTCAGGTCTCTTTCGATAACCTTCTGCTCTTGAAACTGAAAAAGATAGACAACATAGGACAGAAATAAATACCCCCAGACCCATTTCTCAAAGCTGGGGAGAAGAGAGGGAGGAGGAGAAGGCAAATCCTTCCACTCTCACTGGTTGGGGTCAATGGTCTCCACATCCAAAAAAGTGCAGCTAAAAGACGAAAAGATGATGCATTCAATTTCCAGAGTTTTAAATATGCAGGAAGCTGATCAAAGGAGGCCTCCCCTTCATATGCTGGAGAAAGCAACAGGTTCCATGCTAGGAAAGCTAGGCATGCTCAAAAGGATGTCTTAACATCTCTGTATTAGACCCGGGCATGACCAGAGAAGCTTGGGTTACACAATTATTTGTATCCTGAAATACGAAGACAAAAATTAAACTCTAATCAGCTTCCCTTAAAGAACTTACACTCTCCTCTTCCTTACAGCTAGCCAATTGTCTGCTCTGTAGGCATCATGCATTCTTTCAGGCCTATGGTGCACCAAAGAAGTTGGTAATGATTCCACAAGTATTTATTTAGCACCTACTGTGTATATAAAACAAGTGTGCTAGAAATTAGGCTAGGCTAGAAATTAATTCTATGCACAGGATTTTTTAAAGTCAAACCTCATTTACTACCGAAGTGAGAGAGGACTTTGCTCAGATCATGTTTGCCCTTGGAGAAGATAACTCCCAAGCCCCCATTTCCCTCGATGTATCAAATTAGAACTGTCTGAGTTATAGGCTCTTAAATCCCTTACCAAATCTCTCTCTCTAAGACCTGTGGGCCAAGTGAATCAAAAAAATAAGCCGGATACATCATTAAAGGCCCTCGTTCCTAAAGAACATCAGGTGATAAGAATAATTTAATGAGAGACATAATAAGCTTCCAAATGAAAATGCAAGTTTAAAGAATTGGGTCATTCTCCACAAAACTCAGCATTCTGGCCTAAAAATAGACTAATTTCGGCACCTATTGAAAATGACTGAGTGAATCATGTAACTCTGAAGCAACGTGCTTGAAGAGGGGCAAACTTTCCAAAAAGAGCCCGTCACCAAAAGTAGAGACTCCGAGGAACAGCATTAACTCTTTCACAGGACTGCAAGATTATTTAGTATCCATTCCCTAACTTTAATAAAATTGGTTCACATTTAAATAGCATTTTAAGTTAGGAAAGAAAAAAAATCTCTCATCTGAGCCTCACAACAATCTTGAGAAGTAGGAACTGTCAATTCTCATTTTACATTTAAGAAATTGGGGTAGACAAGTGACTTGCCCAGGGTCACACAGCTAGAATCTGAGGCCAGATTTAAGTCTAGGCTTTCTTGACTTTGAAAAACTGCTTTCCTTGCAATAACTGCATCAAGTTGTATTTTCTCACATTTTACAGATGAGAAAATCCAAGTCTGGGAACCATTAAATGGTGTACCCACAGAAACAAAGCTAGAAACTCCTGGAGCCTGGATCTTCCAATGTCCAAGTCCAGCAATCAACATGCATTTATTATGTGACTACTGTGTGCTTGACACTAAACACAATGCAGTGACAGTTTTGCTCTCAAAGAGTTTATATTCCATTGGAGAGACAACAGTTAAGTTTATACAAAATAAATGCGAGGATACATTTCAGGTGAGGAATAGCAAAAAGACTTGTTTGACTGGATTGACCCAAAGGGCAATTATATATAATGAGGCTAAAATTATGTAAGTATGTATATATATGTGTGTGTGTGTGTGTGTGTGTGTGTGTGTAGGTATATGAGGCTGGAAAGGGAACTAGGAATCTTAGGGCTTTAATAAAAAGGGATTTAAATAGTAATTTATACAATGTTTTTATATTAAATATTTATAGATTAATATCATAGAAATGTTATATATGTATATAATTAAAATAAATGACAGCTAACATTTATGGAGCGCTTTGAGGATTGCAAAGTGTTTTACATGTTTTCTCAACTGATCCTCACAACTCTGAGAAATAGATGTTTTTTTCCCATTTTACTGATGAGGAAAGAGACAGAAGTTGTTTGATTTGCCTTGGGTCACACTGCTGATATCTGAATTCAGGTCTTCTTGACTCCAGACATTTAATATTGTTCCTAGAGGTAATGGGGAGCTCCTTTTGCCCTGCCTCTGAGGTTGTCCTGTGGCTGTTTCATATTGAACAGTACATTCTGATTAAATTATCAAATGCTTTTATTTGATATGTCTAACTTCTCTATAAAGTTTATCAGTGTGCCAGTAACACTTACTACTTGCATTAACCAATTAGTGCTAGTTACTATGGGATAAGAACAGGATCAGAACCTGTGTTTCATTGAACTCCCAGTTCAGGAAACTACCTTTTACCAAAGCAATCCTGGCTTCAAGTCTGCCAGGCCATAGGAAAAAGGACATTGGCATATATCTTACTTTATGTTCTCAAAAACTTATAACCACACTGGTAGGAGACATCATGGAGCACCCATAAGGTGATCAGATCTTTGTGTTATTGTTAGCTATGTTACCTTAGCAAATCGCTAACCCTGAGTTTTAAGTTTCCTCATCTGTAAAATGGAGCTATTATTCATAACACTTATCTCAAAGGGTTGTTTTCAAACTCAGTTGAGACAGAAAATAAAAAAGATCTTTGCTATCTTAGAAAACCCTTTGTATAAATGTCAGTTATTGCAATTATGAGTTAATAAGAATAACAAATCTCCTGGAATATGTTTGGATTTGTAATATTCAAAGTTATAGTAATCTGTTCCATTCCTTTGGAAATAAACAATGTGAAATATAGTACTTTCAGATCAATCAAGTTCTCTTCACTTTTATCAGTAAATCAGGACACAAGTTCACTTAAGGGAACTTATGTAAAAAATTCAATGAAGAGAATTCTTTTGTAATGTGATCAGTGAATTTTTTTCACATTTTGGATCTCTGATTATTGACTTCTTTCAAAGAAAGACTTTGACCTTTAAGAATACATTGAAAAAGTGTTATTAATTGCTATAATGATAAATTATATTCAAACCTAGAGGCCTCAGAGAGAAGTATAGGGTTAGGCCTGGGTCAGTTTTCCATTCCAGATAACCCTAAACATTTTAAGAAAGATTGAAATGAAAGACTATTTTCAGACTTTCAAATCTCTTGTCTGTCCTAACCCAAAAGATATCAGCCAGTCATAAGGTTGTCTTGATAAATTTAGGGCAAACTAAATGACCACAGAATGTTTGAGCAGGAGGGAACTTAGATCATTTAGCTCCTCCAAAAACCTTCATTTGATCTTGGTAGCAAACTCCAAGATGACCTCCATTGTGGACTGTCATCTTTGTTTCCCAATGCCTATTCTTTTGAAACTCAGCCTCTCATACTCCATCTCTACATCCCTCCCATGTTTTGTTTCTGTTTTCTGGGCCACAGTTGCAACAAGAGATAATTCTTGTTTTTTTCACTTAATGTTATCCTGGTTGTAATATTGCATCTGACTGTTGTGCTATCCAGATAATGAAACCAAGACCCCAAAAGTTGAAGTGACTTGCTCAGGGTCATTCAGCTATCACCCTAAAATGAGTCAGAACTCATGAGTAATGTTTAAAATCAATTCTTCTCTTGGCCCTAGGATTGACTCCTAGTTGCCAGAGGAGCCAGGCTCAGTTTGTAGAAGATCCCCTCCCCACCATTTCTCAAGCCTAACCTTGACATAACCCTGATGTGGACAGCTGACTCAAGTGTTGAAATGTGGTGCTGGCCAAAGAACTTTGGACAACACTGAGTCAAATCATTAAATTTTAGAGTTAGGAAAGGGACCTTAGAGTCCTCTTCCAACTTAGTCCCATTTTACAGAAAATCTTCATGCAGCAACATCTTTAGATAGGCAGAGTGCTTCACCTTCCTTATCTCATGGAATCATCTGGAACCCTGGGAGGAAAGCACTATGGGTATATTCTCCATTTGACAGAAATGGAGGCTAGGGTTCAGAATGAAGTGACTTGCTGCCCATAGTCCTACAAATGAGAACCTCTCCAAGATTGGAGTTCAAAACTAACTTTGTCTAGTCTGGTCTGGTACTCTTTGCCCTTAGCAAAATCCTGCCCAGGTGACTGACTCTTCCCTGCAGGCTTCCACTACCTGAGATCATACAACAGAAAATCAGATTCCCTAGGGCATAGCTGGGCTCTTACCTGCTTCTGCCTCCTCTGAACCACTTATTAACCATTTCCTCAGTGGTCTCAAAAAATCAATTATCGTTTTCCCAAAGCCCTCTCTCAGGAAAAAGCTTTTAACACCAAAATACAGTCCCTTGCCCATTTGGGGGGTGGGAGGAAAGCAAATAAACCTTTAAGGGGCACCTTCTGTTTGCCAGACACTGGCTTAAGAGCAGAGCAAACAATGTCCCAGCTGATCCTCATATGACTCCCTTAGGGTCCATCCCAATATGGAAGACAGAGGAATTAAAAAGCATTATACACTTCCAGAAGTTGGAGTGCATCTATTCTTTAATCAATCTGGAATTATCACTTCCAACTTGGCATGGCTTCTCTAGCTTGGGGGTATGTGCCAATATGGGTTTGGTCTTGGATTGTGCTCATTGATTAAGCAAGCAAACAACTCAACTAGGTAGGCAGTTTTGTAGATAGAATCGAAGCCTTTGGAATCAGGAAGACCAGAGTAAAAATTCTGCCACAGACACCATAGTTGGGTTATTTTTGATGAGCCATTAACTGTTCTTTGCCTCAGTTTCCTCATTTTTACATTGGGGATAATGTAATAACACTACCTCACAGGTATGCTTTGCAAACAATAGGTGTTATCTAAATAGTAGCTATTAATAAAGCAAGACAAAATTTAGTCTACCTGCTCAGATGGCAATATAACCGAATGATTTTTTTTTCAGAAGAATTCATTAAGTGTTTATTTACTATATACAAAATACCCAAGTACAATTATATATATACCACTAAATGAGGAAGAGGATTTGGAAAGGCTGGTCATCTTTCCTCTGAATGTGTTGGTTAAGAAACTCATTTCAATTAGATTTTATTAGAAGTCTGTGGAGCAGCATCTGAGGCAGGGTATTTAATTCTCAATGACTTTCTATGCCCATTAAAAACAAACCAGGCTAGACTTGCTCAACAGCCATTAAGGAACTAAGTTTGAGCCTACCCAGTGAAAATGATGCCAAGGCAAGCTCAGAAATTTTGGTGAAAAGGAGCCATGGAGTATATAATGTAAAAGGCATAGACAGACAGAATGTAAAGTCAGAAGGCCTCAGTTAGAATATCAGTCTGCCCCTTTAGTACCTCAAATCCACTCTACTCCCTCCGTTTTCCTTTCTCTTTTCCTCCTCCTCCCTCTCTTCCCCCTCCCCTTCATCCTCTATACCACTTTGTGAGTTTCATCCCCCCCTTGACCTCTCTGGGCTTCTGTCTCCTGTAAAATAAATTGGCCTAGTTGATGGTCTGTAAGGACCCATCCATCTCTATAGAGTCTTATGAGGGGGTGTCATGGCCAATGAGCACAAATGCCAAACATAAGAGGCTTGAATGATTTATCTATCTTCACTAAATCCCTTGATAATTTCTCTATTCTGAATTTCACAAGTCCAATCAGCTAATGTACATTAAAAATCAGTAAACTTATCTCTGTGTGCTATTTCTGTTCTTTTATTTTTCTAATTGCCACTGTTTTCTATGGAAGCCAGAAGCAGATCTAAATGAGATTTGTTGAGGTTGGTAAGACTGGAATTATGTTTGTGTTTACTCTCTGATTCCCACAGATAATTTTGTGTGTGTGTGTGTGTGTGTGTGTGTGTGTGTGTGTGTGTGTGTTCTGTGTTTTTCTAAAATACCCTTGTGATATACTAAACCTGACAATGGTTAGACCCTTAGAAATAGGTTTATCAACTACTTAGTATATTGTCACTGGATATTAATTAGTTGATGTATCAACTATTCACAGAGCAAAATTTTGATTGGAAAACTTGTGATAGATTCTCAAGAATTAATTTTTATTGGATCTTTGTTTTTTTAATTACCTAATATTTTTGCTATATCATTCTCCTTCCTCCTCAGAGATCTATCCCATATTTTAAAAATTTAAAGGAAAAAATGAGCAAAACCAATCAATTGATTAAAGTAGAACCATATGTTCAATGTTTCAGTGCAGTGTTCCAATACAATGTTCACGGATCCACCAACTTCTGCTAAGGAGTTGGGGAGTTGTGTTTTCCTTCCTCTCCTTTGGAATCAACTCGTTCATCTTAATTCTTCCACATTGATTTTAATGGTGTTCTTTCCATTTATAGTATTGCAATCATCATGTATATTGTTTCTGTAAGTCCTTGTTCATATAACTCTTTTACACACTTTTAAAAAATTCATCAAATTTGTTGTTTCTTACAGTACAGTAATGTCTCATTAATATTCATGTGCCACATTTTGTTTAGACTTTACCTCCCCCCATACATTGGTTATTTGCTTTGTTTCCATTTCTATCCTAACACAGAAATGCTGCTGTAAACATTTGGATGTATATGTGATCTTTCTTTATATCCGTGACCTTTTTGAGATACATGATTACCAGAGAAATCTCTGGACAAAAGCAAAGAGACATTTTAGCTACTTTAGTTGCATCATTCTAATTGCTTTCCAGAATGGTCTTTACTAATTCAGTACTAGCATTCTTGGTCCTATCTTTCCACATCCCCTCCAACATTGACCATTCTCATCTTTTGACATCTTTACTAGTTTTCGGTGTATGAGTTGAACCCTTGGGATTGTTTTGACATGGATTTCTCTTATCAGAGATTTGAAGCATTTGTTTCATATGGTTGCTAATAGTTTGCAGTTCTTCTGAGAACTATTTGTTAATATCCTTTGACCCCTTGTATTATAAATTTAATAGCTAATATACTTTTTTCACTTAACAAGAAAAAATAACTGTTGGGGTTCCTTGTCAGGTTAAAAAGGTCTTTGAATGCTGAACAGAGCCTTTTGTACTTGATCCTAGAGGCAATAGGTATCCGCTGGCCTTTGGTGAATAGGGAAGTGACATAGTCAGATTCTAGCTTTAGGAAAATCATGTTAGTGGTTAAATGGAAGATGATTTGGAATGGGGAAAAACTTGAGGCAGGCAGACACCTCAGCAGCTATTGTACTAATCTGGGGTAAGGTGATATGAGGGCCTAGATTAGGACTGGGGCGGTGTCAGAGGAGAGAAGGGGCAGTGATGTTGCCATGTCTCTATAAGAAATGCTACAGTGGCACAATCTCTAAGAGCTGCTATAGTGGTACAATCTATGAGAGCTGCTGTAGTGGCGTAATCTCTAAGAGCTACTGTAGTGGCACAGTCTATAAGAGCTGCTATAGTGGTGCAATGTATAAGAGATGCTATAGTGGTGCAATCTCTAAGATGCTACAGTGGTGCAATCTGTAAGAGATGCACTGTAGCAGCTCAGAAGATGCCACTGACCCCCATGGAGTTTGGGCCTCTCAGTCTTGGAGGCCTGTAGACTATTCAGGACACTGCCCTCTGGGATCTTGGGCATGTCTCAGAAACTTTTTGCTGTGTCTTATTTGGAATCGGGTCACTATATTGTCCATAACACTCCTCTCTTGACTGCCATTCCCCTTTAGGAGTCATTCTCTTCTGTTAGAATTGCAATTCTTGAAGACAGGGAACATATTAGGTATTTAATAACATGTACAAGATTTTCCTGCACTTAAATTATCTTTGGCTACTGGTTTTTATTTTATATAGGAACTGTAGATTGCTTGGAACCAACAGGGTTTTCAAAGATTCCCATACTGTGAAATAGGAATTGAGGTGGAGAAAAAAACTTTTAAAGAAAAATTAGGAAGATTTCCTAAATCCCCAAATCCTGATCAAGTTTCCCCTTGCATTCCCCTGCTTACCAGTCTGAGCTTTGGGAAGAGAAAGGTAGAAGTGGGGAGTGGGTTGGAGGGGGCCAGAAGAGTCAAAAATAAAAGAAATTAAGATGACAAGAGAGCGAGGGGTGCTCCAGAATAACCTATTCTAAAGTTGAGACTGTAAAGTTGTCAGAACCTGTAACAAGAGAACCTTATCCCACTATTCTACTATTCCATCTCCAACACTGCCAACTCAAGCTTAGAGCACTTTGAAAAATTCAAAGTATTTTGGAAATTCTGAATCAGAGACATCAAACTGTGATTGACCAGCAGCATGGCCATGATTATCATAATGACTGAAACCAGCAAGATGATTAGACAGAAATTAGGGGTTAAGATTTTTATTGGAAATTACCAGCTTGACTACAGGGAAGAAACTTGGCATAGTGGGTAACCAGCTGAACTTCAGATTCAGGAAGACCTGCAAACCCTAGTTGTGGGTATTCCCTAAGATTCCTTCCTGGACTCTCTTACTGCCTCAATTTACACTCCCAATTATTCACCTTCATCTCTATGCCTAGGACTCTCAGATCTATACCTCCAGCCCCCAAACTCTCCTGGACTTTGGCTCATCACCAGTTGCCAATTGGACATTTCAAAATAGAGGCCCCGGAGACATCACAAATTCAATATGGGCTATACCTCCCCCTAAGCCCTTTCCCTCCTCCAGGCTTCCATATTTTTATTTAAAAAGACCCCCATCCTTCCAGACTCAGGTTCATAATTGCAGAGGTAGGAGACCATGAATGTAGAATAGTGCATTCAACAATAAGCTTTTTTGACATGATGGTTAATTTTGTTGAACTTTTTTCTTCTTTGTGATAACTCATGACTGGGGGACAGGGGCAAGAAATATGTAGTGGGGAATGTAGGTGACATAAAAATAAAAGATAATTATATATGTACATACATAGATATATATATGTATGTTTATAGATATAGATATATGTATCTTAAAAACCAGACAAATCTAATGATTTGGGACATCTCTCCATTTGCTTTGCACAAGCGCCATTCTATCCAACCTTTCTCTTTGCCATATTTATGATCTAACCCAAGGTGTTTCTCCCCTTATCTCACTTGTGCTTAATTTAAGCTTGGAGGTTACAATAATACACTTTTATGACTGGTCTGGATTCTCTTTCAAGCTAAACTTCCATTTATCTCTTAGCCATAACTCAAAAGACTTCCTTCCTAAGTCACTTTTCCTTTAAGTAGTAACCTTCCCTTCACTGGACAGTCCATTCTGGTCTCAGATAATCAGTAATCATCTTCTAAAATGCTGCCACATACCCTAACTAGCCAGATTTGGTGTGAGGAGAGATGAGCATACTTGGGGCATCCTCTAAAGAAGCAAGGAATGTTTTTAAAAATCTCTGGAACTCAACCAATTGCTTGCCTAGCTCTTCCTCATCACCCCCATGCTAAGTTTCTCCCATGGCCTACTGTCTCAATGAGTTATGTTTTAATGAACTATTTGATTTTGAAGTTGACTGTGAAAATATTGGGCTGGTTAAATTCAGCCTTCCATTGTCCTAATCCAGACTCCCATGCCCCTATTTCCAAACCCAAATGTATTTTGGGACATTTTTTTCCAAAACACCAAAGTCATTTAAAATGCCTTCAAATTGGGGCAGCCAAGTGGTAGGGTGGATAAGAGAACCAGCCCTGGTGCTCAAATCGGAGCCTCGGACATTTGATATGTATTAGCTATGTGATTTTGGACAAGTCACTTAATCCCGTTGCACCACAAAAACAAAATGTTTTCATGCTTTAGAGTTCCAAATAAAGTGCTATTATTTACTTGATGATCCCAAGGCAGTCTCCTTGGAGAGCCCAAGGAGCAAATGTACTGTCATAGAGTCAAACTTGGCGAGACAACTGCATCTGTGCTTAGCAACTTGGGTTTCAAATACCTCTAATTGTTTTACCTGCACCCAATTTTTCTCTACTTTGATAACCTATTACATTCTCTTTTGTTTCAGTTCTCAAAGTTTCCCTTAGCAAAAAAGTGCCTTTTCCCTCTTAATAACCTTAGAATACTCACAATATCCTCAGCTAGCTAGTTTGCCCGCCAGATACTGTTAAGAAACCTGCCTGCTAAGCTTTCCCTGGAAATATCATAATTGTTGACTGGCACCTTGCCACATTCAGACTCTTTGGAAGAGGGAGGGGTTGCCTAATAGCTTAATCCCCCCAATCCCAACCCTGTTTCCATTCTAACCAGGATGCTTCAGTTTGGGTTGGAGGGATCTATGGTCTCCTTGGAGTCTTCCCTCTACCTGTTCAGATGGCAATCCATCCATGCTTTCTCATCTTGTATAATTTGAATCTGTTTCTCTCCCCAAATGCTCCAATCTCCTTGAAGCTTTTCTCTAGAACTTTTAATATTTTGTGAAGACATCTGAATTAGTGTAGTCCCTGACTCCCCTGTGCTTTAGCCTCCCATCACAAACTGCCTGTTGGACATTTCAAAATGGAGGCCCTGCAGAAATCACAACAATAGGAAGATTTTTTTTAAAAAATCTCTGCAACTCAACCAATTTCTTGCCTAGCTCTACCTCATATCGCCCCCAAAATGTCCCCCTAAACCCTTCCCTCCTCCAGTCTTCCATCCTTCTATCAAAAAGTACCACCATCCTTCCAGACTCAGGTTCATAATTTGCAGAGGAGTGAGACCAGGAGTGTAGAACAAGGATTACAAAATCAAACCTTTTCGATCTGACTGTGGGGAGTTTCTATCACAAAGCTTTTTTAAGCCAATAAAATGTTTTTTTTTTTAAATGGGAGAGGACACAGTCAAAAGAGGCTGTCCAACTGTTGGGGGGAAGGGTGTAAAAGACATCTTTAAGCACATGTCTGGCCAGACACAGAAGAATAGACTGAGAAGAGAAGGCAGATGCCCTGACCAAGGAAGTTTCTAGTACCAGGATTGGCATTCTCTTTAAAAGGGGACAAAAGACACTCTCCCTCTCACTACCACCTTCCTGTCCACCCAGTCCCACCCCAACCCTCTAATTAGGCTTAACATTTGGTGCTATTTTTTTTTCAACCATTGTACTTTTAAAAGAGACCTAGAGAAAATCAAGCCTATTCTCTACCCTCAAAACAGGCTCTCATTGTCTTTGGAGTTAAAGAGGACCCGACTTTAAAAACTGACTGCTTGACTGCTCAGTTTTTTCATCTGCAAAATGAGGAAGTGAGATTAGATGTCCCTTAAGGTCATTTCCAGCTGTAAGCCAATGACCTTCCTATTGCCGACATGGGACTGGTTTCCTCTCCAGTGGCTAGTGTTCCATGACCTATGGATGTCCCCCTCCTCTCACTGGTCTCAGTCTTTCCAATGGGGCCTGATCCTCATTGCTGAGGAGGGGGCAGAAGCCCGGATCAATCCAACGGAGAATCCTTCCATCTTTTGCCCTTAGTAAAGTGCCTGTTCCAGTCTTGAATCTGCCACAAATCATCACTGTAACTTGTGTCCTGCTTTAAAGTGACAAAAGTTTTTTTCCATGGATTTTCCTTATTTCAGTCTTGTAAAACTTAGAAAGTAAAGGTATTTTATAGAGAAAACTAAATCCCAGAGAAATATGATGCCTGGTTGCTGCGCTACTAATGATTAGAGGATTTGAACCCAAGGGCTTCCTGACTCAATTCTAATATTTCATCAGATACCATGCCCCACTGCTGTCCACCAACACTTTTTAATGTTAAAAATCTAAACACTCCTTTCTCTTTGCCTAAAAAGTGTGTGTTGAATATTGTTTGTGGATGGGAAGATACTAAATTTAATTTCAGTTTGCAAATTTTGTTCTTTGCTGGCATATTGTAAAACCAGCCTGGGAAGCATTGGCTTAAAAGATTTAGGTTGTTATTTAGCTCAGAGCATTTCATCAGTTGGTTCAATGGTTTCTCCTAAGTTACATACATAGCAAGTGGCACTCAGAATGGGATGTTTAGCCTTGACTCCAAATAGAATGCTTTCACGTTTTTGGAGATTGCCTATGGTGTGGTTGGAAAATAACCTGCTTTCCAATCCTGGCCCTTCTTTACACAGTAGTGTAAACCTGGGTCAGTCATCACCTGCAAGCTTCAAGTTTGGGCTAACATTTACACTGCCTACCCCCACAGGATTGCCATTAGGATCTAAGATGAAATGAATTAAAGGGTATCTATAATGCAATAAGACTTATAGGGAATACCCATGCCAATCTGACTCTTGAATAGTCTCCCTCCTCAGCCACACTCACACCTGTCATGTCCTACATGCCTTAGCCGACTTTCCATCTCTTACTCATGGAACCTTCAAGATTCCACCTGGCTATGTGGTCATTCTGACCCTAGTCCCCCACTGCTTCCTCTATACTGGATAATGCTCATCTCAATTTGCTTTACAAATTATATACATAGACTCCCGTGATCTAGGGAAATGTGATTGATTTAGAATCAGCCTCTCTCTGTTCAAATCCCTCTTCTGATATTTGAGAGAAGCATAATGGCATAATCTCTTATGTGTTGCCTCCTCCCATTAGAATATAAAATCCTTGAGGGTAGGCATAGGGATTATCTTTTCTGTTTCTATTTGTATTTCTAGTCTTTAGCACAGCATATAGCAAACCCTTAAAATGCTTATTGACCTACTGAATAAGAATTGTACATCCCTAGACCTTCTGTGCCTCAGTTTCTCATCTGTCATAAAGGGCACCCTCTCCAGCTCCATAGTGATGATCCTCTAACATAAACTGATTTACTTTCATTCTCCTGCTTCTTGCTCTGAGAAAATTTTCATTTAAGAATTGACTTCCTTTAATCACCCCCAAAGTAAACTGATCCCTTCCTCCTCCCTCTGCACCAACCCCTTCAGTCCCTGGAGTTGGTCACATCCCCTCCAGCCCACCAAAGGCGGGCTGCATATGGAACTTCAATTAGCATTGATGGAAGTGCCACCTGTGAAATGAGTGTAGCATACACAATGGAGATTGGAACAGCAGATAGGAAGAGTGGATCAAAGAGGGGACCAGAGTTTGTAAAGTCCTTTCATCCTCAGAGGATGAAAGGTGATACATGAAGGCAAAATTATCATGATTATTTCATTGGTTTACAATTGGAGATTGGGCCTGGTTCAGGCTATTGACAATAGCTAGCAATGCCTATAAAGGCCGAGAGCATGGAAGCCGACTGTACCCAAGCTGAAGATGCAAGACCTTGGAGAATTAGTTCATCTGCAACATCACAGGAGCAGGAGTTATTTTCTGTGAAACTGAAGTTGTGCCCTAAAAGAGGAGTATAGGCCTGCTCACACAAGTCACAACGAATTCTTCAGGGGCCCTGTGTAGACACACATGCACACACCAATTTGCCAATTTGATATGTATATACATGCATTTTTGTTAAGAGGAGAGAGAGAGAGAGAGAGAGAGAGAGAGAGAGAGAGAGAGAGAGAGAGAGAGAGAGAGAGAGAAGAGAGAATGAAGAATGTGTCTGGAATGCTTCCTCAAATAGGAAGGGAAAGGAAGAAAACTGTAAGGACATTTGTATTTGTCATTGTCTCTGCAGACAGAGCCCTGAGGATATGGCATTCTTAGAATAAAGCTTTCATTTCACAGCGCATCAGTGGGAAAATTAACAAGCTCCCTTCGTCCTGTTCCATAATTCATTCTCTTTGTTTTAGATATTGAGCTGAGTTGGTAACTTAAAACTGGGAGAAACAGCTTTTAAACTAAGATCTGGGCCAGGCAACTGCCTCTTGCCAGTGACCGACTCCTAACTTGTACTATCATTAAGGAGACAGACATCTTGTCACTTTGTCATTCAAATTCCTTTCCTATTTCACTCATTGTCCTTCAGATAGGCTGCAGGCAGCCCTATGGAGAGTACCATTTCCCAAGCTGTACTTTACCTCTTCCACCCTCCCTCCCACCATCCTGGGAGCCCTGGTGTGACAAATTTAGAGCTCCCTGCCTGAGGCGAGGGGGAAGGGGGGCTTCATTCCCTTCCCTGGCTGACCCCACCGACTTCATTTGCCTTGTGCTTCCTTGCTGAGGACCCTGGTATGTCTCTCCATCCCTGGAGAGGTTCCCCGGCTGGCTAAAGAGGCAGAAGGCCACCTCAGTGTTAGAGCTGTGGCCTAGCACGCCAATTCCCCTGGACCCAACAATGTTCACTTGTGCTGCCAATCTCATTGGCTTACGTTTGGGTTTTAGCTCAGTTGCTAATTTGGACAGCAATGTTCTGATGACAGCCACAGACTGAATGCAGGGCAGAGCTAGGGGGAGTACTGGCATGTTTGTGTGTATGTGTTCTGCTAGTTCAAATCCCTTTGAAGAGGGGCATTTGGCCAATTCTTCATCTAATCTCATCAGCAGAGGTAGGTGACATTCTGATATTTGCCAGGTAGATTAATACCAGGAACATTTCCAACAGGGGCTAGGGGAACAAATGGCCACCCACCCCATCATTTTGGCATTCAACTGATATGTTGTTGGAATAGTTTAACTTTCTTTCAAGTGATAGAAAATATCAGAGAATTCTAGAATGTTTGAGGGCAAAGGAACCTCAGAGATGATACCATTTATTTTTTAAATGAGGAAATTGAGGTCTAAATATGTTGCTGCAATGAAGAGCTGGGACCTGAACCCCCATTTTTTAACTCTTACTAAGTGCAAAAGTCTTCCTCCTGTCTCAGTCTGGATTCTAGTCCCAATTGACTTTTTTCTTCAAAAACAGAAGGTCAGAAATTCTTTTTTGGCTTTCTTTTTGTCCTCTCATGAGGGGTGAAGATGAAATTCAGAGAAATTGCCTTGAAAAAGCATAGGAACTTTTTGTTTTTTTGTGTAGGTAAAATGGGATGATTCAATAGTTTTCTTTGATCCCTTAATCCTAGAATGGAAGGCCATGTTTCCCTAGGCAGCCCTCTATCCAGTCATGATGCTTCTGCTTCCCAAGGAAGGCTGTATAAAGTACCCAACCAATCAACTTTGGGAGCATTTTGTCTCAAGGAGTCTTGAATGGCCTCTTTGAGGCCAAGGATTGCTTCATTTTCCTTCTTTCATTATACCCCCATCCTGGCAAGCATTACAACCACTTTATAAATAGCTGTTGGCTTTGAACTCAATTTGATAGTGAACTTTCCCTTTGAGATCGACCTGGCTTATAGGGAGCAAACTACTCCTAGGACACAAAGTTATTGCCAATGGGCCATTGTCAAAGGTCTCCAGTTCAAGTTTGCCAAATTCAACAAGGAAAGAAAGAAGTTTTTTCTAAGGGAAAGTTGGTAAAGAGAGCAGAGCAAAAGAGGTTGATCCCGTAATCCCAGCATGGAAGGTCTGTAGCCAGCCAGTTTCTCTGGGCAGCTCCCCATTCAGTTGTGGTGCCTCTGTTTCCCAGGAAGGCTCAATTAAGCAACTTCTCAACCAGTCAACTCTGGGAGCACTTTGTCTTGAGGAGACCAAGGACTGCTTCATTTTCCTATTCTTACCCCCAACCCCCAAGTATTACAACCGCTTCATAAATAGTTGTTGGCTCTGAACTCAATTAGATAGTGAACTTTTTCACTTTGAGACTGACCTAGCTTAGAGGAGGCAAACTGTACTCATGGACACAAAGCCACTGCCAATGGACCATTGTCAAAGGTCTCAATTCAAGTTTGCCAAATTCAACAGGAGAAGAAAGAAGTTTTTTCTAAGGGAAAGTTGGTAAGAGAGAAAAATAAAGGAGTTGATCAACAGAGTCTATTTACCCTCTGTTGTTCAGTCCTTGTGCATACCAGCCACACCACACACACACACACACACACACACACACACACACTCTCAAAATCTCCCTGCAACAAATGCCTATGAACTCAGAGAAGAATGTTGCCTACAGTCAATTCTTTCTTGGTCTTTTCTCCTATTCTGGAGTAATATACACTAATCTCTCATGGGAAAAAAAGGCATTGATTGAACTGACAGGCAATGTGGGCTAGCATGGAAATCTAGACTCAATTAACAAATATAAAGTATTATAAATTAAAGTGTTCTTTATCGGGTAGGGCACCTGGGTGGTACAGTGGCTAGAGCACTGGGCCTGGAGTCAGGCTGACTTCAAAACCAACCTTAAATACACTAGCTATGTGTTCCTGAGCAATTCTCTTCACCCCATTTGCCTCAGTTTTCTCACCTATCAAATGAGCTAAAAGAAGGAAATGGCAAACCACTTCAGTATTTAAGCCCTAAAATCCCCCAAATGGCATGAGTCAGACATGACTGAAATGACTGAACAATGACAACAAAATCGTCCAGTGTCCTAGACTAAATGTTGCTTTCCTCCATTTTATGGGTGTCAGTGCAGGGACTTAGGTGCCCATGTGCCTCTGCTAATTACTAGCTGCATGACTTTGGGCGTTACAAAGTATCAGTATTATTTGGTCACTATTTAAATCCATTTTTATGAGCCCCCACCACTGTTCAATTAAGTCCAACTCAATGACTGAAAATTCAAAGACATTTAATGGACGAATTGTTAATCAACAATGCATAATTAATTCACAAATTAAATTCTCTCCCTGGGACCAGTTATCAAATGACTACATTCCATAGCCCCCTAAGATGTCTTTTTTTGGGGAAAAACAGACTCATTCCCAACCAACCTCTTAAATCTTCTCAACACAGCAAGAGAGGAAAACAATCAAGTTACCCATGGCAGGCATGGTAGGATATCAGCAAACCCCTGTTCCTCCTGCTAAACTGACTCTCCCCATTGAACACCTAAACCACCAGTCTAGACCTTCCTGGTCTCTTATCCCATCACCACTCTTCACCTGATTCTTCAGTTATGGTGAATGTTTGATTATTCTTGGCCCATTTTCTAAAGTAACCAAGTACATTCTGGCTCACTTTCTTAGAACCATGCCACTTGCATTTCTTCCCCAGGTTCTAGAGTCCTCTGAGAGGGGGTGTGTGATAATTTTCTCTCCACTGCCATTGACTTAACCGCCATTGCCTCCCCTTACTGATCCTCCTACTGTTAGAAGCCTGTGACTAGCCCCCCCGCCCCAGCTTCTTTTAATCCCTTAGTATTCATTAGCTACTACAAAGGATAATTCAGGACTTCAAATGAAAAAAGGAAATATTGAACCAGGCTCAATTTAGATCAGTCCCTACATAGCATTGGTCCCACTAAGTCCACATCCAAAGTTGACATCTGCCCACTTCATCTCTGTCTCAACTTCCAGGGGGCTGGCATCCCAAAGCTAACACTTGCTTCTGGGACATTGATGCCTCTCTGGTTCTCCAGACTTTGGAATTCTGGATAGCAAGGGACCTTACTGACTTCAAGTCAGAAGCAGCAAATTCCTTCACCTAAAAGGAAAAAGAACAAATGCAGAGACCAATAACCAAGGCCTGTTTGGGGGAGTCACATGGCCTCAGGAAGGGAGAAAACCTAAAGGTCTCTCCCATTTCAGCATGTCCTTTCACCAGAAGCTGTGGATGAAAAGATTACAACAAACCAAGCAGCTGAAAAGGGCACTTGTGCCAAAGAAATATGGCAGAAGCCCACAGGGGCCTTCTGAATGCTTAGGCAGTCAAAGAGCTTCCCATTTTATATTGGAACCAGTTATAGATCTATGCATGCCCCACAATCTTTTTAAATTTATTTTTGCAAAGCAAATGGGGTTAAGTGGCTTGCCCAAGGCCACACAGCTATATAATTGACAGGCCAGATTTGAACTCAGGTACTCCTGACTCCAGGGCTGGCGCTCTATCCACTGCACCACCTAGCCGACCCTGCGCCACCTAGATGCCCCCCCACACAATCTTTTTCCCTGATATGTCATCACATCTTTCCCAGAAGTAGGGTCCCTAGAACCTTCTGCAACAGTTTTCTCTATGTTCTATTGTCTTGAGATCATCATTCATCAGGAGGGAATTTTGATGTGATGAAGTGTTGGAACACCTGTGCTCCAGTCTCCCCTCAGATCATTAGAACTATCAATGTAACCTTAAAACAAATTGTTGCACCCCTGTGGGGGTCTCAAGAGACCCCATCTCAGTTACTCTACAAATATGTCAGCTACTCATTACATTGGTTTCACTCTCAGACTTCTCATTGGGTTTTTTTTTAAATTAAATACTCTATAAAGTTATTTTTCTAGACCTTCAGTCTTCTTCCCTTCTCCCCTCCCATAAAACCCCCCATATAATCCAATCTGAGCCCATTTCCTTAGGCAAAAAAAGAACTAGAAAATAATTCCAAGGTAAGAAATAATCCAGAGTTTACACGCACAGGATCCTCCAGGCCTTCCTTTTTCTACCTTATCCCTTCTCTTAACTCTTCCCAACAACCTTATGAGGGAAATGAGGCAGTTTTTATTTTTTTAGATGAGGAAAACAGACTCCCCAAAGTTATGTGGCTTGCCCTTGGTCATGTGCCTTGTTCTGAATGAACCAGTAATGACTTAAAAGAACATCATTTCTTTTCTAAGCACTCATAAACCATCTGTTTAATAACCTGCTCCAGAATCTCATCAGGAGTCAAAGTCAGGTTCACCAGCATAGAGTTTGTGGAAACCAACTGATTTGATCTCTTATAGAACTCTGTTCACCTCCCTGGCCCCATTTAGCACCTTCTTCTGTTCTCTTCAGTTCACTTGTCTCCATGTCTGAAAAAGGATCTCAAGGCTGAAGGCCTGCTTTCAAGTATCAGCTCTGACATTTACTAGTTTATATGATGTTGGGAAAGTCACTTTACCATCATTTTGCAAATGGGAATCTGAGACCTGGAGAAGTAAGACTTACCTAAAGTATGTATATCATGTATAGCATTATAGATTTGGTTTTCATTTTCAAAGATTTTTTTAATTTGTTGATGTTCTTTTGTTTTCATATCACAATTTATTTCTGGACATATCATCACTGCATCTAATGCTCCTTTTTCCAGATCTTAATGAGAACTTCCCTCAGAATAGGGAAAAGCTAAAGAGCTAAAGAGTCCAAAAGTGGACACAGCATGCTGCCCCAGGAGTCTACTCCCTTTCTGCTTTGAGGGAGTCATAATATTCATTTTCTAAGACAAATACTGATTTTTTTAATCTTTTCATTTAGACTGTTGAAGTATTGATTCCTCTGGTTCTACACATTTCACCTTGCATCAGTTCATACATATCTCACATTTCTCCCAAGTTCCTCATATTTTCATTCCACACTACCTATTATATTAGTAATTATATTACATTCATAGACCACAGTTTGTTCAGTCATTCCCTAGATAACAGGCATACCCTTAGATTTTTCTGTTCTTTGCATTTGTTAAGAAGTGCTAATTTGGATATATTGGTAGATATTGGAACTCTTTTTTGTCTCTAATTGCCCTAGGAGGATCACTGGATCAAAGGCATGAAAGTTGGGTGACTTTTTTCACATAATTTCAAATTATTACCCAGAATTGAGCCAATTCATGGCTTACCAACAGCATCTTAACAGATCTCTCTTCAGGGTATCCCCATCACCTTTGACCACTCCCCAAGTAGATGAATATAATTTCCTTGAGGGCAGAAGCTGTTCCATTTTTTTTTGTCATCTGCATGCCCAGGACCTAGCACAATGATTGGCCTATAACAGTTGCTTCATTGTTTATCTTCTCAGCCTCAGTTTACTTAATAGAAACAGACTAAGGATGCTCACATTACCTACCTCACAAGACCATGAGGAAGCCACTTTGCAAACTCAAAAACTTTTGAATAGTTATTCTCTTGGGATGCCAAAGTATAATTCATCATAACCAAGTAACTTGAACTCATTGAGGGCAGTGAAATTCCATATTACTACTATTTTACCTCTCTTGAGGTTTCAATTTCTACTTAATCCTTTTGGATAGATACTTTGCAATCTGAGAAGTATTCTCAAGGGAGAAATAAAAGGAAGATAGCAGCTCATAACCCTCTGCTCTCTCCATTGTCTGATTTCATCATCCATCAGGAGAGGAATATGGTATAGCAGATAATGTCAGAAGCCCACTTGGGCCTTCCGAGTGTCTCCGCAACCAGTCAAAGAGTGTCCCATTCACTATGTTGTTAATAGATTGGAACCATTTATGGGATGTCTATGCATACCCCCTCAGTCTCTTCAAGGAATCCCTTCCCTTACATGTCATCCCAACTTTCTCAGAAGCAGATTCCCTAGTATGGTGGAAGTTCTATATTCTCTATATTTTGAGTGACATCTTCCACCATCCAAAGAAGAAAGTGGTGTTGGGGCTAGAGTAGAGTAGAGTAGAGAGTAGAGAGGAGAGTAGAGAGTAGAGAGTAGAGTAGAGAGGAGAGAGGAGAGTAGAGAATAGAGAGTAGAGAGTAGAGTAGAGGGTAGAGTACAGAGTAGAGTAGAATAGAGTAGAGAGTATAGTAGAGAGTAGAGAGTAGAATAGAGTGTAGAGAGTAAAGAGTAGAATAGAGTGTAGAGAGTAGAGCAGAGAGTAGAGTAGAGAGTAGAGAGTAGAGAGTAGAGAGTAGAGAGGAGAGAGGAGAGTAGAGAGTAGAGAGTAGAGTAGAGAGTAGAATAGAGTGTAGAGAGGAGAGTAGAGAGGAGAGTAGAGAGGAGAGAGTAGTGTAGAGAGTAGAGAGTAGAGAGTAGAATAGAGTAGAGAGAGTAGAGTAGAGAGTAAAGAGTAGAATAGAGTGTAGAGAGTAGAGTAGAGAGTAGAGAGTAGAATAGAGTGTAGAGAGTAGAGTAGAGAGTAAAGAGTAGAATAGAGTGTAGAGAGTAGAGAGTAGAGTAGAGAGTAGAGTAGAGGGTAGAGTAGAGAGTAGAGTAGAATAGAGTAGAGTAGAGAGTAGAGAGTAGAATAGAGTGTAGAGAGTAGAGTAGAGAGTAGAGAGTAGAATAGAGTGTAGAGAGTAGAGTAGAGAGTAAAGAGTAGAATAGAGTGTAGAGAGTAGAGAGTAGAGTAGAGAGTAGAGTAGAGAGTAGAGGGTAGAGAGCAGAGGGTAGAGAGCAGAGAAGAGTAGAGAGTAGAGTAGAGGGTAGAGAGAGTAGAGAGTAAAGAGTAGAATAGAGTGTAGAGAGTAGAGAGTAGAGTAGAGAGTAGAGAGTAAAGTAGAGAGTAGAGAGTAGAGTAGAGAGTAGAGAGTAGAGAGTAAAGTAGAAAGTAGAGTAGAGAGTAGAGAGTAGAGAGTAGAGTGGAGTAGAGTACAGAGTAGAGAGTAGAGGGTAGAGTAGAGAGGAGAGGAGAGAGTAGACAGTAGAATAGAGAGTAGAGAGGAGAGTAGAGAGGAGAGAGTAGAGAGTAGAGTAGAGAGTAGAGAGTAGAGTAGAGAGTAGAGTAGAGAGTAAAGTAGAGAGTAGAGTAGAGAGTAAAATAGAGAGTAGAGAATAGAGTAGAGGGTAGAGAGTAGAGAGTAGAGTGGAGTAGAGCAGAGAGTAGAGAGTAGAGTAGAGGGTAGAGTAGAGAGGAGAGGAGAGAGTAGAGAGTAGAGAGTAGAGTAGAATAGGGTAGAGAGTAGAATAGAGAGTAGAGTAGAGTAGGTCAATACCAGCCCTGAACATCTCTCGAGAGCTTCCAGGGTCCTTGAAACATTATAGGATTGAATTTGCTGTCCTTCCAGGGTCCTTTCTATCTGTGTTGTATGATTGTCACCCCCAACGCCCTTCAAGTGGCCAGGGAGCTCATCATGTCATGAAAATAGGTAAAACATATTCTTACTGATTCGTTTTGGACACTTTTTAGAGAACTTCTTTAAGTAATATTTGTCAGTCCGCCCTTTTCTTTTGGACTTTACCCACTCTGTATAGCCCCATTTCAACAGTTCTAGCCTATCATATGTATCTTTAAGAGCAGTATGAGTGTTTGAAGTCCTTTCAAAAGGATCTCCAAAAGGTGACCATAAGCAGAATTGTAGAACTATAATGTTCCTAGGCAACAGGAGACAGGAGGAACAATTTGAGGATTCATAGAGGAAGTTTCCCCTTTCTGCTTCACCCCTATTACTTCCTCACTTGGATTATCCTTCTCAAAAGACATTTATCTCCAGGAGAAGGAGAAGGTCAGGACCTCAAGGCAAGGATTGTTTCATCTTTGTCTTTGTATTCCTGGTGCCTTCCAATATGCCTTGTCCATAGTAGGTAGTTAAATATTGGCTCCCTTTCTCCAAGTGGTAGAGGAGGGTTAGTGCTGCTACTCCGAAGTCACAAGCTCTCAGAGCTCACATTTGCTCTTCTGCAAATGAGTTATCACATGATAGACAACAGTACAGGCCAATGGAAAGATCACTGGCTCTGGAGAGGGAAGACCTGGGTTCAAATCCTACCTCTGACATCTATCCCCTGTGACTTTAGGCAAGACATTATACTCCTTTCTTGGCTTTCATTTCATTATCTGTAAATTAGGAGGTTCGGGTGGGGTTGAGGTAGGAACCAATGACCTCTGAAGTCCCTTCCAGCTCTGAAACCTATGTTCCTATGGGTTAACATTCAACTCAGTGGAGCAAAGCTGGGTCAAAGATGAAAGAATCTTGTCAACATGACTTAAAGAGATCCTATAGGACAAACCACTCCATGGAAAGAGTTAAGAATGAAAATGTCTATTTGACAACCACAATAGGTTACCCACAAGCAAAGCTAGGTGGAGGAAACAATAGAAATGTTCTTTGCAGAAGAAAAGGCTTCCCTCAGTGCTTAACCTTCACAGACATCAGAGTCCACACAAAGGAGAAAGCCTATAAATGTGATGAATATGGCAAGGGCTTCATCCCAAGGGAATTGGGAAGGAAGGAAGAAGCAGGAAGACTTGACCCATTTACAGATTCATCCTGGATCCAGCAACCTTCATTTTCTATCTTGGGACATGCCTTCATTTCTATTGTCTCCAAACTTGCCAGAAGGTCATTCAGAGCCAGTCTTCCCTATCTCAGGCTCCTTGTTTCCAGGTCCTCACTGTCATCCAAGGACTGTCACTACCACATTGTTGAGATCTGGAGGAATTAACTTAAAAAGCATTTATTAATCGCTTACTGTGTGCAAAGCACTGAGATAAGGGCTGGGGATACAAATAGAAAAAGCCAGATAATCCTTGCTTCCAGGGAATTTGCATTTTAATAGGGGAGACAATAGAGTCAGAGAGACAGACAGAGAGAGAGAGAGAGAGAGAGAGAGAGAGAGAGAGAGAGAGAGAGAGAGTTCAAATCCAAGCCTGAAGAGAAAGGTCCCATCCTCTTTGGGGGACAATGAAAAGACAAGAGGGAAATCAATCATTTTTGGAATGATTTCCATTGGTCAGACTATTTCTGACTTTAAACTATTGGATAATGGCAAGAACTTTTTCTTACTCTATAATTGCTGTGTGGCCTTCTGCTGAGGACATTGCTAGGTCACAGTTTGCCCAAATATGTCAAGACCGCTCTCCATTTAATCTCTAATTTTTTTTTCTTTCCCTATTTCTTCCTTCTAGCCTCAGAGGAAGAGATATGTTCCTTCTCTTCACAGTTAAACCTCTTATGTACTCCATCCTTCCCATCCCAGCTGACCTATAGTTATTTACTATTTACGAGACCTTGGGCAAGTCACTTTCTCCCAGGGCCTCAGTTATCTATAAAATCAAAGGGTTTGCCACCATGGTCTCTCTCAGGTTGTAATCCTGAGGAATCTTGAGCCTACATTTCCATTCTCTACTGGCTCCAGTCTTTACCCCTAAATTACCAACACCTCACAGCATGCAAAAGAACTCCTAATTTTTCAAAACTAAAATAAAACTTCAAAACTGATGCTGTTCATTTCAGCAATTTATCTACCTATTCACAAAATCTTTAAAGGATAGTCTATACCTATAGTGTATTTCTTCCCTACTCTTACGCTTCTTTGTGATTTCACCCAAGGCCTCCACTAATCTACCAAAATAACATTTTCAAAATTTACTAACAACAAGCCAAATAGATCCAAGAGGTCTTTCTTTGACTCTCATCTTTAGTTTCTTGGCAGCAGTGATGTTAGTCAGTATGCCCCTTCTTGAATCCTTCTATTTGGCTCATGTGATGACCACACTATTTCAGTCTTTTTACATCCTGACCCCTTTGTCCTGCACCTTCCCCTTTTTGGATACTCTTCTCATTCAGTGTTATAATGATATGCCTGGGGCTTGACCGTTTTTACTCTCTCCACCTTCTCTCCCTTCAGAATTTTTCCTCCCATGTGACTTCAAGCATCATGCCTATCCTAATGACTACTCCCAATTTTTTTCTCACTCTCCAATCTTTCATTTGATTTCTATCTGGTTCAATTGCATACTTGAAACATATAGCATTGCTTAATCAACGTGTTCAAAACTAAATTCTTAAATCTACTCACTGAAACTGGCTCCCTTTTTAACAAACTGTGGTATATGTATGTCATGGAACACTATTGTTCTATTAGAAAACCAGGAGGGATGGGGATGCAGGGAAGCCTGGAAGGATTTGCATGAACTGATGCTGAATGAGATGAGCAGAACTAGAAAAACACTGTACACCCTAACAACAACATAGGGGTGATGATCAACCTTGATGGACTCGCTCATCCCTTCAGTGAAACAACCAGGGACAATTTTGGGCTGTCTGCAATGGAGAATACCATCTGTATCCAGAGAAAGAATTATGGACTCTGAACAAAGACCAAAGACTATTACCGTCAAGTTAGGAAAAAAAAAGCTTTCTATTATTATGTAATTTTACTATCTCCTACATTATTTTTCTTCCTTAAGGATATGATTTCTCTGTCATCACATTCAACTGAGATCAATGTATAACATGACACCAATGTAAAGACTAACAGAATGCCTTCTGTGGGGGGAGAAAGCAAGAATGGGGGAAAATTGTAAAACTCAAAATAAATAAAATCTTTCTTAAAAAAAGAAAAAAGAAATTGGTTTCCTTTTTTCAACTTCACCATTTTTAATGGAATCACTATTCTATTCATATATAATTTTAGACTTAAACCTTAGATTTATCTCTGGATACCTCTTACTACATTTGATCAGTAAAGTTATACAATTTCTTCTCAATACTTTAAATTTAGCACCCTTCCCCTTTCTCATTCTATTGCTACTGTAAGTCTACTTCTGACCTTTACATTGAATCACCCTTGGCATACCATCCACCACCCTCTCTAACCTTGGTACTTTCTATTGAAACAGAAACCTAGAGGGAAACTCAGCTATGACTAAGGTTCAGATAATAGAATCTGATTATGTCACTTTCATCATTGCTTATCCATACATATTACTGGACATATGGAGTGTTGGGGATGGGGATTTTTATGGGGGGAGAAACGGGGAAAGGGGAAGGAGGTCCCAGCAACCAAGTTCTAAGCTCTACCATGAATTTTTCATACTTTATGATCACCATACCAAGAAGATGATTAGCCCAGCAATCCTAGTGGCACATGAGGCCTGAGAGATGAGTAGATGCCTTAATTGCTGAATTTTCCTCCTTAGTGTTCTTCTATCGTAGCTCTAACTAGAACCCCAGACAAACTATTTTTTTTACAGAACCTTTAGGAGGCAGCACAGGGCAAAGGAAAGAATATGGGTTTTGGAATCTTTGGACCTTAATTCTGTTCCCAGCTCTTGTCGCTGTTACTTTTGTGACCTTGGACAGATCACTTTTCAGCCTCCATTTTCTCATTTGTAAAATGAAGGGGCCAGACAAGATGAACACTACAATCCTTTCCAACTCTAAGGATGTGATACTATGGACCCAATTCCATTATGTCCTAGTTAAGTGCTGAATGAATGGCTGAATTAATGATAAAGCATTTATTACATGCTTACTATGTAGAAAATCACTATGCTAAATTTAATTCAGGATACAAAGAGAAAAGCAAGTTGTCCTCAAGGAAGTCATATTCAAAAATGAGGTGATAGCAAAACAGATGAAAATGCACCTTCTTTAGTGTGATTTCCAGTGACAAAACCATATTGGATTTTGAGTAGTCTCACAGTGTTAAAACTTTAATAGTGAGAAACATTTTTCCCCAAGTCTTCAATAACTGTGGCTTTTGGGGGTAGGGGAAGAACTGAAACACCTGCAGAAGCAGCAGTTGCTTCGTTGTATCCCCACAAGGATTGCTTCCCTGGACAACAGAATGAGTGCCATTTCTTTCAATGCCATTTTCTTGTATGCAAGCAAACGATTTAGAATAGTTTCCTACTGTCCATCTATTAAACTGACTCAAATCACTCTAGCACTTGAGACTCTCTAGCATCTTGCCCCATCCAAACTTCAGTCCTACTTGATTTCTGTGCCTCAGTTTTAATCAGGGGTCACTTTACAATGTCTTCCCATGTTCCAAAACTCTACTCTAGAACTTTGTGCTTTTGCTTCTTTTACAAGTTGAATTCAATCCATCCCTCAGGGTCTATTTCAAGTCTGACCTCTCCACCACAATGTGTGTTCTTGATAACTCAGCTCCAACTCACTCACTCTCTCTCTCTCCCCCTCTCCTCTCTCCCTTTTCTTCCATAATTAATGTCTGTGCCTCAAAACCAACATCTTGACTATAAAGTCACATTAAAGTCACATCCCAAGAAACTCTCAAACTTTCTAAACTGATTTCTAGAATCAAAACTTAAAGGACACCCCCCCCCCAGCATGAGAAGCCCAGGAAGAAAACCACTTCTTTGTTCCCCAAGCTGCAGGCTGCTCCTAGCCTTATAACCTTCCTTTCCAAGTAGCTGTCTCCTGAATGGCTTGAAGACAATGCTCTTTATAGAGTTGGGGTTAGGGAGATGGGATTCCTTCCATTAATTCTGTTAATAGAATTCTAATTCAGGAATGTGGAAGAAAAAAATCTTACCCTGAGATACCCCAGAACTTTGCTAGAGCGCAAAATCAGTTTACTGTTACAGATGTGTACATACAACCATGTATCTCCCTTCCCCAAGCCTGACTGCAGTTCCCACATCTCTTAAGTTTTCTTTTCTCCCTTTTGGAGAATTCAGAAGGCTTAGAATCAAGAATATGACCAGGCTTTTTCATCAGACCCCCACCGTAGCTACATAACTTCATTTGCCTAGAGATCCTTTAACTCTTCTTTGATATTCCCTGAATCTTCCAAATATCTAGAGTTTACATTTGGGGCTTCTATGTCTCAAAGACTGTTGCTAAGTAGGATATTCAGAGTTCCCAATAGGATCTCCAGAATGTCACTCCCAATAACAAAGCTGCCCCCCAAATGACCATATAACATATATAACATATAATGCTAATGGAAACATGTCCATCTCTATATGGATACCTATATGGCACCAATTTCATTGATGATTTCATGTGTTAATTGTTTTCATTCCCCCACCAATGGACTTCTCATTGTGGGATCATGTGTGTGGAGTTGACCCTGGGTTCTCAAAGGTTATGCTAGTGGAATGTTTCTTCTTCCAGCAGGTACTACCAAGCTGGAAAGGCTTCAAGTAGGGGCCCAGTGGTAGAGCTACAGTGTCTGTTGTCCAGGGACCAGCCTAGCTAAGTTTGGAAAAGATTACCAGGTTGTGTGGAGGGATGTGTATGTGTGATGATTTGGGGGTAGGGGGTAGGAAGAAGCTCTAGAAGACTGCCCTATTTAACATCTATATTATTAAGGATGATCCCCAAACTGGCAAAATTAGAGGTCCTTGAAATATCTGTAGTAGGACCCTAATTATACTGTAAGCTTTGAAAAAAAAGATATATCTCATATTTTTGAACCTCTCAAGGGTATCTTGTTTAGTTAGCTCTGCAACATACACCATGTACTTGATTAATCCTTTTTTATGAGGGTAGTTTACCAGATAGTTTTTTTGTAATAGCTCAAGATGGGTTCAGTCTTTGAGAAGGGGCAGAGGATTATGTAAAATGGTTGGGGAACTTCTTGATCATGACTGTGATAGTAAAATAGAAAGGGAAATCATACTATCAAGCCCCATATAGCCTTCCATAGGGCAAAACTAAGTTTTCCTTGCTTCTGACTTGTCCTGACACAAGGAAAATAGTGTAGGATGTAACACCCATATTCAAAGACTCCCAGAGAATCCTAATATAGAAGAACCAGATGGTAAGGTATTCTCTTCAAAGATGGCAGTGCTAGCAATCTCCACTCTGAAAGTGTTGTTCATAAGTAGACATACTTTCTACTTTCTAATAGGTTTGAAGAATAAATTATGGGGATCCTTGGAGCTTCACAATATCATAGTGGGTGTTTAGGGCCTGGTCTGCTGCCATTTTAGTCCTATTTGCCTCTAGGTAATAGAAGTTTGGTCCGTGGTCAGCCTTTTCCTGCATCAACTGCTTTACATTTCCTTTCCTTATTTTTCTCTACCCATTATATAGAAAGCATACTTAGAAAAGATCAGATTCTGCCCCATTGACCCCACTTGAGATGGGATTCCTAACACAATTATCAGCTATTCCATATCTTTTGTTCCTCTACTTTGTCTTCTCATTTTTCTTTCTCCCCTTTACACATTTGGGGGCTGGGATGGGTGGGTTTATTTGGATACATATAACCCACAAGCAAAGGAATGAGGGTGAGAAAGCCCCAGGGTCCACTCTTGCTTGTTCTTGAGTTCACTCCCTTCACACATGCAAGCTTTCTCTCCTTTTTTGCTTCTCGTGTCATTCTCTGTGTGTCTGTCTGTCTCTCTCTCTCTCTCTCTCTCTCACTCTCTCTCTCTCTCTCCTCCCCCATTATCTTCCCTACTTGTTTCCCCTTTTGCCACTTTGACATGTGACTTTTGCCCTTTCCCTGCCCCTTGTCCTCATTTTCTGTATAATTCTTCATTGGTCCTTCCCTTTATTGTTCTGTCCCTTGTAGTTGGTCTCTATGTTGGTTTTCCTCCCATCTGACTTCATTTGTTTTTATTTCATAGGAAGGATCAGAAGTTAGGATGGTGACAGTGGAAGCCTGACAAAACAATGGGAAAGGGTTCTCTTGGCAACCCAATCCATTCAAAAGAGGCAGGTAAAATGGACCGGAGGAGAAATTGGGAGGATTTGGTGTTTAAAGTTGACAAGAAGCACTTGTGTTTATGCTTCTACCTGACTCCTGAAGCCTTGTTCTTTATGGGTCAAAACCTAAATGTTGCTCCATAAAACCAACTTATTATTGCATAAAACTCAACTGTTATTCCACACCCCAAACTTCATCCAAGCAGCCAAAGGCTTCCCCACTTACCATCTACTTGAAACAAACACCTTGAGAGGTCTTGACCTATATAGAAAGGTAGTCATCAGCTGATTTGGTTCTTTGCTAAGAGCTCTACTGCTTTGAAGCCCTTGGGGACTCTACTCCAACTCTAAATTAAAGGAGCTTATTTACCTGCATTTTTCTCAAGGTCCCATCCCCTTCCCTTGAAACCTGCTCCCCACTGCTAGTAGATCTATTTCTTGGCACCAAACCAATAAAATAAATTGAATTCTCTTCCTGACCACCAAGATCTGGGCATCCTCCTACCCTAAAAACAGGGGCCTCACACTTCCAAGCACTACAGGACAAATATCACGCTCTCCCTCCCACATTGGAATAATTAAAAGGAAGTTACATGCTTAAGGAGTGTCTTTGCTACTTGGGTTTTTCATTGGCATGTTGTTCTGGATGGGATTGAGAATAGTTTGAGATCCATATCTCCCAGAAAGGAAGCATTGAGAGGCACTACAGTCAAATTTTATCTCACATGAACACAGAGACTTGACCAGACTAGGCCCAAGGTAGGACAGCTTAGAGACAATCTTTAGTACTGATACCCTTGTATCATTAGATGTAGAACTCATGGCAAGGATCAAACCACTGTTGTCTGGTTATCACTGGTTATACTCAGAAAAAAATCATTTGGCATAACTCCCTGTTTCCTTTCTAAGTACCTAAAGAGTATATAGGAAGGGACACTATCCAATGATGCCAACCCACACCTTATTGCTACTGAGAACAAATGGTGTGAGGTGAAGTGGAGGGGTTGGGGGGAGGGTTGAGAAATCTAAGAGTGAGGTGGCCACTATAGAAATACCTGGGAGGTATGCAGGCTGTAGGGAAAAACTCTTAGAACAATAGCGAGTCGACCTCACAGGGCTTGTTATTATTGATTGACCCCTTCACTGAAAATAAAAAATTAGGTCATTTGGTTTTCAGTTTAAACCATTTACTAGCAAAACACAAATATTGCCAGATCCCAGGAAGAAAGGCTTATGCCAACTGGAGGGTGGTTGATTGACTCAGCACCAGGCAGCCTGCCACTGTTGATGGCCCATTGTCTTTTCAGTAGTCTCTCTTCTTCATGCTTTTGGACCACACTCCAAAATTCTTATTTCTACTTGGCATACACCACATGCTCAGGGGCAGTGTTAGCTCTCTTCCATACCCACTCTTGGTGCTGCTAGATGCAGGAATGTATAGGCCCCAAGTCAAGTGACATCAAAGGTTGGGGGGGGAGGACCTCAATGTGGTTAGGAAGAAGAACCAAAGTTTAGGCTTTAATGTCCTTGGGTCTCAATTTCCTCATCTGTAAAATGAGGGAACTAGACCAGTTGAGCTCCAAGGTCCCAATATTAGCTCCGATATTAGTCAACATTGTTAAGAGTACTTTAGTGATTATAAAATACTTTGTCTAACTTCAATGTGAGCCTCACAAAAGCTACTGTGATTCAGGCACCACAAAAATTAACTTCATTTTCACAGAAGAAAGAAAGAGTAAAGTTCAAAGAGAGTTAAGTGATTGGTCCATGGCTACGTAGCTAGTAGGTGGCCAAAGTGACATTTGAAATGTTGTTTTCCTGATTCTGAATCCAGTGATCTTGCCATTATGACAACACTTGCCTCTTGGAGACTGGTTATGCCTTTTTGAGTAGAATTGTGGAATGAAGGAAGGAGCCATGGCTGACTCCACATGCCCTAAGATTTCATCTCTCTGCAAAGTAGAGAAACCCAAGAGATCTAGTTAACCTCCCTGAAACCGGACAGCTAGGACCATTCTGCTTCAGATCAGAAGTTTACTCTCATTCCTGTCTGCCCTACAGATGTTTTGGTTGTCATTATGCTCTGTGATGCAAGAAGCTGGGCCATGAAGTGTTTGTTCTGTGGTGGTTATTCTACCATTCCCATGCAAACCTAGCACTCCAAGAGGCAGGAGGGGGTGTTGCATTCAACCATCTCTTCTCCCATAACCCCGAATCTTTTCTAATGTTCTCCAGGAGACATGGACCATGTGATGAGCATACATGAACCAATGTCCTTGCACAGTTAAGTTGCTGCCAATTTGAAAATGGGTGTCTTGAAGAGCCAACAGCTTTCACTTCATACCCCACACCCCATCTCTACCGAAGTCCTGCCCCAACGCCTTTGCTGTAATGTGGAGATGATGGACCAGAGTTTCTCAAAACTCCAGAGATTATGCCAGGGGCATGTACATTCTAGTAGGCCCTTCCTGCTGAAAAGACTTCAAAGTACAGGCCTGGTGCTGGCCTCTGCCATGGATAAAGAAGAGTTCAAAGCTAGCTAAGCTTGAAGCAACTAATCACTATGTTTGACTGCGTTATAGTCCCCCAAACACACTTGATAGCCATCTGTTAAACAGATGAGAAGTTTCTGGGTGTATCCTTAGAAGAAATACACACAAAAACCAATCCACAGACCCCTCTAAATCCTGAAGCATTTTCCCATTTTATTCTCTTTCCCAACTTTCCTTCTTTCTTTCTCAGTAAGACTTCACATTCTTCCAATTTTATTCATCTGCATTTTTCAACGAGCTCAAGAAGACTATTGAGCCCACCATACCCCCAGCTCCCATCTAGCTCTCCCCACCATGCAGGCATGCATGCAACTTCAGTCAGATCAGGCAATGCCAATTCCAAAGGGTTTGGGTCCCAAGAAGGTGCCATCAAGCTTGTCTTTTCCTAGGATCTAGATCTGGAAGGACCCTTAGAGGTCATCTTCTCCAACCCTCTCATTTTACAGATGAGGAAACTGAGGTGCAGGACAGTGTGGTAACATATTCATGGGTCACAGATCAATAATGCATAGATCAAGTGCACATCTTTTGATTCCTATATCCAATTTTATTTCCCCTAAAAACACTGGAGAAACGAATGGGACAGAGCTCACTTTGCACTTGACTGGAGAATTAATTAAGGATAGCCGACATCCAGGGTTCACAGCTAATGAAATAAAAGACCTCCTTCCCTTTCTATTCCCAGTTCCTAAATCTGGGATCCCTATCCCCCCCTCTCCCATTGAAGACTACCCCCTCTCCTTGACCACATCCTCTCTGTGATACCACTCCTGAGAATTGCTCATACTGTACATCTTTCCCTTCTTTCTCCCATCCTGTCTCACTCAAGTGAGACAATTAGGGCATATGAGAAACTGCACCTTTCAATATTGGTTTATTAATAAAAGGCCTGTTCTGAAAGACTTCTATTAAATGTTACACACCAAAAATACAGGTATTTTTACAAGGTCTTTCTGGGAGACAAAACCCTTCAACCCAAATAATTCTGACAATGAAAATTTCAGAGGAGATATTTCTGGGGTAGATAGTGTCTTTGATAGCTATCACATTTTGGGGTGAAAGCAAATACCCACTGGGAGGGGGGCTTCAGGGGTCAGTAAGATTCCCTGAAGAGGATCAGAGGCCTTGTTCATTCATGTTTTGCTTCTAGAAGGAGATAGAACCTGAACTTAATCCTATCAGTTACTGACCATTTGACTGAGTTTTGCTCAAGCATACTCAACAACAAACCAGAGGCCACTACAATTTGTGAAGATGTTAAGGGAAAATGTTTCTTGGTATAGGGTTTTTCCCACAGAAGTTATTCTGATTAAGGTAGAAATTTTGAAATCAAATTGCTCAATTGTTGGTCTTGACCTTATCCAAGTTCCACTCTGCCTCAGGAAAGCCCACAGTCGAGAGTGTTTCAACTCTGTTCTGATAAATATGCCAAAACCTTAAAATCTGAACAAAAATCTCAATGATTCCTAGGTTTTAGCCATATTTATAGTCAAGGTTTGAAAGAGAAAACTCTCAATTTGTGCTTAGTAGTTGGAAAAAAAATGGCAAAATGGCAAATCAGAGAAAATTCATAATCCATTTGGTTCTTGGTTAAGGGGTAGGTTGAAGGAAGCTTAGTTTAGTCATCCTCAGCTTTTCAGAAAAATGATGAAGCTATGTATTCTCAATATCTTAATACAGGTGACAGAGTTCTGATAAGTTTGGGAGCACACAAGATAAACTAAAGAAAAGCCACAGCCAACTATACTGGAAAGGGACTCAGTAACTTGCCATTTTGCAAAATTGACTCAAAAGAATGAACAGGATCCTATTAAAAAAATGCATTGGAACTGTATTACCTAACACCTGTTAAGAGTGTTAGTCAAACTTATTTATGAGACTCTGGACAGCTAAAAATGATGTCAGCTAAATAGATTTGGAAAATAGTTCCCACTTGCCTGTTTTGGAGAGGTGGCTGACAGAAATCAATAAAAACTGAGAAAATTAGAATTCTGATGAGGATGGAATTCATCTGGTAGCCCCCAGATAGAGAGCTCAACCAAGTACATCCTATTTTAATAGAGGAATCACTAGTTCAGATGCTTAGCGAAGACAAAACCCATTTTACTCTATTACTATAGCTTTAGAGGATCCCAGGAAACAGAAGGTACCTATCTACCAAAAGAAATAGTGATAGCCAGAATGAGCCATCTACAAACTCAGAATTATAACTAAAGGATATCAATAGTCAACCATCCAGAGATTTAGAAGGTCATGGTGTTAGGACCATTAGGGCTTGTGACTAGACCTGCTTAAGTACCAAGGGGGAAAAAAGGTATGTTGACATGTAGCTAAACACAGTTCATTGACAACATATGTATAATGTGTCTACCACTACATGTTTTGCTAAATTTTCAGCATCCTATTCACTATTGCTATTAAACATTTTTTTATTTTGTTGTAAATATGATGCAACATAGGCTTGCTGTAAATATGAGTGTGTATGCTATGAATGATAAAACTATCAAAACCATTTCATCTGCTTAAATGCAGATTCCAATTTTCTTTCATTTAGGCCAGAAATCATCACAAAATACTATGCCATTACAGAGTAAGTGGAATGTCAAAGAAACAATATTTGTTATATATTGCTAATACGGGTTGCTGTGATCTATTTACACAAGTCATATAGGTGGTGTGATCTGTTTTGTAATATTGTATGAATATAATTCTTAAATGTCAAATATAAGAAAGAAATCACTTGTACTGAATCTGTTTTAAATATAGGAGAAATTTTAATGACAATATGCTGTTTGATGAACCCATGGATATCTTGGTTTCTTTTAATTCATTTTCAGGGACTATGAATGTTTCACCGAGGAAAGGATATTAAGGTGTGTCCTCTCTTAGATCATTATTTCAATCAATGTTGGGCAAGTGGACACTTTTTCCCAGGAAAAGTCAACTTTGGAACTTGTACACAATAGTTGATCTTGCAATCAACTGACTGGGCAGCTTTGGAGTTAATAACTGGGGAACCAGAACTGTTTTGTGATTATTGAACCAATGTACATTGCTTGGTTCTATATTGGCATGAGCAGCAGAGATATAAGATTTGGTTACTCACCATAAGCTAGAGTGAGGTTTCTCCCCATGAGGACCCATTCCTGAACCAGGAAGGATTGATCAAAGAGTTTTGTGATAGACAAATATTTTCTCTTCTCCATCTGCCCAGTCTGCTACCTGTAAGAGTTGGTTGGCAAAGAGAGGCCAGACATCTTTCTACCTTGCCACCTGCTGCCCAGGAGGTAAAAGAAAGAAGAGAAGATACCTGTCTGCACTTCCATCTGTGCTGGGAGACAGAGAGCAGTCTTAGATCCCAGCCGAGGGAGCAGAACTGGAGAGGATTCTGCCAATCCCAGACTGAGGGTTTCTTCCCTATCTAAAAGAGCATAACACTCCCTTCTCAGTTGAGGGTGTCCCACTGAGCCTCAGGCTTGGAATGCTCAAAGAGCAAGCCAGCCTGGTCACAGAGGAACAGAATCATTTGATGCCATGCTTTGGTGGAGCTCGTCCAGAGGAGCCATCCCTATCAGGGACCTTCATCAAGATAGACCCTTAAGAAACAGACAGGACCTTGAGACCCGAAGTTCCAGAGTTGTGAGTTGCCCTGACCACGGGGGCTTCCTGGACATGTGTTACCACCACGTGAACAATGTGAGCATTGGTCAGAAAGTGTGCCTTAGGTTGATGGGTGGAATGTTACTATATAAGAATTATCCTTGCTTTTTTGCCTTTTCAGTAGATGCTTTCAGTTAAGAGTTAACTGAGTCAACTTGGCTGGCTAATTCATAGTAATGACACTAGTGGGGGCTCAGAAGCTCCATAATAGTCAGATGATACTAAGTATGTACCACACAGTGTCTTCCTCTAGAACCCTGAAAGTATCCATTGAAGCAATGCACCCCAATGCCCCAATACCACCCCCTGACCCTGCATTGGGTGACCACAGCCTGTCAATATGTTAGCATCTTGCTGGGAAATTAGAAGAGATGAGGCTAAGGGAGTATGTAGAGAGTTCCCCACCTGTTGGCTGAGGAGCTTCAGCCTTCTCTTTCCCTTTTCCAACATTCCCTATCTTCCAAATTCAACTTCTTGTCCCAAGGTCTTTTAATCATCAGGCCTCATGGAAAAGCTCTCTCTCTTCTTCCATCTGGTAAAAACTGGTGATAATCACTGGAACTGGTTCAACTAGCCAAAGAGCCCAAAGCCCCATGATCTCTGCCTCCTGTCAATGCTACTCTCTTGACAGTCCAATCAAGGCTGGACAAACACATGGGCAGTCATTTGGATTTTCTAAAGGGGGAACATTCCAGAAAATGGAAGCTACATACTTCTCTGGGACTGTCTCTGCAAGCTTGACTGCCTGCTCCTCCCATTATATAGCTTTCATGAGAGAGTTTCCATTTCTCAAACTAGAAGGAAGTGAGTCTGTCTTCAACAAAAGAACTTGCCTTCATGGCTTTCTGGGGAGGGGGGGAGAAAAAAAAGGAATTTATGTGCTTGTCAAAACAGAACTTTCTTGCTTACTTGGAAGATGGACTTGTCTGTCTGCCAGGAGGATAATTCAGTATGGTAAGAGAAAAGAAGAAAAAACAAACCCTCAATGAACAACCCACTTGCAGGCTACAAAAGAACCAGCCTCCCCCCTTCTTTGCCAAGGAGTTTGCTTATTGCTGCAAAACAGACCTTCTAGGACAATTTCCCTGCCCATGTAACTTGACTGCCCTTTCCTAAGGTGAACTCATTAGGAGTAATTACCTGGAGAATAAGCTCTTGTTTTTTTTTTTTGTTTGTTTTTTTGTTTGTTTTTGTTTTTCGAGGCAAATGGGGTTAAGTGGCTTGCCCAAGGCCACACAGCTAGGTCATTATTAAGTGTCTGAGGCCGGATTTGAACCCAGGTACTCCTGACGCCAGGGCCAGTGCTTTATCACTGCACCACCTAGCCGCCCCAAATAAGCTCTTTCTTTAACGATGCCCAGAGGAACTAGAGTTCCCCAGTCTTTCCGTGCACTTTCAGATAAAGATGTTAAAAGAGTGATAGCAGGCTTTGTGAGGCTCTGCTGCTAGGTCTGGTCCTTCCTTTGCTGCTCTTCCAAACCACCCAGGAGGGAAGGCAAGCATTGTTTCCCCTGTCATAGAAATGAAGCAACTGAGGCTGGAGAGGTGATGTCACTGGCCCCAAGGTCCTAGAGTTAGCCCTGGACCTGATGAGGTGAAGCTGGAGTCTGCTCTGCATGTCTCACACTCTGGGAGTGGCTGCCTTGTATTTCACTCAATTATGAAGCTGGGTTGAGGTGAAGCCAAGCCCATAGCCCAGATCAGGTATGACTCTCGGGAGGAAAATAAGCACAACAAAACGTCTTTGCAGAAATGTTGACTCACTCAGATTTCATTAGCAAACATCCCTTTTGAGTCTCTGCCAGACCTATTCTGCCTTCATGAGGGACTCAGGTTCAACTGAGAGCCATAGTCCCCTCATGAGCAAGTAAAGTCCCACCCAACTGCCTTTTCTAGACAACAGGACCATAGACCAGAGTCCCCCATGCTTCAAAAATTGGAAGGAAACATTAATAAACCATCTGCTTATGCAATCTCCTCCTGACTTCCCCTTTAAATTGGATTAATTTGATCCTGATTTTATTGTGGGAGAGTGTTAGCATAGCACTTCTGCCATTGCCCCCTTCCCATCCTGTCCCTCTGTCCTTGCCCCCCCAAATCTCCAGAAGTCATAGCGGGTTGGAAGGAACCTTCTGCTGATTCCCAGCCAGGGAATAACAGGCTGCATTTGACAAAATCTGGAATTAACTCCTGGCACCCAAGAAGTCAGAGGACAGAATAGCTCAGAAGATAATCAAGGCGACTTAGAAGCTGTACCTTTTCAAGGACATTCCCACTCTCTGAGGTGCCAATCAGGGTTGGAAAGTCTAGGTTTAGGGGCCTGCCCATTCATTCAGCAAGGTCTGTCAACAGAGTGAGTTGAAATCTGTTAACAGTTTAGTGCCTTCACATCATGACATCCCTTCCCCAAAACTGTGGATGGTCCCAGGGTAAAAAAAAAAACAGGACAATCCCTCTCTTCAGCAGTCTAGAATCACAGATGTGTGTTTTGGCTGGCTAGAAGTCTCACTGCCTGAAGTTCACCATTCTAGACTTTCTGGTCCGAAATTCCAGGACCCATTTGTTTAAGGGAGATGCCTTGGTTGGCCCTCATGGTGTCCCCCCCCATTCTCAACTTGCCAAGGGCTGTCTCCCTACATATTTTTTATAAGACTGGGGGTATTGCTCACATCTTAAGAGCTAACTTCCCCTTAGTTGCAATCCCTTCTTTGGGTATAGATCAGTGCTAACCCAAGAGAGAGGAAGGAGCAGGATTCAGCAAGGTGAAATTAGCTAGATCCTCCACAATGCATATTGGCTTTCTGTAATAAGCAGCCTTCTACTTAAAAACAGACTATTTTTTTTGCCCTCATATCTTTTCAGTGTCCTTCCCCATCAAATCCTTTCCCGAAGCATGTGATTATGACCTATTCTTGTTTATTTTCCTAGGGAGAGAAATTCCCTAACTCACCCTGTCAAAACCTACCCACTCTCAACAGAGGCCCACAGCCCAAACCTCCCCTCTACTACCACCTCCCTCTCCCTCCCATTCAAGTCTTTTCTGACCCATTCCACCAAAAGTGATCTGCTCTCCCCAAATTTAAACCAGAACTTTGGATACCTCTTTTTTCCTCTTCCTAACTGGTTGGGTCTCACACTCACACCCCCATTAAACTGTAAGTTCTCTAAGTGACTGAACCATGGGATACTCAAACTTTAGCATCTCTCTGGAAAGTAAATCAGATGATCACAGGATTTAGAGGTTGGAAGGGACTTTAGAAGCCAATCCATCTTTGGTTCATAAATGGATGACGCTCTAAGATTATGAAGTTCATTCTAAAAATGTGGACCCCTCCCCTCTGCCATTTCATCTTGACTTGTGCTACCCATTTCCTCAACAGATCAGTCATTAAGGCCTCATTGGTCTGCTAATGGCCAAGGGTGGAGAAAACAAGGTGGTCACTGGGAAGGCCGATGTTGGTGAAGGTCCTAGGATCATGGATCATAGATTTAGAGCTGTAAGAGACCTTGGGAGTCTATTGAGTCTTCATGGTGAATTAATTGTAGAATCATAGATTTAGAGTTAGAGATCAAGAGATCATCCATTAGGTAACATTAAGCAGCTGCTGTGTGCTAGGGAATGTGCTAGCTACTGGAGACATGGAAACAAAAGAATATATATATATATATATATATATATATATATATATATTCCCTGACCTCAAGACGTTTACATTCCATCCCAATGTCTGAGGGTTACCTGGTCCAAACTCTGCCCCCAAATCATGAAGCCTGTCTGCAAAATAGCTTTCTAAGATGCCTATCTCATAAAGGTAAAAGTACAGTACAGAAGGTCTCTGACATTTTAGAGTTGGCAAAGATCTTAAAGATATCTATATTCAAATACATTCATTTTACAGATGAGAAATGTCTTGGCCAGAGGTTGATAGCAGCAATGGAGCTAGAGTCAATGCAAATCAACAAGCATCTATTAAACACTTACTGTATACCAGTCACTGGCTTGGTTATACCAAAAATAAAAAATATAAGGCAGAAAACAGTCCCCTGCTGTCAAGGAGCTCACACTCTAATGGAGGAGACAACATACAAACTGGGAACAAACAGGAAAATTAGTCCTAGGATGAAGGGGAAATCAGGAATCCCAATCTTCTGATGACCCAATCCTACTCTACCACAAAGTCCCCTGAAGCTATTTAAACTTCAATGTATATGTTTAAAAAGAATTATTTTTGGTAGTCACAACCTCATGTTTTTAAAATCCATTTGGAAGCATTTTAAAAAATCTTAAGAATATAAAGCAATTTAGATCCAAGGCAATGAGATTCTCCACAGAACACTGAGTTTTAAAAGAAGTTATTTTCTACATCTCTCATCACTAAATCACTTTGTGCCACTGACCAACTGCTTAAATGCATTTTTTACCTGCCAGTCTGTGTTTGCTGGCATCATTCCGCTCTCTTTGTCCTAGAGTCAGGAAGACAAGTACCTAATCTTGGAATGGATAAAAGCATCTGGTTCAGTGATGAAATTTACAATAATTTATTTTCCAGGTTTGGACACTGGGCATTTGAGCTGGTTTTCTACATCCACCACCTATTCTCACCCACTCCAACTCCAAGCCCATGCAAGAGACCAAGCTGTGCATGGTAACCAAAGGAAAAAATGACCACACTATATCCATCACTGAGAAAACCCCTATTGCAGTGTGAGGTTAGAGAGAGGAGGCTTACTGCCTCCTTGTCATTGTGGTAACTAGGCAATTACCCCATCATAACTGTAAAAAATGTCTTATTTCAGATGGACCCTAAAACTAGTCAGGTTCACTTAACTATTTTTAAGCATTGATCCCTCACAATCAGAACTGGATCGATGAGTCAAAGGGCCCCACAAGTAATCAGGTTCACTATCTCAGAGCACTGACTCTTCAGGAGCAGAATTCGATCAATGAGACGAGAGGCCCCAAAGTCAGTCTAGTCAACTATATCTAAGCATTGGCTCCTCAGGATCAGAACTGGAAAAATAAATCAAGGGAGCATTCTAATCTTTGGAACAACGTAATTGTAATCCCACAACAGGGATACCCTAGTTGGCCCCAAGTCACGTGCTAATAAATTACTATAATCCAATCAATCAACCAAGCAATGATTGCTTATTAAGTGCCTATTTTTTAAGGCAAAAATGAAACAATCTCTGCATTTAAAGAGCTAGGAAAGACAACATGTATGCATTGAAAATTATATACCAAAGAAATCTAAGGTATTTGGGAGGGGTAAGGAGGACACATTAGGAGCTGGGGGGATCAGGAAAAGCTTCATGTGGGAGGTGGCATCTGAGCTGAGCTTTGAAAGAAGCCAGGGATTCCAGGAGATGGAAGATTATGGTCCAAGGATAATAGCAGCATTGGGCAAAAACAGAGATGGGAGATACAATAATATATCTGAGAAATAGCAAGAAGTTCAGTTTATTGTGTGAGAGGTAATTATATTTGATAGGCCCAGAAATATAGCCAGGATCATATATAAAAGTCAGAGAGAAGCCCTCCAAAAATTAACACTAGAAGTGATTCCCACCTTTCACTATGTTGGTACCTTGACTGTACCTTCTCCTGAAAAATAACCCTCTAGAAATGGGATAATAATTAATAAGAATATTTCAAATGACTCTGATAATCTCCTTTCCTGTACAAGTAAACAAGAATGTGGAGCTCTAGCCAAGGCTAACCAAAAAGACTCCAAGATCTTGGAGGGGAGACTCATCCTTATCTAAGTCCAATCTTCCAGCATCGCAATTGAATGGGAATTGACTTATTTGAAATGGTGTGACATCTGCCCCCCCCCCCCACTTCTTTCCTAGTCCTGGTCCCTGATGCCTTATCCTCCCTTTCTTTGGATTGAGGGTATTGCCCCCAAAAGACAAATGCTTTGGGAAGCTTGCTCAGGTACTAGTTTTATGATTTGGGACAAAGCCCTATATTTCATTACAGAGCAATGTGAACAGAAGGATCTAGAGTCAAAGACTAGTCTAATGACAAAGCTCTCCTTTGTCCCCTCATGGACCCTGCCTCTTCTCTCTGTCTGGCAACCCAATCTATGACAATTCAGAAACCCAGAGTCACAGGTGACATGAACCCTCAGAAGTGAGAGATATAGATATAGCCACACATATAGGGATGGGTATATATTCAGGTACATATATACACACATATACATACATGTATGTTTATAGGGTTGGAATAAATGTATGTTTATGTATGCATATGGGGTGGAATGCAAATGCACAATATTTATGTGCCAACTCATATCCAAGTAGGAATTCCATCTAGAACAATCTTGAAAAGTAGACTGCTTTCACAGATCAAGTGGCAGCTTTGGGGACAAAGGATCTCTCCTAAATTCAAAGTATGTTGAATGCCTTAAAAAGTCCTTTATGTTGCGGGGGGGAAGAGGAAAAGAGAGAGAAGGAAGGGGATTCCCTTCACCCTTTTCAAAGAACACTGAGTTTCCCAACACAATGGGGAAAATGAAGCTGAGCGTTACATCTTCAAGTAATTACACACCTGGAAGTTGTCTCCACTTTTCTGACTTTTTTGAGTTTCAGAGACATTCTGATCTGGCAGGTAAGGTGATAACTCCAGGGTTATCAAACTATATTTTTCAAATCTGTCTAAACAAATTCACTTAAAATCTCCCAAGGAAATGTTAGTGTTATTTTTTCCACTGATTGGGTGTGGGTGGTGTCAATTCAAAAACCAGGGGCCAGCAGATAATAATATCTTACATTTCACTCAAGATTCCCTGCTCAGAAATCTATATAGCACTTTACAGAATGTTTTCTTTTTTAAAACAAAACCAGGTTGGCTGTAGGGCCTAGCCAGAGGGGAGGATCTTTTAATAAGAGATCTAGTGAATTTATTTGTCTGCCAAGTCTGGGTTTGGCCATTTTAACAGGGTAGGGGAATGTGCTATTTAATAAATAACTCGTTCTACCAATGTTCTGCAAAAAAAGGGAAAGAGGACCCCTAGCCCCTCCCCATACGTGCACTGATGTTACCCCAAGTTTCTGAGGTCATTCCCAGCCAACTTGAGCAAGTGTCAGCTAGTCCCAGGCCCTAAGATCAAATCTATCTAGGAACAATATTTGTTTTTTATTTCTTCTGGTATCCAGAAGAACAATCCAACCAGTCATGGAGCAAAAATAAATCAGAATTCAAATTCCCCACAGTCTGGCATAGTGGATAGAGAGATTGCCTAGGAGTCAGGAAGACCTGCTTTAAGCTTTAATTCCTAAACAGGCAATTCTAGTGGAAGGTCAGGAAGACCTGCTTTAAGCTTTAATTCCTAAACAGGCAATTCTAGTGGAAGATGCAGAGTATGTCACAGTGATGTACATGACTAGAAGATATTTCCCTCACTAGAAGGTCAGTGAAAGTACAGATCTAGAACAAAATAAAAGCTACAACCCCCTTTGAATGATCTATGCTTTCCTGGGTATGGGTACCCCCTTTAATTAAGTCATTCTGGTTTTTTCCCCGAGAGTCATGGTGATGGAGAAAAAGAACATCTTATGGCAAATGGTCTGTTACTCATTTTCCCTAAAGTTAGGATAGTTTCTTGGATGATAGTTTGCCTCTAGCTCATATTCCCAAACACTATCCAACTTGGTTAGAAAACCTACAGGTGTTCTACTCCTCTCTGACCATAATCTTAAAGAGGTTCACTGTCCAGTCATGCCTTACTGAAGTAACAAAGGAATTTATAAATAAATAAGTGAAGCCAAATAACCTGAAGTGTTGACCTGGACAAAATTACCTTTTTAAAAAGCAAACCTACAGCTAATTAAGAAACATTAAGCTCTCAGTCAGATGTTCCCTTTCTTGATCTGGTGGTGGTCAACCAAACTACTTGTAGGATTCAAATGAGATTTCACCACCACTACCACCACCACCTCTGGTTCTTTCTGAAATCACAGTCCGGCCTGTGGTAGCCCAAGCACAAGTCTTCTTCTTTGTTGTCACTACTTGCTTAAAGAGGCCCTTTCCTTAGGCTCATTACCCAGGATCCTCTCTGACTCAAACTGGTCACTGGGCTCAAGAATAACTGAATTCTATGATTCTAATTCCAACTGTCACTTTGCCCACAGAGTCTGCCAGATGGGTTTCCTCTCTCTGACCAATTGGAGATACATTTCAAACAGTCCAATTCAATTCAATTCAACTCAACAAATATTTATTGGGGGCTTGCCTAACTATGGACAAGTACTATGATCAACAGTCTGGTATTTTAAAGGACTTTAGATCTTCTGCTGATATCTTAAATTAGAGTGGACCAAACCTGTTTAGGGAAACAAAACATATCCATAAAAATGGAAAGGTAACATTTAATAAAGGTTGAGTCCTGTGTTGTATAGAAGGGTGCTTTATTTGGTGTTTTCTTCAAGAAAAAAAATGGATGTGTAAAGAAAGGAGGTAGGTAGTTGGGTTGAGGGAAGAGCTAAGGGGGTTGAGGTCTCCTAAGTCTATGCTAACTTCATTAAGTTTTCTTGTGTAAAGCAGAGATGGGTTGTCCTCCTATGTCAGGAGGTAAATCTGTCTTGTGAATGAATCTGCCTCCCAGTGAAATGGGTAAGAAGTATGAACTATGCCACAGAATGCTAGGGAAGACTCTTAGTGTCCTCAAGAGCAATAATTTCATTCAACTTCAACCAAATGAATTGACCTTTTACTCCCAGAAGCACCATGGAGGTTCTGCTTCATAGTGAACAAAAACATATTTAAAAAAAAAAAGAGTGATGGTTTGCTCAAAAGAAGCCATTCACAGCAGCCAGGAGTTATGTAATGCTTTGCCTATTTCAAAGGTGCAAGCTTTTTATAATATCCCACAATTGACATTCAAGTGAGTGTGAAATGAGAATGTACCTGGAGCCTTCTTGATTAGCAAGGGTTTCGTTCTATCAGATAGATGCAAATACTCTTGGAAAACAGACCTGGCCTGACTCATCATATCTATTTTCACAGATTAATGGAGAAAAGAAACACACACCACTGGGAAAATCTAATGTCTAGCAACATGATGGGTTCACAGTGGACAGCAATGATACACTTGCCCAAACTTCCTTGTCAGGACTCTTGACGTGGCATAACCTGGTTCCTCTGTAGCCAACATAATGACTTTCTCCTTCAATCTCAAATCTTCACCATATTTCTATCAGGACTGAATGGAAGACAGTGTGCAGTGTTCTTTTAAGCTGGGCTTTTTTTCTATCGAATGTTTCTGTTTGGTGAATTCATGAATGTCAGGATACTTTTGTAAGACAAAGATAGAAAGTCTCTGAAGCCCATATTCTTAGCTCTTCTCACCTTGCTAAATGGCCCCAGCAGTGGGGTAGGAGATGTCAATGAAGCTGATTGATTTTCTAGGTTCCTAATAATATAATTTAGGGTAGGAAGACAGAATTCTCTTGTTGACTTTAACATTGAAGACTTTTTTTTAATGGTGGCTCGTTACTGCCACTAGAGAAGAATAACAGAACATCCAGATCAAAAAATTAGCCTCATCTTCCCTTTCCCTATCCCCAAAGAAAGGGACAAAATACCAAGGAATTCTTGTTGCTGAACAGATTACCTTCCCCACCCATCTCAACTTCTCTCACTCACCTGGCAGGAAGATACATACATACATATATATATATATATATATATATATATATATATATATATATATATATATATACATACATGAACATATGTAAAGATTTATTTATACATAATTATATATTTACATACCAAAATCATGCCCCCCCCCAGAGAAAAAGGTTTCCTTTTTGAAGAGTTAGAAGAAACTGACTTTCATTTCTGTGATATTCTTCTAGTCAAAGCATTTTTCTCTGCCTACACCTCAGTTTACTCATCTATAAAATGGGAATGTAACACTTGCAGTCTCCATACCCTCAAAGGGTTGTTGTGAAGAAAGCAATGCATGAACCTGAAATCACTATTATATAAATGTGAACTATTATTTAAGCAAACCTGGCTTTCCTCCCTGTCACCCTCCACCCTGCACTGGTTTGGCAGTACTCTGTTCCGCTGCCAGGCTCACATCTGTTCCCCATATGCTCAGCATGAGAGAAATCCCAAGGCAGAAACTAGGTCCTGCTCCAAGGCCTTTAGGTCAAAACTGAAGAGGGAAGCCCAGCTGCTGCTTGCATGAGATCTTGGACCCCCAAAGCCAGTGAGGGAGCCCTGTGTTCAAGTCTTTTAGGTCATCCTTCCTATCCTGATCACAGATTCATTCCCCTTTGGAAGCCTTTCTTAGCAAGGGATGATTCTTGGTGCTCATGGATCTTGCTGACTCATGGAAGGGGGGGACCTTGATGGGTGTGGGGGTACATACTCATGTCTTAATCAGTTCCCCACTACTTCCTGTGGCACTTCATTGGCCTCTCTCCCCCTCTGCTGACCAAACCTATCATTGTGGCTCAACTTCCCATATCACATTAAATTAGGGGACAGAAGAACTGTGGGCTGTCTAATAAGTAGGCTAGAACAGGAGAGAAAAGGGGTGGAAGAGGAAGGAGGGGATTTCTAAAGGCTGAAAGGAGAAGGGACTCTTTTTCTCCCTGAAGACTCAAGAGATTTGAAAGCTATCTCCATGATATCACAACTTCCCCCTACCTTCCTCCTCTAATTTCACCACAGTACAAAGTCAAGGGACACTATCTTAAAGGTTTCTTATATGCAAAAGAGCCTATGATACTCTTATTTAAGAACACATCTCTTCCTTCCACCCATTCCACCCCTCCCCATATCAAGATCTTTCCAAAGATTAGGTCTCTCTGTCACACACATACATCAGTAGGGATCAAGGCACCAGGAACGGTGATAATGACTGATAATTAAATTCCAGTTTTTCTTTCACATCACTCATAGGCCCCACATTCCTGCCCACCTAACACCCTGGCTCCATAATTGGATTCACAGACTTTCTGCACTGAAGTGGGGGTGTGGATGGATGAGTCACTGCTTTTGTGACTGTAGGCTAGCATCTCTCTCTCTCTCTCTCTCTCTCTCTCTCTCTCTCTCTCTCTCTCTGCACCTTCTCTAGACACACTTTCTCTAGTTAAAATCAAAATCAATGGGAAGAGGACCAATAAGATCAAGTCCTCCCTTGGAGAGATTCCCATCATGGCCTGGAGAGATGACCCTTGGTTCTCAAAGGCTATTCCAGCAGAGACACCATTTGGTGTCTTCAAATGCTACGCTGCCCAACTGGCAGCCCATGCCCCTCAGGGGAAGCAACGGACGGACACTTGCTTATAAGACTAGCAGATTGTACTGAGGGCAAAGATGGATGACTTTGGAATAATGCCCTTGGTTTTTTATGTATCTAATACATCAGCCTTACTTGAAATTTTACTGATTTTTCTATTTTTCCATAATGGAAACAAAATTATTGAATATAAGACTAATATAGAATGTAAACTGTCTGAGGGCAGGATGGCCTTCATTGTTTTTGTTGTTGTTTGATTTTCTCTGCACAGAGTGTGATGCTTTCTATATAGGAGCTTAAATGCTTCTTGGACTGTATTTGAAAAGCCTACTGTTCATTCAAAACAGCCCTGTGAGGGATGTTATATATAGATGAAGAACCTGGGTTCAGAATGGTACCCTGAAGTCACACAGACTAATAAGGGTCAGAACAGGGACTTTCAGGACTTCTGAGTCCAAATTTAGTTCTCCATGAACTTGGAAGAAAACTCAAGGTCTAAGATAAAACATGATCTCTAATGGTTTATTTATTATGTAACTGGGTTATATAAAACACAGGTACTTTTTAAATGTCCATCTTATGAAACCCTGGCAAATATCTACAGTAGAAGGGTTTTTCCTCCTAGCCCAGTGGAGTCCCACTGGGAGAAAAGATGGGACCCATTGTGATGGAAAGAAAAGAGTGGAATTGAATTTCTCTCTAAAACAACCTAAATCAAAGCAACTATGCTTGAGGGATTAAGGGAGGGAAGAAAGTCAACATCAAAAGCTAACAAAGGAACTTCAGAGCATCTCTGAAATGAAAAAGTTCCCAGGTGTTGCTTAAAGACCAGGGGAAGGGCAAACCTCTACTTTGAAGAGGGCTGGAATGTATATCAAAAGGCTTAGTAAAGACAGGGTTAGACGTGATTGGTCTGGGTGGCAAAGCTACATTTGCCATTTGTAAAAGAGTTAACAAAGAAGAAGAGAGATGGAAATTTGCAGATGGGAAGATACTTTCCAGATGGTCCGAGTTCCCTCTGGTGGTGTTTTGAGAACCCTAGACTATCTGAATTGGGAGAGACCTCCAAAGTCACCTGGTCTAAACCATACCTGAACAAGAATTCCCTCTACAACACAATGAGAACATAAGTTCTTTGGGATTGGTGATCGTCTTGTTTTTTGTCTTTATATCTCCAGCACCCAGAATATTATCTGGTATTCATGACCATTGAATTGACAGTCCACAAGTGTTTCCCCCAGTTTTCACTTGAGGATCCCCAGAGATTAGTGAGTTCAGATTATTATCTCCTGAGGTGGTCCATGCTACTTTTGGATAGCTCTCATTCTTAAGGAATAAGGACACAGGGGATAAGGGACTTGTCCAAACCCCTGGCAACTGGTGGAGTCAGATGTTAGATCTAAACCTTTAGACTCCCCCCTAGTCTAGCACATTAGTTTTTCAACACTACTGTCTCTTGCAGAGAAGACACCCAGAGGAATCACCCAGCAAGTGAGGATCTCTCCAAATGATACATGTCCCTAAGCACACTCCTCCTCTGCCCTTAGAATATTAGAATGACTGTGTTAGAAACATTCCTTTAGGTCAGATCTTGTTTCCTTATTTTCTCTTTGCATTCCCAGCACCTAATAGTGTTTGGTACATAATGGTATTAAATTGAATCTGGGGTTTAGATTAGATTTCTAAAGGTCTCTTTTCCTATACTATGTATTACAGATTACTGAGGATGACGTTCTATTGACCTGTAGCAGAGAAACAATGACTATAAAAAACAATGCCCCAAAAGCCCCATATCTATCTTTTGTGCCAACAAAAGTCATTCTTCTGAACTTAAGATCTGCGAACAGCCCACATGACAGGACAACATCATCCAGATCTCCCACAACAACCTAAACTCTCCATGACCCAAATCATGTTGATGATAAACCTGCTCCATCCAATTTCATGCCATTAGTTATCTGTTGCTCTCACTCAAGAACTTGATCTCATTTTTGACTCTTGCCTTTTCCTCTCATCTTCCATCAATGATCACATTCAGCAGCAAAATGTTCCTGGAATCCTCCCATTCCTGTCTGCTACTCTTATTTTCTTTGCCTCTATGCTACTGGGTTCTCATTGCCACCCAGTTGTTATTCTAATAGCATCCAGGAGCAGATCTGGTAGAAATCTTTAGTGCCTCTCCCCTCCCTTTCCTATTGAATCAAAGTTCTAAGAACTATTCCTGGCTTTTAAGACTTTACCCTCAATATCACTTTCCTCACCTACTGTAGTATATAGACAAATTGGGTTAATTATTGTACCCTAAATACATTATCTGTGTTTTTTCACTACCACGTCTGGGCAAACACCATTCACTAATCCTAAAATATCCTTTTCCTCCACCTCATTTTATATATTCCTAATCAATTTTTATAAAGATAAATCCAAAAGTGGCTCATTCCATAAATATTCCTGGATTTCCTCAGTCAATTCTAATCTGCTTCCCACCTCAAAACACTTGGCTTTTCACCATTCTAATTCACTTGCTGTATTATTTTGTATTGTATTCATTTTTGTGTGTGCAAAACCACCCTAAGTAGATGTTTAAATTTCCATGAGGACAGTTTTAAAATCTAAATTTCTCCCAGAAGAATGATGCTATATCTATTTTATCTTTAATGTTCATTGAATGAAATCAAAATAAACATTCATCCTAAATCTGAGTCAGTTTCCTCATCTGTGAAGTGGGGGGGGGGATAAGAATAATAATCTGTGTGCTATACTTAGTTCTTTTGGTTTTGAAAGAAATGCTTTGTAAATCTATAAATCACTGCCGAAAAGGCGAGCTTTCGATATCAGACTTTTCATCTTCAGAAGATAGTCTTAAGTCCTGTAATGTGTCACCTCCCTGACTGACCAACATCCTCATCCCTGACAAAAGCTTGGATCAATTCTAGAATCCTCCTTTTGAAACAGTTTAATAACCAAGTAAGCCTGTAAATTGTGAGCAATGTTGTTTTCACAAGGAGAAAGTGAGTGTGGTTTGGATTTTCTTATTACTAAGGAACTTAACTTGTGGTTAATAAAACCAATGGGTTTTTCACCAGAAAAAGGAGGAGGCATTGGAACCAGACCAGAAACTAGGGTAGGGGTGTGAAAAATAGGTGCTTTTCTTGGATCAATTCAATGTATAAGGGCACCCTTTGAAACAGCAATTTTACAAATACAAATGACAAAAATCACAACTTCTATGCCATCTTGAAATTCTGAAGTAAGGTATATTACATTGAAAACTTTAAAGTAGGGTCAAGGACAGAGAAAGAAAGCAGTGTGCAAATATTGTCCAAGGTACAACTATGTACCATTCAACTTGGCTCTGATTAGAACCCTGCCTTACCCTTAAGAAGTTAGAGAACAAAGTAACTCTAAAAGAATGTGAATAAAGGTAATCCCTAAAAACTCCCATTTCACCTGAGACAAAAATGAGAGACCCAATGTGATGAAACTACTTCCAACAGAGTGGCCTGTTTATAACAGGTAGTAAGTATCCTGTAGGTAATACACGAGATAAAAGAATCAGGGGGTCCAGGAATATGCCTATCATGGTTTTCCTCTTTTTACATATTTGAGATCTCCAGGTACATAAAGATGAGATCTCTATAGATTGAAACTGTACAGAGGTGCCCTCTTTAATGATGGCCTTCATCTTTTTTGACTTAACATGTTCATCTGGGAGACCAATGATCCTTAGATTATCCCTGCATAACCAAATTTTAAGATAAATAATGTTTTGCATATATAGAGAACATGTTTTTTCATGTTAATTGCTCTTTGCATCTCTTCTTTCAGATTGTCCTTGACTTCCATGTATTTACATTCTCAATCATTTATCTCTTTTGCTTTTTTTTTTTTTGGTGAGACTTGCCATTCTGGAATTCAAAATTTTCTATTCTGCCAATTATTTCTGTTGTACAAATTATAAATTCTGGTCTAAAATTTTTCATTCATCTTTTTAAAGAGGAACATCATGTTATGTAGTTCTATCCTCTCCTCAGAATCAGCAGGGTCCTCTGCCTCTTAAAGTATATCATTTTCCTGTGATTTGCAATATTTATTCATAGATGCCTAAATACATTTGCTACATTTAGAAGCTTGATTTCCCTCTGCTGTTAATGTCTTCCCTGTTGGCTTATCTGCTTATGTTCAAGGTTTGAGTTTTCTTTGTCCAGGTATCTTTGGTCATTTTAGCTTTTCCAACCCTTTGCCTCCATTTCCCCCTATTGCGCACTTTCTGATTTTCATTGTCTCAGATGGTGGGTTTTCTGGGGATGAATATCAAAGTATTTTGGACTCTTCCTATAGTGGGCAATTCATACTTCACCAGCTTAGATCTCTTGTCCCAACTGCCTTTGGGAAAGAAATAACTGGTCCCAGTTGTATATTGAATTCTTCAAGCTTAGTAGAATTCATCATAATTCTCTCTGATGGTGTTTTATCCCATTCCCTCTGTTTCTCAGTTTACTGGTCCACACTGGTGCTATTGCAGTCTGGGCAAATTTTTGTCTCCCAAGATTCTGAGAGCAAGGGATTAGGATGAGGTAAATTTTGAGGATTGGGGATTGAGTTCTATTATTATCTGTTCTCCTACAGAGCTGCTTAAGCACAGAACATTGCAACATTGGCTATCAAAGCCTCAGCAAATTTCTACCATTTGAAATTTGGACCTCCAATTGGAAAGACAGAGGGAGGAGGGAGTGGTCAAGGTATTGGGCTTCATTCATTGCAAACCTGTGGGGCAAACCTAATGTGGTCTTGCTTCTAGGGAATATAGTGGGTGGTGGTGGGGGGTGAATGAAGGGGAATTAGGCATTAGTACATGGAGATTTTGCCTCCTTTGGGTTCTTGATATCCTAAAACCTGGAGCAAGCTGAAGGTGCTTTATCCCAAGTACTTAATTTTAATTTTGGCGAGGTTTGAGAGGTTGAGGATCAGAGAAAATGTCTAACCATCCATCTTGGTGGTCATGATCCAAAAGTCCCAGAGATATAGTCTCTCCTTTATTTCCTGGAGTATAGGAAGTATCCCCCCAAGATTGTGCTCAGATGAGTTTTCATTAGTAATTCATTGATTATTCTTGGCAATTCTTTTAATGTTGTTTCTCCTAGTTTTAAAATTTTTATTTCAAATTTCATTTCTTTCATAAGTTTGGTACTAACTGGGTTTTCCACAATATAGTATTTTTGTGTCTTTACTATGATGTTTATCATTGTACATACATGCATACACATACTATATATATGTATATATAAAAATATTAATATTCTTATCTACTGAAAGTATAGTAGATTGGGAACAGCCTTTGAAACCAGGAAGACTTGAATTCAAGTCTCACCTTTGATGCATCTTGGCTGTGTGACCTTGGGCAAGACATTGAATTCTTTGGTGGTCTAGTCAACTCTTTTTAAGACTATAAGCTGTAGAGAAGATACCATCCTGCATTAGTAGAACCTTCGTCACCGAGGAGTTCCTAAACCAAGGAGATCATAGATCCATGCTCCATTCTGATTTTAATCAGTTAGAAACATCTACCTCTTGAGTTTTTACATTAGAACTATATCATTTAGAAAATCTCTTTGTAGATCTGAAAATATTTTGGTGGTTGTGCAGATCATAAGGTTGGGAGTTTTAAAAAAAAATATCACAGGATGCTAAACCTCAAAGGAACCCTAAGATTATCTCAACCAATCCCCTGATCTTATAAATCCACAAAACTTCTTAAGTGCTGAATCACATACAACCAGGACTAAGGATCTTGATAATGCTTTTCCTATATACCCAGATTTAGGAAAATGTTTAAGACCAGTTGCTTAGAACTTTTATATTTTAAAGTCACCCCATGCCTACCAATTCTATTATTTTATTCTAGAAGACCCTATTGTCTTTTCCTCTGGATCAGGATTGAGTAGTCTTGTAGAGTTCCAAAAAGTGGAGTCTGGGATATCATTGATTGATTTTGTTCTCATTTAAAGACATCTTACCTACAACTCTGATCAGTACTTGCATGTATTACTGAAAATGAAACTTCAAGCCTACACAGTTCAAATAGTCAAAAGATGCAGCTAACCATCTGCTGACAACAGAACATTTCTTGTGAATGCCATTGATTGAGATGGTGCCAATGAATGAGATACTGTACCTAGCCAACTTTAGCCCTAAATGAGAGGTTTAGGAGTTCTAATTTCCTCGATTCCCCCCACAAAATCTGTATTATATATTGAAAAAAATTTATAAGCATACCTGGGAAAAATTAAAATCCTTGTCAGTCATCCAAATATAGCTGGTCATGGGGTAATGTTGATCAGATTGAAAAGTGAAGGTGAGAAGAATAGAAAGGAGTGTCATTTAAGGTGCAGGGGAGAGGCCAGATCAGAGTTGGAGGCAGGGGAATGAGGAGAAATGGTCACGATCACTTAGTTGCCCTCTAGGAGGTCAAGCGACCAGGTCCCAGAGCAAATGAAATCCTAGAAATATTGGTGGAAAAACTTGTCAGCATCATTACTGAATTAGTTAGTGGTCTTTGATTTAGAGATTACAGAAGTATGGTAGACATAGAAATAGGATATGATGGATTTCCTTCTTACACCCCTTCTCCAAAAGTATATTATCCAAAACAGTAAGCCAACCAATATCTTAACAAATTTCCCAAATGAATTGAGGCTATCATTTGTGACCAGTTAGGAGCAGAGGCAGTGCTTATTGTGAGCTAATGTACAGTTCAGCACCAATCTTGCCTTTCCATTTCGTGGATGATGCTCCAGCCTCTAAAGATTTGTCAATCATTTATTTATATTCAGCAGTGCATTTGAGCTCATGTCTTCAAGAAAAAGGGACATGGGCCATACACTGATTGAAGGGCTCATTGATCATAGGGCTCACCAATTCCTATACATAAATACTTTTTCCATTTGAAGCCTACAAATACACTTCATAGATGAGAAAAGTGGCCAAGGCTAGTAATTTAAAGTCTGTAGATATGGCACCACCATAAGCTAACTTAGCATGCAGAAACCAATATCCTGGGAACTTGGGCTTGACCTGGTCTAGCCTACGTGCATTCTGTATCTCTCATTTAGGACATATAGGAAAAAAGTCTAATTCTGAACAGTTCTCTAGATGCCTGCACTCTATGTAGGCTTTTGGTTTTAGAAGGAAGTCTTTATGATGATGATGATGATGATGATGATGATGATGATGATGATGATGATGTTCCAGATTCACATTCTCATTTTCCCATAGGATCCCCAGTTCAGGGTCATGAGGTCATTAGGTGACAGCTCCTGATAATCTAGGTGCTCCTAACCAGCAGAAAATAAATTATCTGTAGGGTTTCTTGGGTTGGGGTGGAGTGTGACAAAGGATTCAGAATTGGGGAATCTTAAGAAACAAACAGCCCTAGAATGTCTGGAAATACTTCCACAAACCATAAGAACAACACCAATATGCACTGGATATTTTAAAATGAAGTTCACCAAAAATATTGGTCAAAACAACACCTAAGTCCTTTGTGTCCAATGGAACAAAAAACTCAGTAAACCAAATGAAGAAATGGCTTTACCTCTAGAGTTCTTCTCCCTCATTTTTAGACTTTTTCTTTCTCAAGAAATTTAAATGTGTTGTCTTTTTAAATGGCTTTCTATCAAATACTTAGAATTTTCTATTCATACATAGTTCCCTAGTAAAAGTTTTCTCATCCACATATTTTCAGATTCCCAGAAAATATGAATTCTAATTTGATCTACCTTTTTTTGCCAGTTGATCTAAGCTTTTGCTTTGATAGTTATAGTCTAATGATTATATGCAGACAAATAAAACCAGGTCTGCACTGGAACAAACCCGAGGTTCAGAGGTCAAGATACAATAAAGGGGGCTAACCAAAGTTCAAGTGAATGTCTTTAAACATGAAAACTGGAAGAAAGAGCTAGCACAGTCACTTAAAAGTAATGTAAATAGCTCAGAGAAAAAGGAGCAGCATTTTGGCTAAGACACTACCTTGGAAATATCTGTGATGTGCCAACTCTTCCCAACAACAACAAACTGGTAGACACACCAGGAATTCTTTGTTAGGTTTCAGAATTCACTTGGAAGCAGATGGAGAAGGGGTTGGTGGGGGTATGGGGGGGGGGGCTGACTCACCATGGGGAAGTTGGCTTTGCACAGCTTGGGTCCTTACTTCTCTATTGCTGCTGACTAAACTATAAAAAAGAATCTGCTGATTCATCATATAAGCATTTCAGATGTATAAATCCTCTTAATCATTGGGGTGACTGCTACTTTTATGGCTCCCAGCTATTAAAACTTAAGGGACAAGAACAAATAGACAGTGAAGTCGAGCAAAAACACAAATCTCTGTTTTCCAAAATATTTTGTAATAGAATGACCAAATTCCTAAATATTCCTTGGGAAAACTTAGGAAGCATATGATGGGAAAGACCCTACAGTGTGCCAAAGGTTCTCAGTGAAGTGCTCCAATAAATCCCCAATCTGAATTCTCTTGTTAGCAAAGTATTGGATAACTTCAACAATCTGTCTTTTCACCTTTCCTTTTCAGTCTCATTTCTCACTACTCCCCTTTAAGCACCCTTTGCTAAAGCTAGTTCTTTGATTTCTCCTTCACCATTACTGCCATCCCACTTTGATTTTTGTCTATTTGGAATGCTTTTCTACAAGACCAACCCATCCCTATTTTCCACAGGCTAATTCCTCTATGAAATCTTAGATCTGCTCAACCAGAAATAATCTCTCCTCACTCTGATTTCCACAATCCGATGTTCTTTCCTTTCTTAGACATGTATTATAGTTATTTGTGACTTATTGTTCCTTCCTAAACCATAAGCATCTTGAAAGCAGGCACTATGTCTTCTTTTTTATAGCTCTGAAATGAATGAAAGCCCAGTGACTTTGGATACAGCAAGTATTTTGAGAGAGATTTCTGGGATGAATGAGTTAATTCTCTACATTCAGATGGGATGGTGTCCATTTTTAATAAAATGGATAGAAAGAGTCAATATTTTATGGATGCCAGAAATGGCTGGTACCCTGTCTGAAGAACAATGAGTTAGCCTATCCAGTAGATTGATAATGCTCCATGCAGCAGCATTGGGCAAAATAAATGGGGAGTTTGTTATACTTTAAAATAAGATGCTTGTCATCACCCACATGTAAATAGAGAGTTCAAATCTTTTCCATTAAGTGAGCAACATATTTTATTGATGAATAAGCTCCCACATCTAAATATCCTGATGTTTCTCTTTGGCTCCTTGGTTCTGTTACTCAGTAGAGCACTAGCCACAGCCTTGTAGTTTACATGGGACACCTAGAGTAGGGGCTCCTCTGAAGTCCATCCCATGATGCCACTAACAATGAGCACTTAAGTCTACACCATCACAAGTGACTGAGGTCTTCTGGGGGGAAAAAACCATGAATTTTCTTTCATCAGAGGCACATACGTGTTTTCCCCTAAGATAGTCTAAGATTCATGACTTCCATCATTGATTTTGTCTCCCCAGAACCTTACACAGGACCCTTACACATAGTAGGTACTTACTAAGTACTTATCCAGTTGAGTAAGTCTGTAGATACCAAGGAATAGAATTTAGGTTTGTTCAAGTACCTAATAAGTTTCTATTTTCATATATATATATATATATATATATATATATATATATATATATATTCATATCTAAGAAACTTTCATTTTAGTTGTGTTTTAAGTACAGAGCCGGTAGAACCAGAGACAACTATAATGAAAATTGCTCTCTTACTACACTTATTAGGTAAGACCCAAACTAGGGACCAGCAAGACGAAAGAGTCATGGATTGAGTTGTAAAGTGGCAAATTTTGGGCTTAACAGAAGGAAACGCTTTCTAACCATTAGAGCTATCAAGTGGAATAGACTTGTCTCAGGAGATAGTAAGGCTCTCCTCAGTGAAGGCCTTCAAAAACTTCAAGCCTATGATTTTCAGGAATGTGGTAATTGAGATTCTTTTTCAAGGTTGGCCTGGACAGCTCTTTCCAACTCTGACATTCTGTGATTCTGCAACCCTTAAAGTCCAGCCTCTTCACGAAGGGATATTGTGATCCTTAAGAAAATTCTTTTTATTTCCTAGTGGTCTTCTGGGTCAGTGGCACTATCTAATCCTTCCGTCAGTGCCTGCCAGGGCTCGCTGGAGTCAAACTGTAACATAGCCCACTTCTTGAAGATGACATAGAGTCTTGCCTGGGAGGTGCTTTGTGTGCCCCTCTCCCAGAGCCTACAGTTAAGTCAAACCTAAGGGAATCAGGGGACCCACCATTAGACAGGAATTACTAGGAATTCAGTTTCATGGAGCCACAGTAAATAGCATGTAAACTCTGGTCATGTGGAAAGATTCATGGGATGGCAGCATGCTAGCCCCAAGTCAGGATGATAAAGGAGACTACTTCTGGCAAGATCATACTCATACTACAGGTTTGGCACTTTTAGATCATGGACCCCACCTACTCTATGCCAAGCCCAGTGGGGAGGGGGATCAAGGGGAGAGAAGGTGGCCTTCACTGGAAAGCATGCCCTGATCATCCCAAGATCTGACACCTTTTTAAGCTCCTATTCTCCTGGAACCTTAACCCTTTTGAACCAGACTAATTTCAAGTGGAAATTCAAATGGTTCAAATCCATATCTTGGTTTATATGGAACTTTAATATTTTCCCCCATCTAAACCTAACCCTCCTCACCTTTTCTTCTTTATCTGACATTTTACTGCCTTTGATGCATGGTCTCATTGTACCTCACAACCCTGTGCTACAGGTGCTACCATTCAGATTACAAATGAGATGATATTTGTCAAGTGTTTTACCTAGCTAGCACAAGGTCTGGCACATAGTAGGCACTCAATAAATGCTTATTCTCGTCTCCTACAATCCCCATTTTATTGATGAGGAAAATGCAGTGCAAAAAACTGATTTATGCCTTATCAAGCATCAACTTTTTAAATGTCAAAGGAGGCACTGGACCCAGGCCCAGCTGGGTGAGTGAATTATCATTGAAGGCAATCTCTTGCTGGGTAAATCTCATATTACTGTCAACCAAAAGAGAGGTCCAAGTTTACAGTCAATTCAGCTAGGTTGACATGAAAATGAATGGAAATGAATTACTTTCCACTTCCCAATTTGGAGCCTCTAAAATTATCACTCTTCCACAGAAACAAAATTAGCCTAAGTCCTGGGTAAGCGATTAAATTAACACCCCATGAACTTAACTCTTCTTACTTGATTCATAAGTCATTCTACAAAATCCAAACACTGTGCAGGAGGGAAAAGGGGGTGCTGTCTGGTATTTTCTAGATTGCATTCCAGGATCACACAGCAGTCAGATGAGCTCTGATGTTATTTTTAACACATTATCCCTCATACTTGTGCCTTATTGTCAGCATAAGTAATTCATGGTGGAAATGAAGGTGACTCCCCACAAATAGGATTCTTCGGTTACATTGTGCTGTTAGAATTAGGTTGACCCCTTGAATGAGCACTTTGAAGGAATAATAGAGCTGAGTCACAAATGGGTCACCTATTAAGTAGATAGGAATTCAAATACTCCCTGGAAAGAGAGGCCATTATTTTATTTAACTGTAAAATGCCAACAATGCAAAGGGACCCAAACCACCTTCTTTAACTTCTAGCTTTATACTTTCATAGGTAACACACACTTACGACCATTAACTGAAAATGGAAACAGGGCATTACAAGTGCCAATTGGGACCATCCTGGGCAACCCACCGCACTGGTACCTCCTTAGTGGTAGCGTTCTGTGGTCAGAGGATTTAATAACCTCCTGCATCTTGTCATCTTGTATGACAGAAGCAAAGATGGGTTGGTACCATGGGAAAGGGCAAGGGCCAAGTGGACAAGTAAAGATCTCTATTGGTACCCTCTCAATATTAGGAGGAAATGAGAAAAACCTCAAATACTTTGGGTGAACCACCAATACTAAACTTATGGGAAGCCTTGCTATAGTCATCTGGGGTGGGCAGGCATGACCAATGAGATCACATATCCTTTAGGGTATCTGATCACACAGATTATCTTAATCCATCTAAAGAAATTGAGACTCCCATGAGGATAATGACTGCATTCTAGACCACAAATCTAAATAACAAGGTCAGGAATTTGAATCCCAGATCCCCTTGACTCAAATCCTCACTGGATCCCAGCAGATTCCCTCTATCCATCTCTATCAACAGAGTTCTGCTTTCTCTTATGATTCATAGATAAAAAAAAGATTTGTTCCTCAACCCTGAGACTATATCCTTAAAACTCAACAGTGCCCTGGACCAACTAAGCAGCACAGAACAATCTCCATTCTTCAGTCCTAAATTTGGATGGGGGTTGGGCATGGGGGCAGGGGAATCACCCATACTGCAGGAAAAAAAGGTCATTTCTTATTTTAATCACATTACTTTGCTCTGCAATATTAGGTTGGTTGCCTTCAATAAAGATTTCCTGAGTGGTTGATTTTTCTCTCCTCTTGGGAAACAGCGATATTTACTGTATGTTTCTAATAGAGCTTGAAATTAGCCTGGTATGTTGTTTACTCTATTTGGTGGTGGTTCTAGCAGCCATAGCATTTATCTAGCACTATCATTATTTTTATTAAGTAAGCCCTTGCACTTTCAAAGTGTCTTATATTCTCTGTAAATATTTTATTAGCCTTTGTAATTAGTCATTACTCAGCTTCTCACCAGATTGCTGGGATGTAGGTCAGTGTTATAATCCCCATGTATCACCAATAAAGAAAGCAAGACTCCTAAGAGCTGAGAGAATGGGGCCTTTTTGAGAGGGAAATCCCTCTAGAGAGAGCACAAGAGCTTCTCCCTCCCTATTTCCCTCAACTTACAAATCTCCTACCTTTCAGTTGCATTGAGATTGCAGGAATCCATCATCATTGCAGTAACACCGTGTCAAAATCCCTACAACATTGGAATGCTCAGAGATCAAGGTTGCAGTTTGTCATAAATCTGCTGGTGGTATGATCTTGAGCCTGGGCTCCTTCATTTGCTGGTCCTCAGTTTTCTCAACTATAAAATGAGAGGGTTGGACACAGATGCCCTCGAATTAAGGGTCCATTCCGACTCCTAAGTTGGTTAATTGTACACTTCAACTTTGAGATAACAAACTTCCCTTGATCACTACTGTGACCAGGAGACTGAAAGTCACCCAATCTGTCATTAGAGCTGTTTTCTCCATATTAATTGCCCTGTAGTCTGGGGAGAGAACAGAAAAATAGATAACTTTGTTCATCTTCTAAATACTCATTGGGTATCTTTTTTAAAAAAATATAATTATCCAAATATCAAATGATAGACATCCTAGGATTTTCACTTGAATGCCAGCTACCTTCCTGATATCGAGTTCACACTGCTCTACCCTGTTCATTGTCATCCTACACATAGAAGCTTCCATGTGAAGCTGTGGGGGGTAATGGTGGAGATTGTTTTGAACACTGGCTCCTAAAGTGATACTCAATAGGAAGGGTAGATGACTTCAGAGACCCTTTAAAAAATAGCAGTAGTCTTGGGAGGGCTTCTAATAAAACTCATATCCAAATGACCACAGAGTATTTCAGCAGACAAGGGAAGGCTTAGACTGCCAATTCCTGTCACTGCCTCTAGGAAAAACAAATCTGACCTTATCCTTTTGCTTAGGTCTGGCAATATGGTCAGGCACTTGGAAGACATCTAACCAAAATATGCTGTTTTGTATTAAAGCATGGACAATTCAAGATTAGGTAGATTTGACTAAAATTTGGTTAAAGAGAATTTTAATGCCTGTTATTTTTCTCAGTCATATAAAATGTGTCAAAGGCAAAATGTTCAGAATGGACTTTTTCATAGACCATTGTTTCCCTAAATGGCAGTAGTGAGGTAGAAAGAAACTGGGAATCAGAAAACCTGGGCTGCTTAAATTCAGGGAAAAAATATGGAACTTAAATCAGAAGTGTTAAGTTTGATTAAGTTTGATTCCGGCCCTGCCACTTTCTAGCTGTGTGAGCTTGACCAAGTCCCTTGACCTTTCCAGACCCTGGGTCTCCTCACCTATAAAATGACTAATAAATCACCATGTCCCTTCTTGCCCTCAAATTCTTTGATTCTGGTAGCATGTACCTCAATTTTACAGCATTTTATAGCAAGGATCTAGGATGTTAATTATTAAAAGTTGAGAAAATGAAACACTCAGTCACCCACCCAAGGGCCTTAAATAAATTGCTGAGAGATTAGTCACTTGGGCCTAAGGAAAATCAGGCAATGACCTCAAAGAAATGCAATGGAAAACCCCGTCTCCTCATTTCTCCTTGGTTTGTTTGGCATGGCCATCTGTGGTCATGGGAACTTCTTTTGAGCTGGGAACCCCCTTATATGCTTTTATTCTCCTTTCTTAGCTATTTAAGGAGCAGTACACAAAGTAATGCCCTCCCTATCTCTTTCATGAAACCTGCCTCAAAATCACAACAGAACCATGGACAGCACTTCTCTTACTTTGAAAACTCTACATTTATTTTCTGTACCACCTGCTTGGCTCTTGACATAGACTATCCTCAATCATTGAACTGGACCATATGTAAGTCTCGTCTCCCTAGGGAGACTCTCCTTGAAGACAAGGCCTTGTGTCTTGTACAATGCTTGGGGGATACTATGCTGCTCAGGGGAGTGAGAAATTCTTTTGAGAGAAGACCAGACCACTGGGGATGAAAGTGAGCAACCACTTGAACACTCCATAAGCCAAATAGAATTTCTGCAGTCCTCGTCACTTGTGGAAACTATTTACAGTTGATATTGTGAAGTTCCTCAAAATCCAAATCCTGTCCAATTTGGTGGGGAGTGGGGGTGGCTAGTGATAGCCAGTGGTGGGCTTTTATATGGAAGATGTTGCTTATTATTCTGGGAAGATGAATTATAAGTGTGTCCAAATTACTCATGGATTTTGGCACAGTTTCAAAATCATGATATCTTTTGGACACATGTAGAAATTTGCTCACATGGCAGAATAAAGCCAGTGAAGGAGAGATATTGCACTGCACCGAGTGTTGTGCTGAAGAAGCATCAATTGAGAGAGATAGAGTGAGATTCACTGAATTTATCAGGCTGTAACACTCTAGAACAGAAGGTACCTATGGTACCATTTTTTAAAAAGCATCTTATTGTTCCCATTATCTACCTTAGAGAGACTGGAGCTTCCCACAGGAGGCAGAACACACAAGACCTCTCTGGGCTTGGACAAGGGATCAGGGATAAAGAAAAATCCTGGCACCAATGCCAATATCTGGGTACTAGAGAGGGAATCTGGAAGCCCATGTTTCAACCTAAGCTCTGCCACTAACTAATCCATGACCCTGAACTGAAATCACCTCTCTGGAGCTCAGTCTGGTAAAGCAAAAGGGGTATGGGGGCCATGGCTAGAGTAAATGATCTTGAAGGTCCCTTCCAGCTCTGACATTCTATGATTGTATGGGCATTGCAACAAAGCCTATCAAAGTGCTTGGCAACATCTTCTACCCATGTCATTTTCCATTCCCCTCTGGGAACAAGGCTCCTGCTAAGGACTTAACACAGGATCCAGTTTCCCTTGGACCAAAGGAATGGCAGTGGTGGAGGGGACTCTGTTAATAGAAGGATCTTGACCGCTGTTGAACCAATACCATGTTTATGTTGCCATTAGTTTCTGAAGTCACCCGATTGAAAGCCTTCTTTTAACTTCTCTAGGTCTTTTGGGGGATTATAGACAATTCCTCAACCTCCGCCATGATCTTGGGAGGTTGAAAATGGGCTAAGAAGTTATTGGAGTACAAGAATGAGCTTCTCTGAACCTTGTGATTTTCTTCAGAAATTTCCATGACTCTTTTCCCCCTCAAATGTTTTGTATTTATATTCACATATTGCATTTCCCAATATAATGCAAGTTCTTTGAAGAAGGGTGTTGAGGGTTTTTTTGTGGGGGGGGAGTGGGAAGGCAGTGCCTTTAAATAAATCTCCAGAGCCTAGCACAGTGTTCCACATTCAGTAGGTGCTTAATAAGCATTTGTTGAAGCGGACTAGGCTCTGGGTAAGCGAGGCTTCTCCAAAAGACTGGCAGGCAGAGATAGAAGCTATTCGTAAAGATTGAAAAAAATTCTTTTCATGGTTTTTCACTGTAGGTTGTGAATGGATATTATGAGGTCTTTGCCTATAAGGCAGCTTTTGCAGAAGTGAAAGAAAGTGCAAACTATGGGGTTCTGGGACCCCAGGCACTGAAAGAGAATAACAACAGAAAAACAGAACAGAGGGTCTGAGATCACCAACTTCTGGAACCTTCCCCAGTAAACCACCTTCCTTTCTACATCTTTTGGATCCACTGGGCCTCAGCTTAGGTTCCCCACTAACACATAGGTCATGAGCCAATACTGGCCCATTGTGTGTCACTTCCCAACAGATGTGTTCTCCATTTGGAGCCTTTAAAATTAAAATCATTTAACCCTGAGAGTTACCATTTGACCTCTTTTAAGAAGAGTACAAAAGCAAACCTCAACACACAGGCATTCCACAGAATCCTGGAAACATTTCCTGGTGTTTTAGCAATCAAGGATATTTGTTCATAAAGCATTTTAAGATATATTTAGATGGTCCAGGCCCTCCAAAGCTCTTTAACTAAGCTGAGATAGAAAAAAAAATTAAGTGTAGGTATGGGGATAAGTGGGAGAGCATGTTCCCCAGTCTAGGTTTTGAAAGTCGGTTACATAGAGTAGTTAGAGAAGATTGTGGCAGGGAATATTATAATGTTTAAATGTGCCCAATGGCTTTAATGGTGTACACATAGGTACCTTGCCCACAAATATATGCTTTCATCTTTTTTAAATGAAGAAGCAGCATGGAGAAGGGAAGGCCAGATTGCTGACTCCATCCCTGTTCAGGAAGATCTAGGTTGAAGTTTTACTTCTCTTTTTGGTTGTGTGACCACATACAACACTCTGCACTTTAGTCTCCTTATCTGTAAAAATATCAATTCCAGAAGGGTGCTGTGAGGTTCAAAAGAAAATAATGCAATAAAATCTGGAAGGGGTTCCTAAATGTTGACTCTTGAGTTTTCTCCTGGACCACCCAATAACTAAGTTTTCCTTCTTGTACACCTCCTTCTGGGCATTCACTAAACAGTCGCTGTTTTTAAAGCACTTTTAAAAAATTAAGGCCTGCATTTCCCAAAATCTATTTGACAAGGAAACAAAAAGATAGTTCAAGACTTATGGGTTGTATTTCTACACCTAAAAAAGTCATGGGATTTCCCTTTACATACTGTTTTATTGACAAAAGTCATTCTCTGTTCCTTAGTAGACAATTTCATTATCACTTGAGAATCCAAATCATTCTTCACCATCTAGCCAACATTCTGGTACTGCTTGAGACTGATTCTTCTAAGGACTGACCTCAGGGTTACGGTTCAAATGGCTGGCCAAAGCTTTCCTTCCACAGAGTCCAAAGTCACCTCTATTCCCTCAGGAAACATTGGATCAAGAACTTTGGTGGTGGGTCGTCTTATTCAGCCATCCAAATATTAAACTAAGAGAAGCCTGGACAAATTGAAGTCAGAACTTATTAGCAAAGACTGTTGTTGTGTCCTTTATGCTCTCCTCCTTCCCCCACCCCAAGCACCCAGAAGAGTTCCCTAAAACATAGGATATTACATAATAAACATAGGTAGTCAAGACATGCTGATTGAACATTGAATTTAGGGTCTTTTTCCTCTCCATCTCCTTAACTTGTTACCTGTTTAAAGATAAGCTAGAAACAATGACTTGGCAAGTAAGGGGATGGGTACATGACCACCAGGGACACCTCCTTGAAACTGCTTTGTACTCAGACATTCTTATCCTCAAGTGCTAAAACTGATTGTGGTGTCAACAATGTAAAGCATATACTCTGGCACTGCCTGAACTGGAACCACTGGATTCAATGTTTTCAGCATATCCTGGAGAGAGAGAGGAGTGAGTTGCATTTTCCTGCCTAGAAGTTTTCTGGGGAGTATACTCCCCATTTGTATCACAACAGTACAAACCCAAACTCTGAGCCAGATAGTCCTAGACACTCAATAGAGTGTGAAATAAAGTGAATTTTGGTCAGGGGCAGGGGCGGGGGGAGAGGGGAGATGTCAGGAGGAGGATTGTGGTAGAGATGGAAAAGGGGGTGGGGAATAGGGAGAGAAAGAAAAATCCTGATTTCCTAAACACTGGAAAAGTGTGGTTCTAAATTAAGTATCATTCATCCTTACTTTGTCCCTAATGGGATGACTGATTTTGCTTAAGTCCTGTCTCTGCCCCTACATTGACTCCTACATAAAGTGAGAAGCATGGAATAAGGGATGTATTCCCTCCTTCCAGCTTTAGGAGACTTTAGAATGTTGGCTATCAGACTTAGCAACAATGGCTCCAAGAACAGTTTCCCCTTGGATGGGTACTCTCTCCCCTAATAAGATGCCCACAGTGGAGGGGACTAGTTCATTGATTTTGCCCTGATGCATTCCCCAGACTTGGATCCCTCTTCCTACCATATGAAGAGGACTCCAAATACAAAAAACACATATTTGAATTTGGAAACAATTGCAATGTGAATGGGATTAAAAAAAAACTCAAGAAAATCCATTCAGTATCTCAAGCAATTGATTCATGGAGTATTATCAGGCCTAACTTGGAACCCCTGGAAGCTCTTAATGATCCTTTCAGGTCATCCAGTTCTCTTTATTCTAATGTGTATGGCTCTGCCATTTAAAGTAATAATTCACATTTATATAGGACTTAAAGCTTTACAAAGCAGTTTGCTTATAATAACCCTGTGACCCTTTAGAAGATAAGTGGTATGCCACATCAGCCTCATTTTATGAAGGAGGATTGAGGCCCAGAAAGAGAGCATGATTTATTGACTCCAAGTCATACAGTAAGTGGGACAGTCAACATCTCACATCTAGGTATCTTGACTACAAAGCCAACACCCTCTCCACTATATCATTCCCCTTAATGGCAAGCATTAGTAAAATGAGGGGACTTAATTAAATGGTTCCTTTCAGTTTGGAAATTTTTGTGATCCCAATGTGATCCCAATATAGCTCTTATCCAGAATTTATTTGTCCAGTAACTTTACCTCCACAGAACTTAACTAAAAGCCAGGAAATAAGGAACACAATTTTCTGGGGGTAACTAAAGATATTTTTATAATTTTAAGTGAACTTTTCATGCTTTTAAAACATGGTTCTGTGAAGGAATTCTTAGGGCTTCCCACACTTTCAGAGGGGCCCATGACATGCAAAAAATGGTTAAGAATCTGTTCTGTAGAGTCTTTTCATTCTTACTTCAAACAATAATTCTAATCAGCCTATTGTATCTTTCTCAGTTCATAGCATATGAAGTAAAGCAAATTATGTGGTGGCAGGGTAGGATAAGATGAATGTTCCCCCCTCCCCAGTTTCAAGGAGAGAAGGAAATTTAGATTCAAGCATGATGACATCAATGAGAAAGGACAAGTGAAAGATAAATGATAAAAAACAGATACAAGTAGAGAAAAGAATAGTCTCAAGCTACTTGGTACTAGGACATCGTGGGAGTGTCAAGGCATCATAGCCTAGTCCAATAACTGAGGTAAAAATCACTCAGTCATAAGTTCAGGTTCAGTCATGGCCATTATTTAAGAAGGTGGGAAGGCTCAATCCAATACGAGTCATGAAAAATTTGTCATCTTCCTAATCCCATGTACCTGATTTCCCCCTTTGACTTCTTTATTTCTGTTAACTGGCATCACTGTCTAAATTAGTCATCCATCCATCCATCCATTTCCTCATTCATCCAGACAGGAAACATCATGGTATTGTGAAAAAACCTGCTAGTTGTGGAGTCAGAGGATGACAGAAGGTGACCTCTCAGTTCCTCATGAAAAAGTTGGATGTCAAAGAAGGCCTCTACAGCCCCCTTTCAGCTTCAAATCTAAAATCCTTTGACATCTCATCATTAATCAGTTTCTAGAACCTTTCTAGTCTGTCTTTGACTTGTTTCTCATATATTCCCCCTTTCTAGTTCCATGGATACTACTTGAATTTAATTCTTGATGATACCTTGCATTGGCTGTTAACCCTGTAATTAGTCTAGTCTTTAATCCAGCAGCTCTGACTTTTTGATCTCAAAATAATCTTATGCTCTTAAAATTATTAAGGACTACCCCCCCAAAGAGCTTTTGTTTATGTGTGGTTGATGTCAATCAATATTTAATATATTAGAAATTCAAACATCTTAATATTATTAAGAAAATACTTTAGAACTCATAACATCCCCCCAGGGACCCCCTGGAGTCCCTGGACCACACTTTGAGAATCTTCTGCTCTTCCTAATCTTCCTTAAGAAAATCTCCATCATAATTCTCTTGCTCAAAAAGCTTCAGTGTGAGCTCCTCATTGTCTGCAGAATAAAGCCCAAACTTACTGGGCAAACACAAAGGGCCCCTCCACAATATAGCCACTGCCTAGCTTTCATCCATATCTACTTTGCTTCATATTTCTTACACCTTGGCCAAATTGAGCTGTTAGACATTTTTCAAATATTTGTTGAACTTTCCTGCCTCTGGCTCTGTGCTCATGTGGGTTCCCTCCACCAGCAATGACCTTCCCCTTCATCACTCTTTTAGAACATTAGGCATCTCTCAGGATCAAATTCAAATGCTATTTCCTTCCCAAAACTTCCCAATCATCATAACAAATGTCTCTTCTTAAAACTTTGTATTCTCTTGCAAAATTATATTAATTTAAAAATTATTTGTCTTTAAAAAAATCAAAGCATTTCTGGAGAAGTCCCTTCCTTGCTTTCACCTACCCTGTGAACTTTCCCTTGTACTCAATGAAAGAAGGAATGATTAAATTATTATTTTCTACTTTTATTATCCACACTGTACCAGTACTAAGAGGGGTTGCATATGGGGAAGAGGGCTTTGATCTGAGAAATCATAGAGATAGTAGTGGAGACCTACAGAGACAATTGCATGAAAAAATCTTTTTTCTGGGATAGTAGTATTGATTTGATGATTGTTCCCAAAGCTAAAAGAAGGAAGGAGGAGGGGAGGGAAAGAAGTGACATGGAGATGGCTGAAGGTTTGCATAGTAGATAATGTCTTTGAGTCAGGCTAAATATGGTGAAGTAAGGTCAATTAGAAGCCCAGGCCCCCAAGACTTCAAGGCAGAAATTGTAGAAATAAATGGAGACCTGAGTTTCAGGGAGGAATGAATTACCATTTCAGAGGAATTGGAGGGATTGTAGCATAGACCTAGTCAAGGACAAAGTTAGGTTAGATATGGAGAAAGTCACCATTTAGGAGGCAAGTACCCCAGAAGGAGAGTTGGAGCGATCAGTCAGAGATGTGGGGGTTGGACCAATGGAAAAGGCAGCATGATACAACTGGGCATGGTACTGGGTTGGGCTAGATAATGGAGGAATCTTCCAGTCAAAAATCAAGGACCTCTGGGAAAGATAATAGGAGTAATGGGTTGGAAGTAGAAACAGGATTGAAGACAGAGAAGATAGAAGGCCAAAGGAAGAAAAAAGTGATCAAGCAAAATCTACTGGAATATCAGTATGCAACACTGCACATCCATAGCTCCTTACCTCTCTAAAGAATGGAAGGAAATACATTTCCTCATCTTTCCTCAGGAAGACTCATTTTGGGGGCCATGTGTCTCTTCTCTAAATCTAAAATTTAATGGGTTCACCTTAAGGACAAGTCTTGTATTCGCTTACAGACTTTTATGCTTCTCAGGATAGGGACTATTAGAGAATCCCAGATATCTGGAATTCTTATTTGATTCAACCCACATCTGGTAGGATTCCCCTCTACAACCCTTGAGTCATCTCAATCCAGTGTGTGCTCTTCACTGTACCACAGTCTGCTTCAAACACTTGATAAACATTTGTTGTTGAAATGAACTCCCCAGAAGATGAGGGGGAAGAAAAGGTGCAATTGTGGAAGAACTAATTCGTGCATGTCAGATAAATGATGTGTTAATGAACCTTGGAAAGAAACGTTCCAACTAACAGCAGGTTGGTCTAGGAGAGCAAGGGTGCTTCCTGATTGGAGCTGGATTCTAACAAGAGAGGAACCGCACCCTTGGGAAGAATAGATTGAATAAATGTGAATTATTTGCTCTCAGTTGAGGATCTCAAAAATACCTTTACGTCCCAAATGAGGTGAGAGAGACTGGAACCTCTGTTCAAAGGGAGATTGTAGGGCACATGGGACTGGTGGTTTTATGGGACTGATATGTCCCAGTAAGAGTTGCAAGAGAGCAAAGGAAAAGCATGGAGGGGTGCTTACTTGTTCCCAACTCAACCCCCTTTGCCTCAGTGAAGAGATTGGGATATTTGGAACATAGTTTCAAAGATGGCAGGAAACTTAGAGGTCATGAATGGCACCCTTTACCCAACTAATTTTAGAAATAAGGAAACCAAGGCCTAAAGTGATTTGACAAAGGTCACACATGTAGAAGTGGCAAAGCTAGGACTTGAACCCAGTCCTCTAATTCCAAATCCAGGGCTCTTTCCAGTGTACCAAGCTTGCCTCTGTGACTTAAAGGACTAGAAAATGGCCTTTTGCTGAAAGAAATGAAAAGTAGTCTGCCTCTTCTGTGGAATTCTCCTAAAGAGTGAAATCCCCAAACACATTCCTGGATGTATTGGGTCAAAAAGGAAACCTTTTCTTCTTTGGCATTCTGGGATTTTCAAATGGTACTGGCTACTTTCCAAATCAAAGGAAAAGCTCAGAAGGAAAGCCTTAGAGACCCATATTGATAAATGTGGCATCATTTACACAGAAACAAACTGAACTTTGAACTTGGCACTGGGGGAATAAAATCAAACAACTCACTACTGATTTTTTTTCAAAGTTGCTTAAAATGGGGGTAGGACTCTTCCAACCAGAAACCCATGGCCCTTTATAAAACAACAGCAGTAATTCATGATATTCCATTCTCTTGATCCATGGAAAACGCTTTACTTTCCTCTCACAGATCCTCCTAACACTAAAACATCTTGGGTTTTTTTAAGTTGAAAGGCTGCCATGGACTGGTCTGACAACAGAACCTCTAATATACTCATGCATTTTTTGTAACATTCATTCAGAGATTCTGGAGAACAGACTTTTTAATATAATACAGTGAAGGAGCATTTCAAGCTGTTTTACTCACACCCCATCACACTGGTGACAGCAACCCACTTTCAGGTATTTTCTTTGCCTAAAAGGACACAAGAAATCTAGAAAAGTTTTCCAATTATTTAGGCTAAGCTATTTATTTGAAAACTACCATATTTCTTAATTGACTGAAATAGATGAAAAAAAGTCAGAGTCTTGAATTTTGATTGTCACATTCTTGGTGGGTAGCCAAGATTGGGAAAGGTCTCTAGATAATGCCATATGAGATCAGGTAAAGGATGCTTCACCTGGACAAGAGAAAAGTTGGTGGGGAGAGAGTGAGAAACATGATGACTGTCTTCAAGTATTTGAAGGGCTATCATATGGAAGAGAAAGAAGAAGATTTGCTTGGCCCAATGAATGGAACAAGGAACAGAAGCAGATGTAGGCTTGATGTAAGGAAAAACTTGCTAATGTTTAGAACTCTCCAAAAGTGGGAGAGGTTGTCCTGAAGTGGAAGAGGCTGTCCTGGGATGCAGAGGGAATGTACCCCAGAACTATGCCCCAAGACCTTTTCTCTTTTCTCTCTCTGCTCTTTTTTCTTGTTGATTTCATCAATGCCTATGGGTTCAATCTTCTCAGGGCACAGGACTCACAAATCTACCTATCCAGAAGCTCTCTCTTCCTGCTACATAGCTGCATGTCCCCTAGGCATCTCAAACTCAACATCTCTTTGTGTTCTCTGTTTCAGTCAAGGGTCACATGATCATTCCAGGTACAGGTTCTTGACCTCAGAGTTCTTAACTCTTCATCTCTCCTCACCCATGAACATAAACAAAAATTGCCAAGTCTGCCTCAGTTTTAGCTATACCATATATATATTTCATTTTATCTCTTCACTCACATTGCCATAATTCCTATCACCTCTTGCCTAGCCTCTTAATTGGTTTTTCTTTTTCCATTGTCTCTGATGGCTTGATTTGGTGGTCCCTGAAGGTCCCTTACTTCTAAATCTATAAGCCTTTGATCTTCTGTGTCAATTCTTAATTTAAGAAACTATTATGGTCTCCTATTGCCTCTAGGATAAAAATACAGATTCCTCTGTCTGGCATTTAAATCCCTTTACAACCTTTCTACAACCTCTCTTTTTAAACTGATGTATTTCACTCTCGCTTGTCTCCTCTGTTTTCAAGCCAAACTGGCCCCTTTGGTGTCATTGGCATAGGTGGCTGCCCCCCCCCCCCCATTACTGGAATACTCTTCCTTACCATCTTAGCTTTAGGCAGTCCCCAGCTCCCTTCAAGACTCAGCTCACATGCCTCTTCCTCATCCGCCACACTTGTTTTTTCCTCCATATTTTGTCCATGCTCTTTGTGGTCTACTCCTAGAATAGCCTTGCATTTATCTGGTGCATATTACCTCTTAACTCATCTAAAGATAAGTTGCTTCCCCCCCAGTTGAATGCAACCTCTTTTAAGGCAGGAACTGTTTTTGTCTTCGTATACTCAGTGCTGGCCATGGTATCTAGGTCATCATAGGCCCTTAATGAATGCTTGTTGGAATTGTTGAAGTGACCTGGCTCCCACTTCCAAAGAGTTTCTCAAGTCAAGGCAAGATGACATCTTGCCAGATATGTTGTAAGGGGAATTCTCCCTCAGGTATAGCTGGACTCCAAGGCAGCAGCAGGAGACCCTTCCAACTCTGAAGTGAAGCATTACTCTTGCTTCTTCTATTCTCTTTTCTTGTCTCCTACTCAAACTAGTGAGTTCTCATTGAAGCCAGTTGTAGACCATGTTAATTTGGATCAAGGTTCATTTAGTTCACTCTGAAGCAGCCTCGGAGGACCCTTCTAACTCAGAAATGAAAACTTTTCTTGCTTCTTCTTCTTTTCTCTTGTGTTCTCATCTAAATTAGTGTACTCTCAATGTAGCCAATGGGAGACCAGTCCAGCACATTAATTTGGATCAAGGTTCATTTGGGTCAAGGAATGTCTTCCTTAGCAAAATAAAGCATAGGAGAAGCAGTGTGGCACAGTTCCCCCACCCCAGGTTGATCTGAACATGCTCATGGCATTGGGGAAATGCATTCACTTGTTGGGGCTCCACTTTCCTCATCTAGGAATTGAATGGGGCCATTTCAAACGACGCTTCTAGTTCTAAATCAATGATGGCCAATGCCGCATGGTCCCATGTCCTTTACTACCCATAGTGGCTCTTCTTGGGGTTAAACTGAGCGTCTGCCTATCTGAGATACATTTAGCTCAATATTGTTCTCTTCTGGACCCTATTTAATGACTGGATTGCCAAAGGGTTTTGCATAGTGTGCGTGAATCATTTTCACAACCATCTCCAAGTCAGTTCATAGTTGTTTTATAGGGGTCTGAGTGATCTAATACCTGTCTTTACCAGTTGTTCTTCCCTGAAGTGCAGGGTTTCTTGGCAATTCCAAAAGCTTCTAGTACTTGTCAGCCCCTGCCTTTCCCCCAGACAAAGAGGCCTGTTGAAAAGCACATTGCAAAGGATAGATTTGGTATTAGTGGATGGAGGGTACCCTGCAGCATTTACCAATGATTTGGGGCCTCTTTTTCAGGATGTGTACTTGAGAGTACACATTCATTTCTCCTCTCCTCAGAGACAAGTTATTGATGCTTCCCTTTGGATGTATATCTTCTCTCTGAGCTTGGGATCAGGTTCCACTATCAATAGGACCTTCCTATAGAGAGACAAATTGACGAATTCTCTAGGTCAGGATGGGAAAGGAAAGATGAGGCACTAGGAAGGGGACCTCCCAAAAAAAGGATCCAATGTTCCAAACATCTCCCTCACGATTTCTTCTCCACTGCTCTTAAGAAGGACTCCCCTGGCCAGTTGGTAGATAAAGGCTGCCTCATTAACTTGGACTGCTAAGATCATCACTGGAGAATGACCCCAGGGGAGTCCAACAATGTCTTGTTGAGAACAGTTGCCAATGACAGGAAAGTTCCCAGGACTATGGAAACAAAGCAAAATTCACATAAAAATCACTGCAAAATGGGTAGCTAACAGGTTTTTGCTTTTAAAAAACAAAACAGAAAAGACACTGAGGGCCACGGCCTTAGGTATTTTTTTTTTTTGCTGTCATTTTCTATAAATCAGGAGTTCTAGACACCTGAGGAGAAACACGGACAGGACTTAGGAAAAGAGAGCAAAGAGAAATAAAGTATGAACTGAGAGCATGCAGAATTCCCTTCTATTTTTTTGGTGGGGGGATCAAGAGGAGGATACAAACTTTTATTTCCAAGCACTCTAGCTGACTTGGATGAAGTTAGTGAATGATGTAAGGCTTCCCTTCCCTATAAGAGGACAAAGACCTGTCCCAATAGAAACTACAAGATGCAATGGACTCCTTCTGGCATCACCATTAGATAATTCTTTGGGGGAATCCAACCCCATAAATAGAAAAGTTTTTGGAAAAGAGATTAGCAAGGAATGAAAGAGGAAGAGAATGTAGAGAAATTCTAGCTTTAAATGGAAAGAAATAGTGCAAGAATAATATTATTGTCCCTCCTAATTATAAAAATGAAACCTTTCTTGTACATAACCACCTATGATCATACTAATCATTGGATGGCAAAAATGGACAAGACCTCAGAGGTTATATCTCAAATGTGCAAGCTGTTTTCCTCACAGAACCCCAAGGAAGTAGCTTATTCTACATGGCCAGTTCTCTCTGTTACAGTTGAGACTTTGTCCAGATTCACATGGTAAAGTATAGAAACTGCTACTTGAATCCATATCTTCTGATTTGAAGGCCAGCACCATACCATCTCATTTACTCCAACAATGTGCCAATGTGTTAACTCGCTCTGTAACATCCCCAACAAACCAGCATCCCTCATACAGTGATAGGTCATTCACAGGGCTGTCAGGTAGTTTAGTAAGTTCTAATTGTTGTGATGTTTTTCCTCATATCTAGTTTTGATCCTTCTCTCTTTAATTCCATCAATTGATTTCTAGTTCAGGATGGGACAAATTAGTCTGTCTTCCACACATCTCTCACTTGACTACTGTCATGTCAATATGACTACAATGCCTCTCTGATTCTTCTCTTCTCCAGAATGAGGATCTTCAAATCCCTCACTAGAGTCTCGGATTACAGTATGTCCCTGCCCTCACTGCCAGATAACTCATCACTGCCCTTTTGTGATGCTGAAGGTGAAACATAGTCCTTGAGATGGGGTCAGCCAAAGACAGGGTATCATCTTCCAGCTTGTTAGGGATTTCACAAGTCTATTGAGGAAGCCAATGATAGCATTTTATGGAAACAGCTTGGCCTAGTGGATAGAGAGTTAGCCTGGGACTCAGAGAGACCTGGGGGAGGCGGTAAGGGTCCAGACATCCTGCCCTTGAAACAGGTTTTGTGACTCTGGGCAAGTTACTCAACATGCATGCTCTAGGGAGCTCTCTAAGCCTGGAAGTTGCAAGAAAGATACTGACTGACCTTGGTAAATGGAGTTTCTCATGATGATGATGAAATCACAGCTCCCATCCTAATTCCTATCACTAAGAGATGGCATTACTTTCTGTTCTTTTTTTCCCCTTTTGGCTGCTGTGCCACTGTGCTGATGTCACAGAAGGAGACTCAATTGAGCCAGAGGATTTATGCTAGCCCTGCCACTCATGGCTGGTATGGAGTCAGCCTGGGATCCTAACTCCCCTGAGTTGTTCTTTCACATTTACAAAGCACTTTCCTCCAAGAAAGATCCACCATGATCTTAGAAGGTTGATATGTAGTACAAGAGTGAGAAGCTCTGAACCTTATGATTTTCTTTAATTCAGAAATTTCCTTGATGCTTGGTACCCTCAAATGTCTTATATTTATTTACCTGTTTGCAGATTGCATTTCCCAATATAATTCAAACTCTTGGAAAAAGGGTGTTGGGGTTTTTGGAGGGAGGAGGGAAGGCAGTGGCTTTAAATCCCCAGAGCCTAGCACAGTGTTCCACACTCAGTATGTGCTTAATAAATATTTGTTGAGGTGGACTGGACTCCGGGTAAGTGGGGATGCCCCAAAGACTGGCAGATAGAGATAGCTCTTCATAAAGACTGAGAAGGTCTTTCACAGTTCCAGTTCACCACAGGTTCTTAATGGATATTATGAGGTCTTTGCCTATAAGGCAGCTTTTGCAAAAGTCAAAGAAGTCAAATTATGAGGTTCTGGGACCCTAGGAGCTGAAACAACCAAAAGAGGAGAACAGAAGCAAAACAAAAATGGAGGGTCTGAGATCACCATCTTTGGAATCTTGTTCATTTTTCCTCAGTAACCACCTTTTCTACATCTTTTGGATCCACTGCTATTTTATTCATTTCATCTGGGAAGGATTTGTACCCCGATTAGGCCTCAGCTTAAGTTCCCCAGGGACACAAAGGCTGTCAGTCAATAGTCACCCTTTGTGTGTCACTTCCCATCAGAAATTGTCTCCATTGGGAGCCTCTAAAATTAAAATTGTATAACCCTGAGAGATAAACCATTTAACCTCTAACTAGCAGGGTACAAAAGCAAACCTCAACACACAGGTATTCCACAGAATCCTGGAAACTTTTTCTGGCATTTTAGCAATCTAGACATTTGTCCATAGAGCACTTTGAGATCCATTTAGCTGGTTCAAACAACATTTTTTTAAAAGTGTAGATGTGGGGATGGGTGGGTGAGAGCATTCCCAAGTCTAGATTTTGAGAGGTCAGTTACATAGAGTAGTTACAGAAGATTGGACCAAAGAATGTTATGTTTTAAGTATGCCCACTAGCTTATTGCCTACAAGTATATGCTGCCATGTTCCTTTTTTTTTTTTTAATGAAGCAGCATGGAGATAGGTGGGCCAGACTGCTGCCTCCATCCCTGTTCAGGATTATGTAGGTTGGAATCCTACTTCTCTTTTTAGCTCTGTGACCACATATAGCTCTAGGAACTTCAGTCTCCTTTTTCTGTAAAATGGAGATACCTCAAATACAAATTCCAGAAGGGTGCTGTGAAGTTCAAAGCAAAGCAAAGCAATTTGAAAATCTGCAAGTGGTTTCTCTATGTTGATTCTTCGATTTTCTCCTAGACCACTCAGTAACATAGTTTTCCCTCCTTGTGGATATTGTCTAAACATCTGCTAAGCAATTTCAGAGAATAGGGCCTACATTTCCCAAAATCATATTTGACAAGAAAAAAAATAGTTCAAAACCTAGGGTATGTTTAACATTTTAATACCTAACAAAGGCCATGAGATCTCCCTTTAGGCACTCTCCTTTCTTAACAAAAATCATTTCTCCATTTCTTAGATAATTCCATAATCACTTGAGACCCAAATAATTCTTCACCATCTAGCCAACATTCTGATGATGGCCTCTCCCAGTTTTGCTTGAGACTGATTCTTCTGAGGACTGACCTCAGGGTCACAGTTCAAATGGCTTTTCTTCCACATAATCTAGGGTCACTGCTATTCCCTCAGGAAACACTGGAGTAAGAACTTTGGTGGTGGGTCGGCTTATCCAGGCATCCAAATATTGAACTAAGAGAAGCCTTGAACAAATTGAGGAAAAGTCAAACTTATTAGACATAGAAATAGTAAAGTGTTTGAGAGCAAAGACTGTTGTGTCTTTTTTGCTCTCCTCCTCCCTCCCTTCCCAAGCACCCAGAAGAGTTCCCTGAAACATAGGGTATTACATAATAAACATAGGTAGTCAAGACATGCTGATTGAACATTGAATTTAGGGTCTTTTTCCTCTCCATCTCCTTAACTTGTTACCTGTTTAAAGATAAGCTAGAAACAATGACTTGGCAAGTAAGGGGATGGGTACACAGATGTCTTATTGACCACCAGGGACACCTCCTTGAAACTGCTTTGTACACAGACATTCTTATCCTCAAGTGCTAAAACTGATTGTGGTATCAACAATGTAAAGCATATACTCTGACACTGCCTGAACTGGAACCACTGGATTCAATATTTTCAGCATATCCTGGAGAGAGAGAGGAGTGAGTTGCATTTTCCTACCTAGAAGTTTTCTAGGGTGTATACTCCCCTTTTATATATATATATTGAGCCTTAAGGAGGTATGTGTAAACAACAGTCCAAACCCAAACTCTGAGCCAGACAATAGTGTGAAATAAAGTGAATTTGGAAAGGGCGGGGGGTTGGGAGGAGAACTATATTAGAGGTGGAAAAGAGTGGTGAAATAGGAAGAAAAAGAAAAATCCTGATTTCCTAAACATTGCAAAAGTGAGTTCTAAATTAGGTATCATTCATCCTGACTTTGTCCCTAATGGGATGACTGACTTTGGTTAAGTCCAGCGCTTGCCCCTACACTCCTCTGTAAAGTGAGGAGCATGGAGTAAGGGATGTCTTCCTTTCAGCTCTAGGAGACTGGTGTAGCATCTTCCTTTTAGAACATTGGCTTTCAGACTTAGCAACAATGGCCCCTAGAATAGCTTCTCATTGGGTATTCACCAACTGTGTCCCCCTCCCCTGATAAAATGCCCACAGTGGAGGGGACAAGTTCATGGACTTTTGCTCCCGATTTGAGCCATGTGAAGAGGACCCAATTGCAAAACCACTTATTTGCCCATGGAAATAGTCTGCTAAAATGTGAATGGGATTTTAAAAAAAACTCAGAATGATTCAGTATCTCAAGTAATTGATTTATTTCTACTAAAGTCAGAGTATTACCAGACTTAACTTGGAACCCCCTGGAACCTCTAGTGATCCTGTCAGGTCATCAAAGTTCTCTTTGCTTTAATGTGTTTGACTCTTCCATTTAAAATAATTCACATGTTTATAGGACTTTAAGGTTTACAAAGCACTTTGCTCATAACAAACCTGTGATCCTATAATTGATAAGTAGTATTTTATGAATGAGGATTGAGACCCAGACCCAGGACTTGATTTATTGCCTCCAAGTCATACAGCTAATAAGTGGGGCATTCAACATCTCACATCTAGATGTCTTGATATCAAAGCTAACACACTCTCCACTATATTATTCCCCTTAACTATCACCATTAGAAAAATGAGGGGACTGAACTAAATGATCTCCAAGGTTCCTTTCAGCCTGGAAATATTTGAGATTCCAGCTCTTAACCAGAATTTGTTCATCTAGCAAACTCACCTACACAGAACTTGACTAAAATCCAGGAAATAAGGAACACAATTTTCTGAGTAACTAAAGGAGATATTTTAATAAGGATTTCAATGGAACTGGTTCCCTTGGTAATCTTACATATGGTTCTAAAATGGGATTTTTAGGGTTTCCCACACTTTCAGAGGGGCCCTGACACAAAAAAGGTTAAGAATCTGTTCTGTAGAGTCTTTTAACTCTTATTTAAACAATTCTAATCAGCCCATTGTATACTTTCTCAAATCATACCATATGAAGAAAAGCAAATTTTATGGTGGAAGGGAAAGATAAGGGGAATGTCCATCCATCTTCAGGGAGAGAAGGAACTTTAGATTTAGGCACAGTGACTGCATTGAGAAAGGATGAGTGAAAGTTCTGACAGTAAGAAAAAAGATAAATGAAAAAAGCAGACACAAACAGAGAAAAAAGTATAGTCTCAAGTACTTGGGCCTGGGACATCTGGGTGTGTCAGGGCATTATAGCTTAGTCCAAGAATTGAGCTTCAGAATCAATCAGCAAATATTAGGCATTGGCGTTGTCTACATAGAGCTGAAGGCTGTAAGTCCAGGCTCAGTCATGGCCACTAAGAAGGTGGGCAGCCTCAATACAACACTTAGGATTTTCAGAAGAGTCATGAAAAATTAAAATTTGTCATATTCCTAATACCATGTAGCTAATTTCTGTCCTTGACTCACTACTTCCATAAAATGACATCACTGCCTTCTAAAATAACCATCCATCCATCCATCCATCCTTCCAACCATTTCCTCATTCACCCAGGCTAGAACCATCATGATACTATGGAAAAGCCTATTAGCAGTGGAGTCAGAGGATGAGAGAGGGTGACCTCTCAGTTCCTCATGAGAAAGTTGGATATCAAAGAAAGCCTCTACAGCCCCCTTCAAGCTTCAAATCTAAGATCCTATGATATCTGAATCTTGTCTCTCACCATTAATCAGTTGTTAGTCTTTCTAGCCTGTCTTTGATATGTCTCTTATACATTCCCCCTTTCTAATTCCATGGCTACTACTTGAATTTTATTCATGATACCTTGCCCTGACTTTTAGCCCTGTTGTTAGTCTAATCTCTAATCCAGCAGCGATCAAACTTGTTGTTCTCAAGATAATCTTATATACTTAAAATTACTAGGGACCCCCCCGCAAGAGCTTTTGCTTATGGGGTTTATGTCTATCAGTATGTAACATATTGGAGATTAAAACAATTTGATATTAAGAAAATAATTTAGAACTCATAAACTCCCCCCACAAGAGACTTAGGATATTCTGGGGACCCCAGGCTACAATTTGAGAATCCCTGTGCTAATATATCCTCCCTATTGCTACCAGATTAATCTTCTCTAAGAAAAACGACATATAATTCCCCTCACTCAGAAAGCTTCACTGTGAACTCCCCATTGCCTACAAAATAAAGCCCAAACTTAACTGGGCAAACACAGACACTGCCTCAACATAGCCTTTCCTTAATTGTCCATCCATATATTCTTTGCTTCAAATTTTGAATTTTTTGGTCAAATTGAACTGTTAGCCTTTTTTTCAAATATTGGTTGAACTTTTCCTGACTTTGGGCCTAGGTTCATGTGGTTCCCTCTATCAGCAATGACCACCCTTCTTCTCTCAGAAGGACATCTCTCAGGGCCAAATTCAAATGCTACCTCATCCCCAAAACTTTCCCAATCATCTTAACATTAGAAATGGCATCTCTTCTTAAAACTTTGTATTCTTTTCTGTAATTTCTCTTGTGAAATTATTTTTTTTAAATTGTCTTTTATTTTCACACTTAAAACATTTTGGGAGAGAACCCTTCCCAGCTTTCTCCAATCCTGCAAACTTTTCCTTGTATTGAATGCAAGAAGAAATTAACAAAAAGAATTTATTAAGTTTCTACTGCTATTTTAAACAATGTGCCAAATACTAAGAATGTAACTATAAAGAGAAAAATAGTCAGTGCTCTTGAGAAGGAAGATACATGAAGAGAAGTCACATATGGGGAGAGGGTTTTGGTCTGGGAAATCATAAGGATGGTGAGTGGAGACTTACAGACTTGAAAAGGTCTTTTCTAGGATAGTAATATTGATTTGATGACTATTCCCAATGCTAAAGCTGGGAAGGAAGAGGGAGAAGGAAGGGACATGGAGATGGCCAAAGGTTGGCATGGCAGATACTTGTTTGGGTCAGGTTAAATATGGTGAAGTCTGGTCAATCAGAAGCCCAGGCCCCCAAAACTTCAAGGCAGGAATGGTAGAACTAACTGGAGATCTGAGATTCAGGGAGGAATGAACTTCCATGTCATAGGAATTGGAGGGACTGATGTACCAGTTGGGTTAGATAAGGAAAAACCTTGACAATTAGGAGTCAAGAACCTCAGAGGGAGAGTTGGAGTGATGGGTCAGAAATATGGGAGTTGGATCAAGGAGTAAAGATATGTGGCAATGGAGAGGACCAGGAAAAGGCAGTATGATGCATCTGGCATGGTTCTAAGTTGGGCTAGATATGGAGAAGTCTTTCTAGTCAACAAACAAGGGCGTCATAGAAAGACATGGGACAAAAGAGGAAATAAATCAGATAGTCAAAGGAAGAAAAAAAATGATCATTAAAATCAACTGGAACATCAGAGTATACAACCACTGCACATTCATAGATCCCTACCCCTTTAAGGAATGGAGTGAAGTACATTTCCTCATCTTTTCTCATGAAAACTCCTTTGGAGAGGGGTCATGTGTCTCTTTTCTAAATCCAAAGTCCAATGGGTTCACCTTATGGGCAAATCTTGTGTTCACTAATAGATGTTATGCTTCTCAAGGACAGGGACTATTAGAGAATCCCAGAGACCTCAGACTCCATCTGATTCAACCCATATCTGACCAGGAGTCCCCTCTATAACATATTCAACTCATCCCAATCCCATGAACTCTTCATTGTACCACAGTCGGCCTCAAATAATTGATAAAAATTTGTTGTTGAAATGAACTACACAGAAGAAGAGGGGAAGAAAGAGGCATGGTTGTGGAACAGCTAACTCATTCACAACATCAGATAAATGATGTGTTACTGTACATTGGAAAGAAACTTTCCAACTAACAGCAGGGTAGTCTAGGAGAGCAAGTGTAGCTTCCCAATTTGGTCTGGATTCTAACAAGAGGAGCTGCACCCTTGGGAATACTACATTGAACAAATCTGAATTTATTATTTGCTCTTAGTTGAGGATATCAAAATAAGTCCTAAATGAGATGAAAGAGACTGGAACCTCTGTTCAAACAAAGCAAAGTTGCAGGGCAGATGACACTGGTGGTTTTGTGAGTCTGATGTCCCAGTAAGAGTTGCAAGAGAGCTAAGGAAAAGCATGGAGGGGTGCCTTCTTGTTTCCAACTCAATCCCCTTTGTCTCAATGAAGGGATTTGAATATTTGGATCATAGTTTCAAAGATGGAAGGAAGCTTTGAGGTCAACAATGGCATAATCTACCCTACTAATTTTACAAATAAGGAAACTGAGGTCTAAAAGTGGTTTGACCAAAGTCACATGGGCAGTAGTGACAAAGATAGGACTTGAAACCAGTCTTCTAATTCCAAATCCAGGCTTTTTCTAGTGTTACCAAGCTTGCCTCTGTGACTCAAGGACTAGAAAATGGCCTTTTAGCAAAAGAAATGAAAGGTGACCTGCCTCTGAAAGGTGACCTGCCTCTGCTATGGAATTCTTCTAAAGAGAGAAGCCCCAATCACATTCCTAGCTGTAATGGATGAAAAGGAAATTTTTTTTTTCTTTTTTGGCATTCTGGGATTTTCAAATGGTTCTGGCTACTTTCCAAACCAGAAGAAAAGTCTGGAAGGAAAGCCTTGGTGACAGTATTGTTAAATGTGGCAGCATTTACTCAGAAACAAACTGAACTTTGAACTAGGTGCTAGGGGAAAAAATTAAGCAAAGCTCACCACTGATTTTTTTGAAGGTACTTAAAAAGAGAGGAAAGTACTCATCCATCCATAAACCCATGACCCATTAATATAACAATGGCAATAATTCATGACATTCCATTTGCCTGATCAATAGAAAATGCTTTACTTTCCTTTTTTTTTTAAAGTTGAAAGACTGCCATGGATTGGTTTGACTATAAAACCCCCATTATATTCATGCATTTTTGTTACATTTATTCTTGGATTCTGGAGAACAGGTTTTTTAAAAGAGTACAGTGAAGGAGTATTCCAGGCTATTTTACATTGCATCACACTGGTGACAACATAACTTTCAGTATTTTTCTTTGCCTAAAAGATCCCAAGATATCTAAAAAAGATTTACCAATTATTTAGGCTAAGCTATTTATTTAAAAACTATCATATTTCTTAATTGACTTAAATAGATGAAAAAAGTCAGAGTCTTGAATTTTGATTGTCACATTCTTGATGGGTAGCTAAGTTTGGGAAAGGTCTCTAGATAATACCATATGAGATCAGGTAAAGGATGCTTCACCTGGACAAGAAAAAAGTTGGTGGGGAGAGAGTTAGAAACATGATGACTGCCTTCAAGTTCTAAATCAGTGACAGCCAATGCTGCATGGTCCCATGTTCTTTACTACCTACAGCAGCTCTTCTTGGGGTTAAACCGAGCTGCTCCCCATCTGAGTTACATTTAACTCACTGTTGTTCTCTTCTGGACCCTATTTGCTGACTGGATTGCCAAAGGGTTTTGCATAGTGTGCGTGAATCATTTTCACAACTATCTCTGAGTCAGTTCATAGTCGTTTCATAGGGGCCATCTTTTTGAGTTGTCCTTCCCTCAGGTGTAGGGTTTCTTGGCAATTCCAAAAGCTTCCAGTACTTGTCAGCCCCTACCTCCCGCCCAGACAAGGAGGCCTCTTTGAAAGCAAAGTGCAAATAATGGATTTGATATTAGTAGATAGAGGGTACTCTGCAGCATTTGCCAATGATCTGGGGGGGCTCTTTTTCAGGGACTCATTTCTCCTTAGAGGAGTGAAAAGTTATTGATGCTCCCCTTTGGATATATATCTTCCCTCTGAGCTTGGGATCAGGTTCCACTCTGAAAAGGACCTTCCTGTAGAGAGACAAATTGATGAACTCTCTAGGCCAGGAAGGGAAAGGAAAGGTGAGGCACTAGGAGAGGGACCTCCCAAGAAAGGATCACAGGGTTATAGACTTCTTTCTCAGGATTTCTTCTCCACCACTGTTAAGGAAGACTTCTCAGCACCACTTGGCCAGTCGATAGATAAAAGCTGTCTCATTCACTTGGCCTGCTAAGGAGGGTCACTAGAGAATGACCCCAGATGATTGCAGAGAGGGTGAAGGGAGTCCAACAACCTCTTGTTGAGAATAGTTGCCAACGATAATTCATTTGGCATAGACGGGCAAATCTCAGGACTATGAAAGGTAGCAAAATTCACTGTAAAATGGGTAGTCTACAGACTTTTGCTTTTAAAAAACAAAAACACGACACTCTTGAGGGCCACTGCATCAGATTACATTTGCTATCATTTCCTGTAAATCAGGAGTTCTAGACATCTGAGGAGAAACTCAGAAGGGACTTAATGTCAGGAGAGCAAAGAGAAATAGTCTGAACCAAGAGCATACAGAATTCTCTTCTACTCTTGACCCCCTCCCCGCCCAATGGCAAGCACTCTAGCTGACTTGGATGAAGTTAGTGAATGATGTAAGGCCTCCCTCCCTTATAAGAGGACAGAGACCTACCCCAATAAAAACCACAAGATGCAATGGGCTCCTTCTGGCCTCACTACTAGCTAATTCTTTGGGGGGGGGGGTCCAACACCATAAATAGAAGTGTTTTGGGAAAGAGATTAGCAAGGAATGAATGAGGAGGAGAATGTAGAGAAATTTTAACTTTAAAAATGGAAAAAATGGTACAAGGAATAATATCATTGTCCCTCCTAATTATAAAAATGAAGCCTTTCTTGTACATAGCCACCTATGATTATAGGAATCATTGAATGGGGGAAATGGACAAGACCTCAGAGGTCATATATCAAATGTGTTTTCTTCACAGAACCCCAAGGAGAGCCAGCACTGTACCATCTCATTTACTCCAACAATGTGCCAATGTGTTAACTCACTCTGTAACATCCCCAACAAAGCAACATTCTTCATACAGTAACAGGTCATTCACAGGGCCAGGCATTTTAGTAGGCTCTTAATAATTGCAGTTTTTCTTCATATCTAGTTCTGATCCTCCTCTCTTTAATGCCATCAGTTGATTTCTAGTTCAGGATGGGACAAATCAGTTTGTCTTCCACACATCTCTCACTTGACTACTGTCATGTCAATATGGCCACAATGCCTTTCTGTTCTTCTCCAGAATGAGAATCCCCAACTCCTTCATTAGAATCTTAGATGGCAGTGTGCCCCCACCCTCATTGTGGGATAACTCATCACTGCCCTTTTGTGATGCTCAGAGTGAAACATAGTCTTTGAGATGGGGTCAGCCAAAGACGGGGTATCATCTTCCAACTTAAGGATTTCACAAGTCTATTGAGGAAGCCAATGATAGCATTTTATGGAAAACAACTTGGCCTAGTTAATAGAGAATTAACCTGGGACCTAGAGAGACATGGGGGAGACAGTAAGGGTCCAGCCATCCTCGATTGAGCCAGAGGATTTACACTAGCCTGTCACTCATGGCTAGCATGAAGTCAGCCTAGGATCCCAACTCCCCTGGGTAGTTCTTTCACATTTACAAAGCACTTTGCTCCCAGTAAGGAATGAATTGAGACCAAGAATCCAGGGAGCATTATCCTTTTCCAGAGATTCAGAAAGGTTGAAACTTGCTACTAATCACAGAGCTGGGAAGTATCTGGCATGAAATTTGAATTCTTATCTTTGCACTCCCAGGGCCAGCACCCTTTCTTCTATGACCCACTGCTCATCCTCTCACTGGGCCTCAGTTTCCTCAACTGTAAAATGAAAGGGTTGGATTAGATCATCTCTAATGGACCCCTTCAGTTTAAATTGTTTGATCCTTTGGTTCTTATGAATTTGCTGATACATAGAAACCCTTACTTGTTTTCCTATGACCCTGACTGGTTTTCCTATGCATTGCTTTCCAACCCTGTCCTTCCCTGACTTTTAACTCTCTGGCAGCAGCTTGTGGAGTCCAGGGGCCCAATAAAGATTTCCATGACTCCCTATTACATTTTGATCCCCATGTCTTCTGCTCTTAGTTGCACATTAACAAAATTCTAGATGCCTGAAATGCCAGGGCCTTTCCCCCATCTGATGCTATCCTCAATGCTATCTTCCCATGGATCAT